>NC_067479.1:99185343-99485343 GCF_947179515.1 Apodemus sylvaticus
TATTTTGCCTTTTAAAAATGTATTATTGAATTTTTTTTATTCGATATAATTTATTTACATTTCAAATGATTTCCCCTTTTCTAGCCCCCCCCCACTCCCCGAAAGTCCCGTAAGCCCCCTTCTCTTCCCCCGTCCTCCCTCCCACCCCTTCCCACTTCCCCGTTCTGGTTTTGCTGAATACTGTTTCACTGAGTCTTTCCAGAACCAGGGGCCACTCCTCCTTTCTTCTTGTATCTCATTTGATGTGTGGATTATGTTTTGGGTATTCCAGTTTTCTAGGTTAATAACCACTTATTAGTGAGTGCATACCATGATTCACCTTTTGAGTCTGGGTTACCTCACTTAGTATGATGTTCTCTAGCTCCATCCATTTGCCTAAGAATTTCATGAATTCATTGTTTCTAATGGCTGAATAGTACTCCATTGTGTAGATATACCACATTTTTTGCATCCACTCTTCTGTTGAGGGATACCTGGGTTCTTTCCAGCATCTGGCAATTATAAATAGGGCTGCTATGAACATAGTAGAGCATGTATCCTTATTACATGGTGGGGAATCCTCTGGATATATGCCCAGGAGTGGTATAGCAGGATCTTCTGGAAGTGAGGTGCCCAGTTTTCGGAGGAACCGCCAGACTGATTTCCAGAGTGGTTGTACCAACTTGCAACCCCACCAGCAGTGGAGGAGTGTTCCTCTTTCTCCACATCCTCTCCAACACCTGCTGTCTCCTGAATTTTTAATCTTAGCCATTCTGACTGGTGTAAGATGAAATCTTAGGGTTGTTTTGATTTGCATTTCCCTAATGACTAATGAAGTTGAGCATCTTTTAAGATGCTTCTCTGCCATCCGAAGTTCTTCAGGTGAGAATTCTTTGTTTAACTCTGTACCCCATTTTTTAATAGGGTTGTTCGGTTTTCTGGAGTCTAACTTCTTGAGTTCTTTATATATATTGGATATTAGCCCTCTATCTGATGTAGGATTGGTGAAGATCTTTTCCCAATTTGTTGGTTGCCGATCTGTCCTCTTGATGGTGTCCTTTGCCTTACAGAAACTCTGTAACCTTATGAGGTCCCATTTGTCAATTCTTGCTCTTAGAGCATACGCTATTGGTGTTCTGTTCAGAAACTTTCTCCCTGTACCGATGTCCTCAAGGGTCTTCCCCAGTTTCTTTTCTATTAGCTTCAGAGTGTCTGGCTTTATGTGGAGGTCCTTGATCCATTTGGATCTGAACTTAGTACAAGGAGACAAGGATGGATCAATTCGCATTCTTCTGCATGCTGACCTCCAGTTGAACCAGCACCATTTGTTGAAAAGGCTATCTTTTTTCCATTGGATGTTTTCAGCCTCTTTGTCGAGGATCAAGTGGCCATAGGTGTGTGGGTTCATTTCTGGATCTTCAATCCTGTTCCATTGATCCTACTGCCTGTCACTGTACCAATACCATGCAGTTTTTCACACTATTGCTCTGTAGTATTGCTTGAGGTCAGGGATACTGATTCCCCCAGATTTTCTTTTGTTGCTGAGAATAGTTTTTAGCTATCCTGGGTTTTTTGTTGTTCCAGATGAATTTGATAATTGCTCTTTCTAACTCTGTGAAGAATTGAGTTGGGATTTTGATGGGTATTGCATTGAATCTGTATAGTGCTTTTGGCAAAATGGCCATTTTAACTGTATTGATTCTACCGATCCATGAGCATGGGAGGTTTTCCCATTTTTTGAGGTCTTCTTCCATTTCCTTCTTCAGAGTCTTGAAGTTCTTGTCATACAGATCTTTCACATGTTTGGTAAGAGTCACCCCAAGATACTTTATACTGTTTGTGGCTATTGTGAAGGGGGTCATTTCCCTAATTTCTTTCTCAGCCTGCTTATCCTTTGAGTATAGGAAGGCCACTGATTTGCTGGAGTTGATTTTATAACCTGCCACTTTGCTGAAGTTGTTTATCAGCTGTAGGAGCTCTCTAGTGGAGTTCTTTGGGTCACTTAGGTAGACGATCATGTTGTCTGCAAATAATGATAGTTTGACTTCTTCCTTTCCAATTTGTATCCCTTTGACCTCCTTATGTTGTCGAATTGCCCGAGCTAGTACCTCAAGTACAATATTGAAAAGATAAGAAGAAAGGGGGCAGCCTTGTCTGGTCCCTGATTTCAGTGGGATTGCTTCAAGTTTCTCTCCATTTAGTTTGATGCTGGCTACCGGTTTGCTGTATATTGCTTTTACTATGTTTAGATATGGGCCTTGAATTCCTTGTATTATTGAATTTTAATTGATAATATTTTGCTAACAATTTATGCATCTATGGTGGTTAGGATTTAATTTTATTGTCTTTCTTTTGTCTTTGTGTGATTTATTGTCGGAGTGATAATTCTTTCTCTAATTTCACCAACTTTTATTTTGGGAGATATTGTATAGAATTTTTCCTAAGTCAACTGATATAGTTCTTCAGTGAAACCATCTATACCTTGCTATTTCTGTTTAGGGAATTTTAAAATAAAAAAACAAAATCTGTTTCCCTTATTTGTATGGGACTACTCTGATTATTTCGGGTTAGGCAAACTGTGATGGCTCATGGTTTTTGAGAAACTGGTTCAAGTAATTTGTCAAATTAAATGGAAAGTGTTGCCTGTGACGTCCCCTATTATTCCTTGGATGTTTTCAGGGTTACATTGCTGTTTTATTACCGATACTGGAAGTTTATATTTATCTTCAGTTCTTTATCAGTGTTGTAAATTTTACTGAGCTTTTCAAGTATCTAGTTCTGTTTTGCATTTACTCTTACCTGCAGGTTTTAGAGCTTCCAGTTTCAGGTTTTATCTTTTCTCTCTTCTGCTCATTTTGGGCCTTACCGTATGCCATCTATCTGTCTGTCTGTCTATCATCTATCTATCTATCTATCTATCTATCTATCTATCTATCCATCCATCCATCCATCCATCCATCCATCCCTTCAAGGTTCTTAGTGTTGAGGCTTGATTTGTTGGCTAGCAACTTACTTTTTTTATTGCATGTTTCAAAATCATTATTACTTAATTATTTTATTTATTTACACCCCACATGTTGCCTTCTCTCCTGATCCTCCCTTGCAGAGTTCTTTTCTCCCTCCCCCCTCTTCACTGCTGCAAGGGTGCCACCCCTCCCCCTGCATTCTTACTTTCTGAGGCATCAAGTCTCTTTAGGATTAGGCACATCCTCTCCCACTGAGGCCAAACAAAACAGCCTGGGGTGCATATCTGCCTGTAACCTCAGACCTCAGACTGGCCTCTGTATGCTCTTTGGTTTATGGCTTAGCCTCTGAGAGCTCCCAGAGGTTCAGGTTAGTTGACACTGTTGGTCTTTCTATAGAGTTGCAATCCCCTTCAGCTCCCTGGATCCTTCCCCTAACTCTTCCATAGGGGTCCCTGACCTCAGTCCAATACTTGGCTGTGAGTATTTGCATCTGTCTCAGTCAGCTGCTAGTAGAGCCTCTCAGAACACAGCCACAGTAGGCTCCTGTCTATAAGCACAGCATAGCATCAGTAATAGTGTCAGGGTTTGGTACCTGCCCATGGGTTGGCTCAGAGATGGGAATGGTCACTGGTTTGCCATTTATTCAGTCTGTCCATTTTTGTCCCTGCATTTCTTTTAGACAGGAACAATTTTGAGCCAAAAAAATTGAAAGTGGATTGGTGTCTCCATCCCTCCACTGGGAGCCCTGTCTACTACTAGAGGCAGTCTCTTCAGGCTTCATATCCCCACTGTTGGGCATTTTGGCTAAGGTTACCCACATTGAGTCCTGAAAGTCTCCCACGTCTCAGATCTCTGTGACTTTCTAGAGATTACCCCTACCTCCTCTTCCTGCAGCTGCATATTTCCATTCATTCTCATGGTCCCCTGGTTTCTCTTCTCCCCCCCCCCCCCCATATCTGATCCTGTTCTCCTTCTTCCTTCCCCCTCCCATACCCAGATCTCTCCCTCTTCCTATCTCTCACTATTATTTTGTTCTCCCTTCTAAGTGGGATTGAAGTATCCTCACTTGGGCCTTCATTCTTGTTTAACTTCTTAGTGTCTATAGGGTAAACATAGTAAAATATTTAACATAGTAAAATGGCCATCTTACCCAAAGCAGTTTACAGTCAAATACAAATCAAAATACAATTCCCATAAAAATTCCAACATAATTCTTCACAGACATGAAAAGAGAAAAATTTCAACTTCATATTGGAAAACAAAGATCCCAGAATAGACAAAACAATTCTGAACAATAAAATAACTTCAGGGGGAAATCACCATTCCTGATCTCAAATGATTACACAGAGCATTAGGTGATAAAGAGTACATGGTATTGGTAGAGACAGGTCAATCACTTGAATAGAGTTGAAGACCCAGAAATAAAGCCATGCACTTATGGACACTTATCTTTGACTACGGAGACTGATAATTCTTAAAATGCATGCCCTTCATGAGTGCTACAGGTTCCCTGCTCAGTGCTGCTTTAACTCTGTCTGACACAGTTCAATTCATTGTGTCTTCATTTTGTTTCACGAAGAGGGTTGCTTTTGAGACATCTTCTTTGACTCCAGTGCTGTTTTATAGCATGCTGCCTGGAGATTTTTTATTATTATTTGGATGTTATTGATTTTCAGTTTGATTCCACTGTGATCACAGGACACAGTCTGTAAAAGCCCAAGATTTTGAACAGGATCTAACGGTTGAACAGAATGCACATTTTGCTATTTTTGAGTGAAATGTTCACAAGTGTGTATTAGATGCTGTTGGCAGATGGAGTTGGTAGGTATTATGCTCCTGATGATTTTCTGTCATGCCCCTTTTGTCTCTGGCAATTTCCTTTGCTCCCAAGTATTCTTTATCTGACGTTAACGAGCAAGTCTTGATTTCTGATTTCAGTTTGTTTTTCCCCCATTATTCTACTTTCAACTTCTTTATTGTTCATTAGGAAAATATTCCTATATCAAACTGAGATGGTTTTTTTCTTTTGAATGCAGCATAGTAGCATATAGTTGGTCATTTGACCTTGTTGATGTCTTCTGGGTTATATCTGCCATGGTTTTGGGGGTGTGTATGAGTGTTTGTGTGTGTGTGTGTGTGTGTGTGTTTCTTTATGTATGCCTGTGGAGGCCAGGTAGTCTGGGGCGTAGCTAGCTAGTGAGCCCCAGGGACCTTCCTGCCTCTACTTCTTCAACATTAGGATGACAAGTATGTGCCATCATGCCTTGCTCCTTTTAAACGTGGACTGGGGGACATGGACTCAGGACGTCATGCTTACAGGGCAAGCATTTTACTGACTGAGCTGTCTCTTCTGCCTCTTTCATTTATTGGCACCAGTTGATCTCTATGCTGTATGTGTATTTTTCTTGACTTTTTCTAAGTAGCTTGAACACTATTTAGAATTCCATTTTGATTTATTTATAATGCTGCTTGGTGAACTTCTTTGTCTAGCCTTTGAAGTAGTTTTCCCCAATTTGAGCACACACATATGTAGCTGCTCATGCAGGAACACATGCACCCACCCACACCTGCATGCATGTACACACTTGTGTGCCTCAAGACTTGCTCATTACTGTCTGCTCATTGTCATTTTACCAGTTCAAGAGAAGCACGGAAAACTTGTCTCCCTTTACTTTTGTCTCTCTTCCTTGCCTATATATAACTGTCTTACATATTTATTGCACTTATGCGTAGAACCATACCAGACAGTGTTATAATTTTCTTTCAATTGTCAAGCAAAATCTAGCAACTCTAAGCAGAGAATGAAAGTATACAATACTTACCCTTATTATTTCTTACCACATTCTTTCCACCTTTGTGCTATTTCAAGGCACCTTACTTGACAATTTCTGTTTTGAGTACTACCTGAAGCCTCTCTTTAGGTTGAGCCTCCTGACACCAAATTCTGAATGTATTCATGTGTGAATGTCTTTATTTTCCCATCATTTTTTACAGGATATATTTTGTATTGAATATATGATTCTAAATGGCAGGTCTTTTCTTTAAAAAATGTTGAAAAATGCTATGCCACTCCCATGGAAAATGTCATGTCACTTCCTCATGGGAAATATCAGGTCACCTACATATGACCTCAGTGGTTCTGATGAGAAATACTTTGCCATTCCAATTGTTATTTTTCCTTGTAAGCAATCTCTTGATGCTTTCAGGATTTTTCTCTGTCTTTGTTTTTTATCAAATGCTTGCCTATATGTTTCTTGATACAGATAACTTTGGGCTTTTTCTAGTCATGCAAGCTTCCCGAATATGTAGGTTTATATCTTTTGCAAACTAAGCAGTGTGGGCCATTATTTCTTCAAGTACTTTTTCCAGCTCCACCCTTTTTCTCTTCCTTTTCTGTGACTCTGACGTGTCAGTGTTAGAGCGTTAGGGTAGCTATGGTTCATTTAAAATGCATTTCCCCCCTGTTCTTCAGATGGGGTAGCCTCTACTCTAGATTTTTGTTCACTGGCTCTGGCCTTCAGGCCTCACGGCCCACCCTCTGCACTGAGTCTTATATTATATTTTTCAGTCTACAAATTTCCATTTGATCCTTGACCTTCTTTTGAAGTTTCTGTTGTCTTTTGGCTCAAACGTATTGGCAATTGCTTGTTGAAGCATTTTTTAAAAAAATGATTCCTGCTTATCAATGGTTGTCAGAATGTGAATACATCTTTCTTCCTTGTTTCAATCTATGAGTTATCTTTTCTTTCCCCATCCAGCTTGAGCTTCTCCTGGTTCTTAATGTGAACAGCGATCATTATTTGAAGCCTGAATATCTTGGGGAACATTTAAAATTCTGAATCCTACTTATTTGTAACTTAAATTTTAGCTAATTCTCCTAGTGCTGTCTAGGAAATCAGGTTGTTTTCTCATAATTATGAAATCAGGATAGACAACTAGGTGGTTCCCTGGAATTCTGCTGAAGCCTGGGGTTGGGAGCGGGCCCCCTTGTTTCTGCTGGGGCACGTTTGGGAGTATCTCACATGCTGTGCTGTAAGAGTATGCGTCTGTGTGATCTCTATATTTCTGGGGAGAGATGAGTGTTCTCATCTCCATGAGGGCTTTTCAGACAAGGCCACGCACAAGCAATGGATCTTCTATTTCAGCCTGTTGGAAGTGGACATTCTAGGCTTTCCCTTCGGGCTTTGTGAGTGTGAGTGACGCTGAGTCATTCTGCCCCGAAGTGCCCGGCCAGACACCAGAGCAACTGGATCATTGTGTCCAAGTCTGTTATTTTGGCAGCCTTTCCTGGAGCTAGGGCTGGAGGGAAGTCGACATTACTTGGGGCTTTCCCATCATGCTTTGAACTTTTGATGTTTCTGGGTTGCAGCCTTCAACTGTGAAATACCTGACACAGAAAGGAAACTCATGATGTCATTGCCTTTGTCATGATGTCATTCTTTATGTCATGATGTCATGATGACATACATGTCATGATGGTTCCAAGCAGCTGTTCAGCTTTCTTTTCTCCACTGTTGCCTTAGGGCTTTGGGGCTCGAGGTTGTACTTAGTGGTGCTACTAGGAAAAAAAAATATTATTTCTCCAGAAGCAGGTTCTGCTCTCTGTCCTCTGCTGGGCTGGGATAGCACATCCCTAAGCCTGCATCCTTCTAGCAACTTCAGATCTAGAACAGCAATCCCCACACTCTCTTGGCCACATCCCTCATTCTTTAAGCACAGAGATACAAAATTAGTCAACAGTTGCTCATTTTTCAAGCATGTTTAAAGATAGAATTCATTTGAATGCTTAACAAGTAAATCTGGCTTCTAAGAAAGTGTTTAAGAATCTCAAGTGGAGGGTATTTATTTAGTTCTACACTCACACTTGTGATCTCTCTCTCTCTCTCCCCCCATCTCTCTCCGTCTCTTCCTTTTTATTTGCTTTTTATCCCATTGTTGTCTTTTAATTAAGCAATTCTTTCACAGGATGTTCTTTCATTGAGAATTATTAAAGATGTAAGCTTTCTTTTATCAAACTGTGTGCTGTGCAATTGTATACACTTTACATTTGGCTCTGGGGAAATTTAGGAATTGTGGAAGAGAAGGTGCTTCATTAACTGGTGGAGCAAGATTGTGCCTTTAAATGGAGACAAAACTGCGGAAGTGTTGGTAGGGCTGGAACAGTCCGCGGTTGTTGGCGAGGACAGAGGCAGCCAGTGTCAGGGCCTTGGCAGACGGTTGCTCCTTCTGTGCTGCTTACGGTACGTGCCCTGCATGAATTGAAGGACGGTGGGGGTGGGGAAGGCTAGTCTGCACAGGCCTGCCCAGGGGCTGCAGGCTGCACTATCTGTTAGCAGTCCCTAGACTATGACAAGTAGCATGCCTTTTCACACGGGGCCAGTTGTCCAGATGATCAAGAAGTGAGGGGCAGGTGAGGGCGTGGAGGGCAAGTGGTAGCTGTCTCCCTGCCCTGTCTCAGCTGGGCTGCTTGTTCTGTGATTACCAAGGTCCAATGGATAGGAATCTCTGAAAGTGAGCCCTGAGCCTTCCTAGCATAAATATGAAAGTTATTTGTCTATTTGAGATATCCAGGAAAGTGGCCAGTAAAAGAAGACAGGAAAAACTGACCTTGTTTGTGTCCCACAGGATTTTATACTTTGGGGATAGAGGAAAAAAACACACTCACAGACATACAGACACATACATGCATACACACAGACACACAGACACACAGACACACACACACACACCCCACTCACTGACACTACTCACTGAGCCCCCCAAATACTCAGCTGTACATAGCCATTCATACCCAGACATATCACTCTTACAGAGATCACTGGTGTACACAGAAACAGGCTCCATCTCCTAGTGTGAAGTTGTCACAATAGGCAGGCTACAGGAGGTATGGACTGAAGGTTTGTATAACCAAGAGGAAATAAAAGCTTGTATTGTTCTCCCCTATGCATTTAAATTTATTTTCTATTCTCAAACTACAGCTAATTTCATCTTCAGAGACTCAGGTGTGTTTATTACCCTGGTCTACACATACAGAAAAGCCAAGGAAGTTAAAGTAGTAATAGTTCACAACTTTTAGACTTCACATTTTAGCAAAATATTCCCAGCACTCCACATGAGGGTGTGTCCTGACCATCACAAGGTGTGGGGAAAAAATCAAGTCCCTTATCTTCCCCAAGGTCCTGGGCTAATTGGGTACAGCTCTATCTAGAGATACTAACTAACTAACACACACACACACACACACACACACACACACACACACACACAGATCCACCTGTACACATACATGCACACACCTGTGCAACCTGTTTTTGTGATTGCCCATGGACTCTGCAGAAACTTCAGACAGCCATGATAGGTAAGCAAGGGCCCCTGCTTGTTTGTGGACTCTGGATCTCTGTTTCACTGTCTCACTCTCATTTTTAAAAACATAGTGTTTTTATGATTTTTTGAGACTCTCTTATGATGTGTTTTGATCATATTTACCTCGGCTCCTTCCAGATCTCTACCTCGTCCTCACCACCCAACTTCATCCTCTCTCCTTCTTGCTCTGGCTCTGGCTGCTGCCTTCCCTGCATCAAGTCCAGTTTGTGTTGCCTACATACTTCTGGGCATGAGGCCTACCCTTAAAGAAAACCAGCCCTTCCTCTTCTAGTAGCTATGAAATTCTAATAGTTCCTTAGCAGGGTAGGAACTTTGTCTCCTACCCTATGCTGAGATTTTATCTGACTTACTGTCTCACTGCCTTTGTCAGTAAAGGCAGAGACAGTACTTCCAAGTTCAGATCCCTTTGCGTATTCCTTCAGGGATCCAATGGGTGTAAGAGTGCTTGGCAGATGGCCTTCACATGTTTACCTATCTACAAATGCGTTGAAATCATTATTTACTCTTCAACAGTTTCATGCATGGATATAATGAATCTTAGTTATTTTTACCCTCCATTACCTTCTTCCACACCCACTCCTTCTGTTGAGACTCTTCATCTTTCCAACTTTTCCTACATGCATGTATTTTTTTTTTTGTTAATATGTGGCTCACTGAGTTTACTTAGGATTGCTTGATGTGTGTGGTCAGAAGGTATTTACTGAAGCATGTGCCATTCAGCAGTGGTTACAGCACTGAGGCAAGGGACAGCCTTTCGCCAGGCCACCAAGTCAATGATGCCATGGGGAATGGTGAGGCTTCATAGACTCTTCCTGGTTCCTGATAAATGGTTGAAAGGCTCAGTCTTGCACAGGTCTTGTGCATGTATCTATATCTTCAGTGAGTTCATGTGTGCAATGGCTACCTCATGTTCAGAGGATGTGCTTTCCAACAAACCTCTCCTGGCTTGTCCATACTTTCTGCCTCATCTTCTATGACCTCTCCAGGCTTTGCAGGGCGTGGCATAGATGACTTATTTCAGGCTGAGTACTCCATTATTCCCTGTTCTCAACACTTTGATAAGTTAACATGTTTAATAATTAACATTTAAATAAGAAGCTGTTCTTGTAAAGAGAATACTACTGATGTATTAATGTGTATAAACCTCTGTATTTAGAAGGCAGTTTGAGAACATGTTCATACAGAGAAACAGTAATAGCTGTTGGTTCCATGCTAGGGTCTGTGATCTCTCCAGCCACCAGCACTTGACCAGGTTTATAGTAATAGGCATGTGGAATGGTCCTCCAATACAGTCACACAGCTGTTGGTTACTGCCATACCATTCACACCACTATTTCACCAATGCACATACCTCGCTGCGTCAGTTGTCATTGTAACTCACAGGGTTCATATCTGGAGAAGCAGCTGATGATCTTGCTCCCCTAGCAGTCTTCCTAGCATCAACTTGTACTATGAAAGCTAGTCAGATGGAGGAAGCTTTCATTTCCATCCCAGATTGAGTTTTTCCCCTATGTCCTGTGGCTAACATTTGTAGTGTCTTCAGCATAGGAATACTACTTAAAATGAATTTGTGGTGGGGAACCAAGAACAGTGATCTATACTGTCTAGGGAGGTCTCTCAAACTCTCTGGCCAACAAGGTGTAGGGAGATAGGCTCCATCTGGCATGGGAATATTTGTTTAATTCTTACGTCTTCTGGGAGGAATGTTGGCTCAGCATGCAGGGAACCTCCATTCACCCTTTTTTTTCTAAGTTTATAAACATTAGGCTTCCGTATGGCTTTTTCATATAGCTCCGTCCTACCCCATGTCCTGCTCACCCATATGACTGCCCTTAACCCTTTGCCCCCACTACTCTCGCCTCCACTTATATTACGCTGCTATTCCTTAAAGTCCACTCCGTCTTTTTAAGGACCCCTGCCTATTATCCTGGTCTTCACATGTGCTCCACATTCATCATAGTATTGTAATAATTCATAGCTTAGCTCTGGCATATGAGCAAGAACAATGTAGCTTTTCTTCTGGGCCCAGGTTTACCATACTCTAATATTTTCCAGTTCTGCTCATCTTCTGGAAAATTTCATAACTCTATTTTTCCCCAGCTGAATAGCATCCTATTATGTATAAATGCCATATTTTCTTTATCTGTTCATCAGTTCCATTTTCTGACTATTGTGAATAATGCAGCAATGAATAATGCCATGTGAAGGTATCTGCAGTAGGAGATAGAGTCTTCTAAGGTTTATGTTCAAGAGTGGTAGAGGTGGGTTATGTGGAAGTTCTATTTCCAGCTTTTTGAGGAGTGTATATGTTGATTTCCATATTGGCCATATCAATCTACACAGCTACTAACAGTGAATAAGGATTCTCTCTTCCATACTTTGATGTCTATGTGGCTAGTATTGAATTTAGAGTTAAACCATAAATGGAAGACAAGATTAGGTCTTCATGAAACTATATGCTTGTAGAAGGAAAGACTCAACACAAATATGTGAGGGGTAGAGCAATGGCTCAGAGGTTAAGAACACTGACTGCTCTTCCAGAGGTCCTGAGTTCAAATCCCAGCAACCACATGGTGCCTCACAACCACCTGCAATGGGATCTGGTGCCCTCTTCTGGCCTGCAGGCACACATGCAGGCAGAATGCTATATACATAATAAATAAATAAATAAATAAATAAATAAATAAATAAATAAATAAAGCTTTAAAAACCCCAAATATCTGAAAAATAGCAATGTAGCTGTGCAGAGATATGATTCTGTGCAGACAGTGAGCATAAGACGCAACCAAGAATGACAAGAGAATGCTTTAGAGCTGGTGATGGCTGAGCTGAGGTCTAAAGTATGAGTACAAACCAGCTCTGTAGAAATCAGGGATATGTGCTCTTGGTGGAGGGGATAGAAAGCACCAAGCCCTGAACTTCAAAGACGGTGGAAAGTCTGAGAGTTAGGAGGTAGGTCCATGGGACTTGGGTGCACCGAGCTGGGGAAGAAGGAGGGAAGGAAGAGTCTGGATGCTGCACATTGCTCCGCATGGAGGCCGTGATGGGAGCAGGGACAGTCAGAAAACATCAGGATTAACCTTGACTCATATCCCCAAACACGTGATCAATAGAGATCTTGGAGCCCCATTCTCCCACCTGTATACCGTGTGCCCGCGTGGAGGCCCGCGTGGAGGCCCGCGTGGAGGCCCAGGTGCCTCTGTGCGCTCTCTCAGCCTGCTGTACTTGGCTGTGTGATACGTGCACACATCTCCCTCATAGTTCTAGAAGTCCACTGGAGCACATTCAGCGCGCAGCTTCTTGGCCACACCAGGGCCTGACTTCAGGAGGTACCGAGGGCATGCGGGTGAAGTAAAGACTCAAACGTCAGGGCTCCAGATTCAGGGATGAGCGTCCTGGCCACTGTCTGGCACTGCTGGTGAGCATCCTCGGGAACTCTGCACTACTGGCTTAGTGTTGCAAATGCAAGAGCACATCAATAGAGGCTCAGTCAGAAAGTGGTCTGTGCTGGAGCCGACTCAGGCAGACAGCTGTACACCAGGTGCTTGCTCGCAGGAGGTCACTGGCGGTGCTGCCCAAGGTGGCTAGCTTCCTGAAGCTAATGGTGGCAGATTTATCATCTTCTTCCCAGGGGCGAAGATAATGACATAACTTATATTCTCTGCGATTTAGTGACAGCTCCTTCATTTCTCAGAATAGCCAGGAGATGGGATATGGAGGGAGGATGGCCTTTTACTATCACTAGAAAAAGCAATATAAGTTGTAGCTGTCCTTATCATCTGGGGCAATGTCTGCTTCAGAGGAAGATTTAAGGAACACATTCTTGATAGGAAGGCCCTCACTCCCTCATGAGGAAAAGAGTGAATAGGCTGAAGTTGAGGTCTACTGTGCCTCAGCACTGTGTAAACTGCTACTAAGACTCAGCACTGTACAAGCCACCTACTGTGCTCAGCACTATGCCAAACACTTACCGTGTCTCAGCATTGTATAAACCACCATAACGCTTCAGCAATGTACAAATGTCTCCTGTGCCTCAGAACTGTGCAAAACACTGACTACTGTGCAAATAGTCTACTGTGGCCCAACACTGCAAAACACCTGTGTTCCCTACCTGTGTCCTCATGGGAGTCTGTATTATGCCACTAATGGGACAGTGTAAACACACTCAGGGACAGTTCCTTCTGCTGCCTCCCACTCCCCATGACAGCCCCCCTGTGCTGCTCTCAGAGAGAACTTCTCCCAGCAAGAGATACTTTAGAAATGACTTCATGAAAATCTAGTGTTCAAGGGAAGAAGAAAATCCTGTTTCTAATTTCCAGTTCAGCAGGCAGCTGGGTTGGGTGACATTTGAATCCACTTATATTTGCCCTTTTGCTCAGTCACTTCATAAATGTTGCTGAGTGCCTACTATGTATTTGGCTTGGTGCTAGGCGTGGTGTCGAGACAACAGCATCTCTTATTCTCTACATTACTGGTCTAGTGGGGCAGAGAGGTGGGCAGGTCCTCCCAGTGCCCCTCACTAATGCAAGACTAATGCAAGACGGGGACCATGGGCATCGGGTTTGGTAGAGAAGGAAGGAGAATATGAGCACAAGTAACCATATCTACTAGGGCACAGAGTCTTGGGTAGGGACGTACTGTGTGGGAGGGAGTCCGGAAGGACACAGAGGCGGGAAGATGTCACTGGCAAGCCAGGTTGGGCCTGGGTGGCAAATGGATTCCTTTGTTTTATGTGTAGTTACAATATTTCATCCTGTAGGCAATGACAGCAGAAGAGATGGTGAACAGGTCAGAGACCACACTGGCATGAGTTTTCTTTGCAGGCTTCTGCCTTTGGCAGAAATACCATCAGTGGGTTAGAGTCTGGGGACTAGTTAGATGCAGATGAGATGGCGTGGAGGAAGCAGAGGAGTGTGTGAGGAAGTATGTTCAGCTAGGGAACCTTGAGCCTAGCTGAGTCCACCTCCCTGACTCCTCCACACCTACAGCTATAACTGGGACTTGAACCTGGCCGGAGGGGAATGAGCCTGGGTATATAGCTTGGTTGGCCTCTGGATTCCTCTCTCACTCCCTGGCTGATCATTGTAATTAGCCCTCAGTGTCATCTGACATATTCTCCTGGGCACTTGATGCCTTGTGTTCCCAACTACTCAGATCTCCATAATGTATCTCTACTTAATATTTCCTGATTTTCTTTTAAATTTGCTTTATGAGTAAGTAGACTTTGCTCTTGGAGCAATTTGGGGTTTGTAGAAAATATGGAAAGGTCCACGTATCCCTCTGTCTTTTCTTGTTTCTCCTGTTATTAATATCTCCCATCATTGAGGTTAAGTTTGGTGGCCTGTATTGATGTGTGGTAAATCACTGAGAATATAGTTTACATGAGGGTTCAATTTTGTGTGTCCATTTTCTGGGCACGAATACATCTATATCAACATGTGTCTACCATTCCAGCCACCACCAGGATCATTTCACTGTCCTAAAAATGCTCTGTCTTTTCCTTCTCATCTCTCTACCTCTCCATACTCTAGGCAGCTATGGTTTTAAATTGTCTGCATGGTTTTACATGATCTAGACTGCCATGTATCATGTATAGAAACCATTCATATGGTTTATGGCCTTGCCAGCTTGGATTCTTTTGCTCAGAAGCAGTTCATATTTCTCTGTGTCATTTAATGGCTTGATTGTCCATTTCTTTTCAGTAGTGAGTAATATTCCATTGTCTGAATGTACCACAATTTTCTGTTCACCTAGTGAAGGATATTTGGCCATCTTCCAAGTGTTGGTGACTGTGAATGAAGCTGCTATAACCATAAATACTAGCCTTTTTAAATGTAACAAGGAAATGGGAACAAGAAGTACAGCTGACTCGTGTCTCCATTGTCACACTCACTGGCTTCTGTCACTAGTAACCACTAATCTCTCTTCTGCCTCAGTTTTCTGCATGAACACCTTTGTGCTGTCTTCAAAGGATTCTGGAAACCAGTCCCTATCTCATACTAGTCCCTAACTCACTCTTACGTTGGTATGGAACATGCTCTAGCACTTTGTATCTTTGTATAACTCTTTATCGACGTGTTCTAATACTGTGGCTCACTCTCTCTTCAGCCCACATCTTGACACCGATTTTTGGCCTTCCCTGTAAACAAAAACTCTTTGAAATAGTTATCTGTACTTCATGTTTTCACTCTCTCTGTGGTCAGTATTATTGTTCGAGTGACAAAAGATAGCATCATCTCAAGGATGGGTCACGTGGCATGTCTGTGGGAGATTGTCCAGTGGATGTGGGAGATTTGCATACTTCATGGTAGTACCATTTCCCAGGCAGCTGATCCTAGGGAGTGCAGTCAGGGGACACTGAGGTGAACACTGCACACATGCATTCTGTGAGTCCAGTCATGGGGACATTGGGTTGAACACTAGCACACATGCATTCTGTGAGTCCAGTCATGGGGACATTGGGTTGAACACTAGCACACACGCATTCTGTGAGTCCAGTCATGGGGACATTGGGTTGAACACTAGCACACACGCATTCTGTGAGTCCAGTCATGGGCACATTGGGTTGAACACTAGCACACACATGCATTCTGTGAGTCCAGTCATGGGGACATTGAGTTGAACACTAGCACACATGCATTCTGTGAGTCCAGTCATGGGGACATTGGGTTGAACACTAGCACACATGCATTCTGTGAGTCCAGTCATGGGGACATTGGGTTGAACACTAGCACACATGCATTCTGTGAGTCCAGTCATGGGGACATTGGGTTGAACACTAGCACACATGCATTCTGTGAGTCCAGTCATGGGGACATTGGGTTGAACACTAGCACACATGCATTCTGTGAGTCCAGTCATGGGGACCTTGGGTTGAACACTAGCACACATGCATTCTGTGAGTCCAGTCATGGGGACATTGGGTTGAACACTAGCACACATGCATTCTGTGAGTCCAGTCATGGGGACATTGGGATGAACACTAGCACACATGCATTCTGTGAGTCCAGTCATGGGGACATTGGGTTGAACACTAGCACACATGCATTCTGTGAGTCCAGTCATGGGGACATTGGGTTGAACACTAGCACACATGCATTCTGTGAGTCCAGTCATGGGGACATTGGGTTGAACACTAGCACACATGCATTCTGTGAGTCCAGTCATGGGGACATTGGGTTGAACACTAGCACACACGCATTCTGTGAGTCCAGTCATGGGGACATTGGGATGAACACTAGCACACAGGCACTCATTGCTCTCTGCTTCTTGGTTTCAGATACAATGTAACATCTGTCTAAAGCTGTGGTCACAATGACTGATTACAATGACAGAACTGACACGTGAGCCACAGTAAACTCCTTCTCCCCTGAGTTGCTCTTGTCAAAGTATTTTATACAGCAATAGGTAAAACTAACCAAATGAACAAACAAACAAAACCAAATAAAACCCTACACAACAGCAACAACAACAAAACAGCAACAACAACCCCCAAACCCCAATCTACAAACCAAGGTGCCACCTCTTCCTATTCTCTCACTGAGCATCTCTGGAGCAGATGTTGGCAGTGCCTCGCACTCACCTCTGTCAATGCCTGGCCTGCCGACATTCATTTTCCCAGACCTCAGTCCTGCCGGACCCAGCTGAAGTGTGGGATGACTAGCATGACTTGGAGTGACTTCCACTCAGAGTTGGATTGGGGGTGGGATATGGATGACCCATCCCTGTTCCACGACTGGCCAGGTGTCATAACTTTCATTTTCCAGCCGCAGGAAACTGCAGTCACCTCTGTGTCTCAGAGTTTGCTTCTGAGGACCTAAACCCAGACACCGTTCATGCAGACCATCCTACCCACAATCCTACTGGAGCTGCTCTGTTGAGGCTGTCAGTCATTCTCTCTGCTTCATTTCCTGCCACTCTCCAGCCGTTGCCCTTGCTGGTTGTGTCTTCTCCCTTGGACTTTGGGAACTGCTCCCCTTGAGCCTCCCCAGGCTCTCCTGCTGCTCCTTTTAGATGCGTTTGCTAGCTGCCTCTCACTTTCCAGGGCACCCTACCCACTGCCTGGGAGATCAGCCAGGTTACCAAAAGCAAAGGACACACACTTCAAAAAGAGTGGGAGTTAATTCTCCACTACAGGAGGTCAAGGGGGAGGTGGCACATTTGTCAAGAGCCTGATAAGTGGCAGGTACTTCTATACCTCTTCAGCAGCTCCAAACAGAAAGGTAGGTTTTTAAAAAACAGTTCAGAGGAAGACATAGGTAGGGTCAGAGAGTCTGAGTGACTTGGTCAAGGCCATCTGTGGTTGGCACCAGGAAGTAGCCCCCAGGCTGTCCCATTGTCTCCATATTATAGAGCTTTTGTTTGAGATAGTCAGCTACAAAGAAGGCTCTGGCTTCTTTTTCTTTTGTTTGATGGATGTCTCACTCCCTCTAGGCCAGCACCCCATGATTTGAGTCTTGATGCCTTCTAGTTAAAAATGGCAGTTGGGGGCCTGAGCAACTTGCAGGTAGATTTTGCCTTCAGGCCTGGAGTGTTGTCGAACCTCTGTTGGAAATGAGGAAGCTAACTTGAGAAATTTCTTCCTAGAACTGTGCTCAAAGGTCATCAGTCCCAGCAAGCCACCCGCCAACATAGGACCCAGTATTTGAGCAAGTGGCTTCAGTAGTGTCTTACTCTTTGCTGAATATGGTTGCAATTGAAGATGGGATGGCCAAAAACTTTCTGGGTACATTCCCACCAACTGTTTCAGGATCTAAAGCAGAGGTTCCAAATGCCAAGGAGGAATCAATCCCTTCCTGCTATGAGAACAAAGGAACAGCTCCTGGGCTGATGCCTGCTTCATGGTTGGTTGTGGTGTGTCCAAGAAAACCATTCTAGATGCTTCTTTGTACCTGTTGAGCTTGGGGACAGAACTGGATACATAGCTAGGCACAGGGATAGGTCCATGGATGCTGCCAATCATGTTTGCATAAGTGAGAATTGTTTTAGTGCTTCTCTGTGTGCCACTAAACGTTCACACAGTGCCTATGTCTTGAATTACAAGACCAGGGTGTCCAGCTCTTTGGAGAAGGTAGAGATGGAGAATATCTTTGTCGCTTGATATCACGTGAACCCTTGTGTTTTCTCCTGTATCCCATATAGCCTTGAATTGTGTCTGAGGCTTGGTCAACCGTGCAGGAGACAGTGTGGAAGATTGTGCTTAGTGCTTCTTCGTCCGTCCTATGTATACACTCATTCAGGGATTCAGGGGAGACAGAGGACATGGCGTGGGTATTTGAAGAACATGATGCCTTTAAAGGGAAAAAGTGTGATTTAAAGGACAGAGAGAATGGGAGGTAGTTCAAGAGAGACAGCATGTACAGAAGCTGCTGCAGGTATTAGAGATTTATGCTGCCCATGACTGTCTGTGCCCAGGTAGTCAGCTGCTGATTCTCTGAAGGAGGACATTTCCAGTTTACACATTTTACACTTTGGGGTCCTTGCAATGGAGAAGCAGTTGTGTATTTTAGCACAAGAGTAGAAGGAGGCAGAAGACTCAGGCAAGCGTGGATCGATGGCATGGTCCATTGAAGCTGTTCCAGAGCTTTGTTAAACACGTCCTTAGAGTTGTCACTGCCTCTTGGCCTCCGAGAAAGATGCACTGTGTGATCATAGCCCCTTTTCAATCCTGGAGTTGGACTTGGAGATGCCTGTGGGTACTTAGGATCAAGCCTGGCTGGGGAGAGATGTGAGGCCTGTTGTAACATGTTGGATATTGCTGGACTCATGTTTGTTCCCAAATGGAGAACCTTTGAACATTAAAGAGGCCAGGCTCCATGTTGGCTTCTATGAGTCTCTTGGGAAGACTCAGTGGGATTTTATAGTGGGCTTCTGAGTTAAAAACTTCTATTTGTTTTGTAGGACAGACAAAGTGACCTGCTGTCCTTTATTCAATAATACCTGATGTCCAGTGTTCATGATCTGGCTCATGCAGAGGTGTGTGTTTCTGAGGCTAGGGTTTTGTTTGGTTTGGTTTGGTTTTCCTTGCTCCTGTGATGTCTCCTCCTTATGCACTTCCTGATATATATCCTCAGAAAGCTGCATGGCGGACACAGTGGGGACCCATCAGGATAGGGAAAGACACCTTCCTTCAACACCAGTGGATCACTGGCCACAGCCACCCAGTGTTTTCATTAAGTTGCTCTGTAGGAAGTGTCGTGTATTCCAGGTTTACATGCACTACATTGCTGACACTTGACCTTGAACCCCTGGTTCTCTTGCCTTTGTTTTTAAGTAAGGGGACTTCATAGTGTGTCACCAGTCCTGGACAATTTCCCTTTTTATTATAGCCTCCTCCCTAGTAACAGTTTCCATGAAAATCATGGATTGGATACAGTAGCAATGAATATTTCCTTAATTGGAATTAATTAAAATAAATATATAGCAATTAAAAATGTCTATTTACACACCACCCAATGTCACCCTTCATTCAGCTTGCAGTGGGTGGTAACATGGTGTGAAAAGAGGCTGAGGCTAGTATTAGGAGACACTTGTTTTCTTCATAAGTTACTCCTTGCTTCCCTCCCTCATTCAGTGCCTTACTAGACACACCTCAGTTGCCAGGTCTAGGGCAGGACATAGCAATGCTCACAGGAACATTCTTAGTTCTATTGGGGGAGAAAGAGAGAGACACCAGAAGTTAGGGCATGTGGGGGTGGTGGACACATCCATTTCTAGACGCTCCACAACATCCTTCACATGTGGCTCCTTTGACATTCTGCCACATCACTGGCATGATGGTGGGTCTTGATCTTTAGCTTGCTTGGGTTGAGATATACCTACTTGGTAATTAGAAAATTGCACCTCTGTGTATGTCTGTGAGGGGTATCCGCAGAGTCACTTAGATCCTGAACACTCTGGTGTAACCAATGCGTTTATCTCTTGTTGGTGGACTTGTAACATGACGGCATTATGGGGAAATGGTAAAAGTAAAAAGGTTGGACTTACTTGGAGGAATTAGGTCATTTAGGACATGTCCTTGGGGGCTGCATGACGCCCTGGTCCTTTCCTTTATTTCACTTCTCTCTGATTCCTAGATGCTGCAATGTAAAAGGATGCTTTCAATATACCCTTTCCACCATGATAGACTTGTTTGACCCTTCCCACCATGAGATGACACATCTTTTAATTTCAGAAAAGAAACAATTCGTCCTTTAGGTTGGTCTAGCAAGCCTCACCAGGGCTGGATTTCCTTTGTTTGTCTGTGAATAGAAAAGTTCACTGTGATCTTCATGAGGAACTTCTGTCTTTACCTTGAGAACCTGTTTCCAAACAAGTTATCTGCATTTTGTGGAAGATGACAACCATTAGCAGTATCTGGTCAGGGTAGGGTAACTTTACAGTAGTAGCCTGTGGTTCTTTTACCAAGGATGCTGTTAGACAGTACCCCAAATGAGGTGCTTCACATAGCAGAAATTTAATGTCTGTTATGGAGGCTGGAAGACCAAAGTTGGGGTGCTGTAGCCTTGAGTCTTTATAAGAGCCCAGAGAGATAGATGTCCCAGGTATAGTATTTCGTTTCAACCTTTGAAAAATCATTCTGATCTCTATTTCTTGCTATCCTCTCCCTCTCCCTCCCCGTCTTCTCCCGCCCCCTTTCTCTCTCTCTCTCTCTCTCTCTCTCTCTCTCTCTCTCTCTCTCTCTCTCTCTCTCTCTCTGTTTCTAGTTCTCTGGTTTGTGAAAGACAATACCAAATGGAAAGAAGTTCCACTTTAATGATTTTAAGGTGACCTCCTTTTTAAAATTTAATCTTTTCTCCAATAGTACATCCCAACCACAGCCTCCTCTCCCTCCACTCCTCCCAGTACTTGCCCACCCCTCTGCTCTCCAAGATCCACTGCTCCTCCATTTCCCATCAGAAAAGAACAGGCCTCCCAGGGATATCAAGGAGGCACGGCATAACAAGTTACAACACGATGAGTCACAAATCTCATAGCAAGCAAGATTGGACAAGGCAACCCGGTAGGAGGAAAAGGGTCCTAAGAGCAGGAAAAGGAGTCAGAGAAAAATCCACTCCCATTGTTAGAAGTGCCACGGACCTGGTACAGACCTATGAGCTTCTGATTGCTACTTCAGCCTTTCTGAGGCCCCATGAGCCCTGCTTAATTGATTCTGTGAGCCATGTTCTCCTGGTGGATGGCATCATTTTAACTTGATCATTTGTTAAGTTTCCATATCCATTCAAGAAAAATCAGAGATACCCTATGATCTAATTATACCAATCCCAAGGGTAAATGTGAGAGACTCTAAGTAAGCATTCCACAGAGAGACCCACACTCCACATCTGTTACTGCAGCACTTTTAAAAATTGCTCCAGTCATGGAATAGTCTGATATTTATTCCATAAATGAATGGATGAAGAAAATGTAGTACAGATATGCAATGGATAGTTACTTGTCCAAAAGATCAACAAAATTCTGGCGTCTTCGGAAAACTGGGTGGAACTGAAGATTGTTGCATTATGTGAACTGGTGTAGCTTCACAAGCAAATATCTGATGCTCTTTCTCATTTGGGGGAAGAAGGGAGACTATTTGGGAAGAGGAAGGAGACTAGGAGGAGGCTGAGAATGGAGATGAAAAGGGATAATGGGGAGAATGGTCCAAGTTTATGACATTTGTAGGAAAATGGCGTACTGAAATGCACCATTTTCAACAATAGACAGATGCTAGTGAAACTTAAACAGTGGGGAAGTATGAAAAAAAGGAAAAGACTTTGTGTTCAATAAGAGTCTATCAGCTAAGGCAGCAGGGGCCAGCGCTCCAGCGTATGAATTCTCGCGAGTGTTTGAGGCACAGCATAGTCTGTGCCAAGTTGCCATTGCTGCTGCTGGGTCTGGGTGTCTGGGTGGAGTGGGGACCTGATAAAAGACTTTGTGGTGAGCACAGGAGATGAACTGAGCCAGCGTCGTCTCCCAGTATAGATGCCACACAGAGGCTGGTGCTCACATGGTCATTATGCATTCTGGCATTGATTCCATGTGCTCTGCAATCTTAGCTGTTCACCCATGCAGTCCCTCATTCCCACGGTGGTTCAGTCATTCCCACGCTTGCCCACTGTAGTCACCCATGTACTCACTCAACCATAGATTAATATCCACTTCCCCCTTCCCTCCATCAGTCACATATCCTCCCTCTATTTCATCTATTCAACGGCAGGCAGAGCCCCATCTATTCTCTTCAAGTGGAGATCAGATTTGAATACCCCTCACCTACCTTTGCTCTCCGTGCTCTTTAGAGAGCAAAAAGCTTTCGACTTTTCCACAATGAAACTGTGATGACTTGTACATTTCTCTGAAGTGGTGTGATTTTCCAGGACCAAAGGGAAAATAATGGTTTGGCAAGGAATGGATGTACAGGCAGGCTGGACACTTGACTTCTTGGCCACTTGTGCCCAGAAGAAGAACAGGCATATCCTCTGCATTCCTCTTTGTTGTAGGCATGAGAGGCTGGAGCTGGTGTACTTATTTGGTCCAGAGCCTATGTTCTGCTGACCTGATTGTCCATACCTCCTTGAGCAAGGCTCTCACGCTGCCAGCCTGGTGGACAGTCTATGTTCTTCTGTCCCGGTTCTGAGTGATACTGTTTCTTGGTGCTGGGCTCAGTTCAAGATGGCCTTTGAGTAGTGCCACGTTGTGACCTGGAGCTCAGCGGAGGCCTAAGTGTCCTCACTGTGCCAGAACAGGGCAGAGATCAGCCTCTCTTATACCCCTAAGCTGTTTCAGAAGAGGCAATAAGAGATTACCTCTGTTTGCCACATTCCTAAGATACCTACTAGGCAAGGCTCTGGGGCTGGGGTGGACATTCAGGCGCAGAACACTGGGGAAGAAGGCATTGTCTCCTGTGTGATGGCCGCTTGTGCAGGATGCAGTGTCTCACTCCCCCTTCAGTTGTGTGCCCCTGAGAAGCAGCTTGGGTCTCTATGCTGTATGGAGCCGCGTAAGTTTGAGTGCAGAATCAGTCGTTCCCACCATCTGATTATTTGCTTAAGGTCTGTATTTTGGTAATTATTTTAGGAGAATTTATTCCACTTATTAAAATATCTGGGGGTGTTAATGTTACCCTTTAACTCTCCTCAACGAGCAAAGGTTTCTTTTTTGATTTCCTAGGAGTTATGAACTAGAAATGTGAATGGAAGTTGTTCTCTAGTCCTCATTCTGAAGACTCCACAAAGCCCTCACCTGGATAAAAGTTACTGGAAGATTTTAACAGTTCTCTTGATGTTTGCAAAACATGGCTTTGGTTTATGTAGATGATATAACAGAGTTTAGAAGTTTTGACTTTCCCCTCTCTGCTGCCTAGGTGCTGGCATGTGTTTTCTGTAGACCGTAGTTGTGTGTGAAGCAGGGACACGCGTGTTATGTGTTTTCATATCTTAGCAAAGGGGCTGCAGTATCTCCCTGGGGTAGACTGATGACTGAGACAGTCATCATTGTAATGATGACAGCAGCAGTGCCACACATATACAATGAGGGAAGACGCTCTGTAACCAGCTCGCAGCTACGGTCTTTCAGGGTGGCAGCTGGCTGACTTGTGTCTGTGACTTAGTTTGAGGACTTGTTTAATTTATGCTTATCATTCTAAGCCATAAATTTTATATTACTTCTGATATTCTCTTTTATGTTTTTTGTTTTCTTGTTGTTTCTTTTTGCTTTATATTTTATAGCATCTTGAATTCTGCAGGTCATTACATTCCTTGATAATCTGGAATGGCTTTGTGTTATTTTATGTGCAGAGTGTTATCTTTAATGACCTCCACTACTTAAAATATAAAAATATATTTATATTTCTCCAAACGTGCCTATATTTCTTTAATCAACAGAATAAAAATAAGTTGATAGAGTAGCTATTGACTTTGTTGGCTAAAGTGAGGAAAAACTTATTGTCTGAGAAAAACAAACCTAGCGACCCAACAAATGGAGCCGCAGAGCCCTTCCCATGAGTCTTCCTTTAGCTCCATAGATGTTACAAATCATCCAAGTTTCTGCACACATCTGTTCCATGGTTAGTGGTCAATCTTAGTTTACCATTCTCATCTTTGTCCAAGTTATCATAGATTTCCATAGAGGGAAAGTGGTTGAGGCATGGATCATGGCTAGATGGTGTCATAAACTTAAATGTCTAAAATATAAAACTCACCTTACCATGTCTCTGCGTGAGCCCTCTCATGGCCCCCAACTGCCCTGGAGTAATTCTCTCCTCTTCCAGGTCTTCACAATGTAGGCTGTACTTTCTCCATCACCCCCCTCCCCTCATGTCTTCTCCCATCTACATCACATCTGCATCAACATCTGCACCACATCCCATTTACGGCCACATCAGGTGATCCAGGCTCCTACCCTCATCCATCCCTTGTTTCTGGTTTCCTATAGGTGTCTCCATCTTCTGGTCACTTCCACCTTACCATTCCTTTCTCTCCCTCAGCATTCCCTCAGGTGCTGAGCTGTCTTCTAGGAATTCATTTCTGACCACCTCTTTCATAATCTACCTGACTCCCTGATTGGCAGTCTGCGCTTTCCACTCCATGACCAGATTTCATCTTAAATTCTGGGATAGTCACCATGTCTCCACAGTACTCTGGTTGTAGGCCTTGTGTTCACTAGTAAATACTCTGGAAATGTCCGATTTACCATGTACAAGAGAGTATCAATCTTTCTTTAGTCAAAAGGCAGTTTATGAGTTTAGTGCAACAAGGCTTGGCATGGAATGAGGAAATTGCTTGAATTTAAAGACAAGGGCTGCGTTTACTGATCATGTATTTGAATGAGCAGTTCTTGGGCATCTTGTGCTCTGTTGCTATACAAAACTATAGTATCCTCTGAGAGGGTAGAGTGTGTCCAGACTCCCAGTGGGAACTGAGGCTCAGAGCAGCTAAGGTTGTTGGCAGAGCTAGGTCAGATCCATGTGCCACTCACTGGCTGGTACACTTGAACTCCGGGTGTTCATGCAACACAGACAAGTTGATCCACTCTAGGCATTTCCCCATTCTTCCTAGGGCATTGAGATATGTTCTCGACTAGTCCTGCACAGCCTCTTCATACAGATTGGATGTATCTAGCCAGGCTTGAATGTGGTGGTGGTGGTGGTAGTGGTGGTGGTGGTGGTGGTGGTGGTGGTGGTGGTGGTGTGTGTCTGCATGTCTGTTCTGTATTTGAGTTGCATTCTTAGCCATTTTCTTGAAATTTTTAAATCATTCAAAATGCTTTAATATGTTCACACAAGCTAAATGAAGAGCTGCACTCCCAGAAGGCGCCTCAAGGCTTTGTCGTTCCTTGCCTTATGCCTGCTTGAGGGTGGGGTAAGGTCTAGAAATGGGTGCCAGGGATACATATAGCAGCTTTAGGGAAGACCACCCCCCCCCCAGATGATGAGACTCTCTGCAGTCAACTGAGAGTTGGTTTTTAACTGGTTCCTCTACGTCAGCTGCCGAGGTCTCCTGGGGTCAAGACAGACGGGAGGATTCTTATGAGTGTGTGAATAGAGCTGAGTTCCCAGGCCAACATGTGAGATGATTATCTTAATGCAAGCACTTATACCCTTAGGAAAAAGTCTCCTTTGCAAAAGGTTTGGTCTTTGCAGGAGGCTGTTCAGTACAAGAGGGATGATAGCTACACGGTGTAGCCCACACTGCCTCTCTCCTCCACTCCTGGTATAGTGCTTGCCTTGGTTTCTATGCTGGCACAGGCTCTGCTAACATCTAGGGTCTTCTTTCCAGCCCCATGCCCGCCAACATGGCAGCTTGTTTAGCCAAGCTTGCAGAGCACCGAACTTCTGAAAATGTTTCTCAACCAGACAAATGAAGTAAGCTGGGTGTGCAGGAAGAATAAATAACAACACTGGCTCGAAGTTGCCTTTCCAGTCCGCATGTCTTCTGGGATGTGATTCTACAGTGGACTCTGCAGCTGTGGCTTTCCCTGGACTTCTCTTTTCTAAGCTCAGTGCTCCGCGTAGGCACCATATCTAACCCCACAGTGGCCGGGCCTTCCTTTTTCACTGTGATTACATCAGGTGGCCAGATCCCTCTCACCTGCCTGCTACTCAGCTGGGCTTTCTGGGTCCTATGCACCATGGATGACCTTTTGTCTCTACAAGGCCTCTGTAGAGGCAGAAAGGGACACTCTGACTCACGGGAAATGAAGACACTGCTTAGATGATATTCCACTAGCTTCAACTATTTTTCCCATGGGGAAAAGTTCAGCACAGTCTGAAGAAGTTTCTCAGCTGATCACTGCGCCAGGGATGGAGGTGTTCCTGACTGCATCTCTGCTGCTCGTGGCAGCCATGCCCTTCCCAGCCCCCTCAAACCTCAGGTCTGCTTATGGTTTTGCTTACCCTGGACATCGTGCTGCCCTGGGCAGTCTGGTGTGGGAGGGTCGGTGTTGTGTGGACCTGTCTCAGATGAGTGGATTCTTGCTCCCAACTGCAGCTCTCCTTAGGGATGTAAACACCCATCCTTCATGTTTCTGTCCCTTTCTTCCACAGCCCTGCCTTCTCCAGCTGTCCACATACTTTGCTCCTCCTTGTGGCATCTTCAGGAAATTGTCAAGGCACATCAAGCTGGGGAAAGGACTGCAGAGCAGATTGACATTTCTGACTGTAGCCCATGGGAGACTGAGCTGAACCGGGGGAGGGGAAGGGAATAATAGTAGATAGAGTAGCTTGGTGAGCATGGATGGAAGGGCACTCCCCCCACTGCCTATCCTGCTCACAGGCTCTGCCTTTCAGCTCCAGGGCACCGGCCGGTGGGTAATGCTTGCCCTGCAATGTTGGCCCACTTGTTGGTTCCTTCAGTCTGGGCTCAGGGTATCTCCCTTCTTCAGAATGGCAGTGTCCTCAGGTGACCCCCGTCAGAGCACGCTGACTCCCTGAGATGGTCATCACACCGTTCATTTTAATTAAATGAGAGGACATGTGACAGTCTCAGCAGCCACTGCCCCTGCTTGGCAGGACATTCTCCACCTTTATTGAAACTGCTAGCTCGTTTAGGCAGGGGCCCGATGTGGGAATATTTGCCTCAATCTGTTGACCAGTGGAATACACATTTGAAATTAAAATATTGGGTGTGCTTTATAATTGGAATTCAGAGTGGTATCAAGTGGTCCACTCCTTGCTGAGTATTATGCACAGAATACCCCACCCCCAATATACCCTGGGAACCACAGGAAAGCACAGAAGAGCTATTTGAGTGTGAAGGGAAGCTTACCAGGCTTCCCGCTTGCCTGCTGGCTTTCAGCCTCAGATCAGTAGCTCATTAAATACCATTCTCTCTTTGTCAGACCTCACATTTCTCCTGATAAGCATGAGGAAGGATGGGTTGCAGCATCCTATGGGACTGTATTTTCTGTGACTTCACTGTCATCCAGAACTGGATAGAATCATACTTCTACTATTGAGGCACTGTGTGACCATGGCCAAGTCATTTTTGTGCCCAGAGCTTCTGTTTCCTTATCTGTGAATGATGACATTTTTCTATCCCTCACACAACGGTTTACCAAGGGAAGTTTCTAAATTGGGTAGTGGGAATTTGTAAGATAGAACCTGAAATATAATGGTGTTCAAAAATGTGCTCTATCATCCCATCTCCTTTCTCCTTGTAAGTTTTGTCCTTTAGATGCAGAGCCTGGCAGAGCCTGGCAGAGCCTGGCAGAGCCTGGTGTGTCCCGGGAGAAGCTCAAGTGAGACCACTGATGACGTGAAGCCTGTAGATGGCGCTCAGCTGAGCTCTGGCTTTGCCTGGTCCTGGTGTGAAATCTGGGCTAGGGATGACAGTGAGAGTTAATTTGGGGCAAAGGGTTGAGCTTTTGTGTTCCAGGACAGGCATTTATAAACTGGGTGCCATCTTCAGAGAAGAACATAGGCGCCTTGCACTTCTGGGTGAGTTGAGACCTCAATGCAGGCTCTGGGACCCATGCCAGGATACTGAGTGGTAGACGCCCTGGCTGGGGACATCTAGCACCTGGTGTCCCCCCTTGTCTAATATGAAACTTTTTATCCCCAAGAATCTTTATATCAGCCATATATCTATGTATGATAACATTTAAAGTAAACCCGATGTCTCCGGATTATCTGGGGATGGGGGTGGGTGGGTGTTGGTAGTCTTTGGCCCTTGTCGGTGAGGCCTGCAAAGTTCATGTTCACATTGTCCTCAGGTGCTAAGATGCAGCTTGTCATCCTGGCTTAGGCTGGCCTGTGTGCACCTTGAGGGTGCTGGAGATGCATTTCCTCCACTGCCATCCTGGGATTACTTCCAATGTGAGAAGTTCCCCAAGTTTAATTGGCTGGGCCTCCTGCTTGTGTGGAAGGAGTGCGGCTCCTCGCTGCCAGAGCCAGCTCTAATCAGCATTTGCTAAGGTTTATTAACACCTTATCAGTGCTTGGGACGGCTCAGTGTACACTTCCTCGTCGGTGGCATTATCTCACCCCAGGAAAGCTGAAAACATTAGGCAGCGCAGCCATCCGGCATGCCTCATTAGCTGTTCAGTGCGCGTGTGCTTTGAGGGCCGTGGTGGGGGAGTCCATCAGCTCCCTGTGGTACTAAAGGAGGGTTGATTGATAGTGGGATCTAACCTGGAGGACTTTCAGCTCCTAAAGCATCAGGGCAGGAGTGACGGTGGTCCACGGGACACTCTCGGTGACACTTGAGCCCTCACTGGAGGGCTGTGCTTTGTGGCTTGGGCACTTCTCCGCCTGAGCCACTCCGCAGCCTCCGGATGGCAGATTTTCTTTAAGGGGAGGAGGTACCTTGATGATAGGAAAGCTCACACAGCTTTCCAAGCAGGCGAACTTGGACTTGACCTCAACCCTGTCATCACTGGGAGTGTGGACTTGGACACATTTCTTATTCTCCCCTGAAAATGGGGGCAATTCCCAACAGATAAGAAAGAATCCTTTGGCATAAAGTCTATTGTGATGCTTCAGACATATTTTAGCAGCTGAACTACTACTGCTGCTGCCTTTCACTCTGCAGCAGTTTCGATTGTGGGAGGAGAGCCGACCCTTTCGATGGGAGTCACCTATAGTGGAACCTCCGTGAATTCTCTCCAGGAATGGGCTGCAGGGCTGGGTCTGTTGAAGAACGACTTCTCTTCAGAATCTTATATTTCAGTCAGTTTAGCCTCCTGCTGAGCGTGGGCAACAGCACCATCTTAATACAGCTCGCCCCCCTCCCCTCTAATCTGTCTTTTCAGCATGCTCTGTCAATTAGAAAATGCTTGTCAGCTGAGTGACTATTCAGGAAAACAACCTACATGACTTCTCCTGCTTTGGAAGAATTTAAAATAATGGCAAGGGATTAACATTGGAGAGAAGGCATTGTTAGGAATGACGCTCTCCAGAGGGCTGTTGTTCAGAACTGCCTCCCAGTCCGTACGTTTTCATCAATAACACCTTTCATTCTATAGCCCCATACATCTTGATAGAGCTTGAGCGATTAGCAGATGCAGTGAGTAGGAATGACTTCATCTTCTACACAAATGCATCTACTTCTGGAGCTGCTAGCATTTGATACTTGGCCATGATCAGTGCTTCCACTGGGGGCTGGGGATGCCTTGTGGATGCTTTTCTCGAACTTGGGGGAGCACAGATCATCATTAAGGATGCCAGCAGCTTGGCAGAAGCCCTTAATCTCTGATGGGCTAGCTCTTTGCTAAGCACTGGGGATGGTGGAATCAGAAATAGCTCTGCTCAGAAGGATCGTATCAGACAGGACGGCAGTCTAGAAGGCATCCAGAAGAAAGACAACACATGTGCTCATGAGCTTCGTAGAACTGAGCTTTTCTAGGCATGAAATTGAGGGTAGCTGGGAAGAACACCAGTTCAGGGCACAGGCTGTCCAGAATCCTTTGGAGAGATTGCTGTAACATCCAATAGGTCTGGGACCAGGTATAGGAGTACTCAATTCTAACCCATTTTCAGGTGCTTTTGCTGTGCCCAGGGGTACACTCAAAGTCAGCTTTAAGGCAAAGGTAGCAATCACAGACAGACCTCCAGCTGCCTGTGGGGGAGGGTAGGTGATGGCATTTGTGCCCATGACCCACTGGGAAACACACATCAATGAGAAGAGAACAGCTGCTCCTCAGACATAGCCCGTGATTGCCACATGGGGACGTGGGATGAGTGTTACTAGATCTTCTGCTTGGTCTGGAAGGATTGGAAATCTAAATTTTTTTTTTAATATAAAATCTCCTTATTCTCACAATGCCACATGGGGCTGAGAAATACATCTGTGAGTTTCATATGGCTAGTGGGTGAATTTTTAGTTTGTGACCTTTCTTTGAAAGAATGAGTAGAAATCCACCAGGTGGCCTGGGTGAGGATGGACTTTCTGTGTAAAGGGGAGTGTGATTATAAGCGTGCGGAGGCACAGAATAGCCTGACTGCGGAAATGGGGGGCTTTTGATTGGCAGAGGCATCTGGGATCCAAGAGAGAAAAACAAGAGCTAGAAGGACATTGGGGGAGGCAGCAGAGGACCTGCAGGAGTCTGGGGGAATGTTCAGGTTTAATTTGTGACTCCAGAATGACTGGACCTTAGTTCCTCTGACAGTAGTGCAGCGAGAGTAGAGGCAGTGCAGTACCCATCTAGCAGGTGGAGCCTTGGCACGGTGGCCTCAGGAGTCACACACTCTTTGGTCCCTCTCAGTTTTGGAGGGTTGCATTTCATCTTACGCTGAGTTTCATGAGGTCTTGTGAGTTGATGATGATGCTTCTCAGGGAGGGATCTTTGTCCTGCATAGTCAGAAAAGTAAATGGAGTCTTTTCATCTATCACCGACTTGATGCTTGGCTTGAGAAAGACAGGAAGTGAGCAGAGCGAGCAGGCTGGGGATTAATATGAACACTGAGAAAGTTGCTGACTTTCCAAAACTCCATTCTCAGTTATACTTTCATGAATATCGATGGGGTTATTATTATTTAATTAATTTTTAAGTTAACAAACTAATGGATTTAATCATGGCATCTTCATATATATGTGTGAAATTATTTTTATTATTAATATGCAAATAGCTTGTTTTCAAAACTACGTGCTTGTGAGAAGACTGCATATCATCATGACAGAGGAAATATTAGTATGTATAGTCAGAGTGTAAAAATGGAGTTTGGAATATGTGTGCATGAGTCTGATGGTTTATTCCCTAACACTGCCAATAAAACAAACAAAAACACCCGTAAACAAAGTGATCCTTGTGCTTGAAGTAAGTGCAATGAACATTTGGCATCTTCTAGATTAAAGCTTAAAAACTCTTTCTTGATTTTTAAAAAATGACCAATTTCTATATGTGGTTCATTATACATACAGTTTCAGTAAAGTACTGTTAATGAACACTGCAGTAGCCACATGCAGTTAATAAATGACAAACTGTGGATATAGACTAATAAAACTCCATTCCTAAAACAGGCCCTGTAGCTCTAGTTTGCTGACCTCCATTTTATCCTTCTTGCAAATTTTATGTATATATGTGGAACTATTTATAGTTTTTCTATAGTTTGGTTTTTTTTATACCATGATACATCATCAAAGGCTTTCCTATAAACATATGTTCATTTATATTTTTATTTCTAAAGGCTGCAAAGTATTCTTTATTATAGCAGATTGGTGAAATACAATTATGTTACCACTCATCCTTTATTTAGGCAGTCTTTTGATGTTGGATGCTTTTCAAGCTCATTCCTATTAAAGTATAACTTGAGGATAAGACGCATGTTAAACCATCAAATGACCTGTGTAGACTCTGAGCACTGTAGGTGTTCAAGTGGCCACTCCATTCTCTGGCTCTCTTTCAGATGCCTATGTGAGTTTTCTATCAGTGCCCCTTCCATTGTATAACTCACAGCCAAGCAATTCATACTTTACAGTAAATAATGGCTGTTTCTTTAAGACTTGTTAGTGTTCTGGACTTGGCACCACACACTTTTAGCCTCAGCACTTGGGAGGCAGAGACAGGACGATCATTATCAGTTTGAGGCCAGCCTGGTCTACAAAGTGAGTTCAAGGACATCCGTGACTCCAGAGAAACGCCCATCACTGCCTGTAGCACTTGAAAGAGCAAGTCCTGTACCTCCGCTGGGCAACGCTGTGGAGCTGGCTCTGATGTGAAGGCACGGATGAGCCAGCTACCAGAGTGTGAGGATGGGAGAGCTGGCTCAGCCCCTCATAGACTGCAGCACCTGGGCACGTGGGTCCTGAACCTTGACTGGGTGGCACGGTGGAGCTGTCTCTGGAGGCATCGGTGCAGGTGAGCCCCCACTTGAGGGCGTGAGAGCAGGAGCGCTGACTCTGCCTCCTGCCTATGGAAGCATTGGGTGGCCTGGCCAGAACCGTGCTGGATGAGGGCGAGCCAGAGGGCAGCTCAGCTACCACCCACACCCCAATCCAGGGCTCTGAATTGGCCCACCCCAATATCTATGTCCTATATAATGGTTGGGACACATGAAAGAGTCAGTCCTGCTGTTCCAAAGCTGCAGGGTCTCCATGACACAGGGACAACAGGATAACCAGAGGAGGCCTGATGAGGATCTGGCATTGATAGCGTCACAGAAGCCAGGGATCTTGAGCCAGACAGACGAGCTGCTCATTGCAATGAACATCTGCAGGTGAAGATGTGTGGACAGAGCGATAGACTGTGGGACGCACGGTGACGTAGCACAGTTTCCGCGATGAGATGTTCTCTATGCTTTGTTTTTACTGTCGTTTGTGTGTGTGTGTGTGTGTGTGTGTGTGCCTTATTTTTGCAAGGGTGAAGGTGCATACATATTGAAATTCATATGTAAAAGGGTATGTTAATTCAGAAATACTGCGTCTTCCCCCTTCTTGCAGTTTATAGAGCAGTTTCATTCACAGCCTTGCCTCTGTAATTACCAGACTTACCGTGTGTAACATCTAACCCGGTTTTCTTAGGGCCCAGAATCTCTGTTTCCTTTGTGGTGGTTTGAAATACAGCACTTCATGGATCTGTGTAAAACTCTGTCCCCAGAGAGTTTATCCAATCACCGTTCTCATTTACATAACATTAGGAGACGGGTTTTCATTTGTTCTGTAGGTGTGTATATTCCTGATCTCCACAATGTAACTACTTATAGTATTACATTTCCAAGTGATTTGTAAAACACTTATTTAGAACAATAACCCCAGCTTGTGATTCTAAGGTCAAATCCAGGAATAATTATTAAATGGAGGTTAAATATCTTTGCCTCCTCTTTTAATGATTCTATCAGACAATCTCATGAACATCCCAGAGTAGCATTGATTGAGGGTGTTTCAGGCTAATGTCTTTCTACCCAAATGGCACCTTGCTTGTTAAAATAAAGTAAATGAGAGAACTGAACATCAATAAGAAATAGTTTACCAGGACTTTGAATATAAGCTCTCTTATTCTTTCCTTAGAGGGTGATTTTGTAAAGTTACTTTTCCTCTGCTTGGTCAGGGAGAACAGCAATGGATTCATAGGCAATTGTTGAGTTGAATAAAGAAATAAATCTAATGTTTTCTTGGGTGCTTGCATCTGGTATTGTGCCCAGAACATAGTAGGTGCTTTTTTCTGGTACACGAGAGGTGCTCATAGTAGGACTTTTTTTCCTTTTCCTTTGCTTAAGCAGCCCTGGTTGCTTCCTTTGTTTTCCGTGTCTCGGGCATCTACTTTCAATCTTTAATAGACCTACCTTTCCATTATCTACCAGGAGTGTGCCTTTCCTTCTGATGAGAACATCGCCTCTCTTACCCCTCCATCCTCTATAACTCTTAGATAAGTCTCTGGCTTCCTTTTTTTTTTTTTAGGAAGGCTCCCTCTTCCTTAGGTGAGATCATCTACTCTCTACCTAGGTTATGATCTCATAGGGCCAATTATTTCCCTTCCATATGCTTGACTTGATTGTTGGATGACTCCTAAGAGCCTCCAAAGAACTGACTGTAGGAAAGACCTCTTCAGCCCTGCCTTCTGTGTTTTGATTTTTGTTTGTTTGAGGCTGCCTTTTTCTCTTTGTCAGCAGGCCAAGATTGGCTACCTTCTGTGAACATCCTCAACACTATAAAAAGCTCTGTAGGACCCTTACTACTTTATTGTAGGCTTCTTGAGGCCAGGACAATACCTTACTCATCTAGTGTCCTCAGGACTATAGAGCCACAACTTTCTGCCTGTTGATAGTGAACTTCATCTTCTGTATGTTTCCCCCCCAGCTTAAAGGCTGAGGGCAGTGCTCAAGCTCTGAGGAAAGCAGACAGCATCTTGCGATGCTTCATGACATCTCCTTTGAAGCTCTGTCTTCACAGAGCAGATGGACCTTGAGCCCTAGGGGCTCTTTATTGCTGTGTGGTTTGAAAGCCCTTGGAGACAGCTGCCAGGTCCCATATGCATGGCAACAAACCATCTCAGTGAGCTACAGTCTGCAGCAAGAGGTATCATGTGGCCCTGGATAAGTAGCTCAGGTGACCTAAGGCTCCATTTCTACTTGGATACAAGCTGCTACATGCTGGTGGGCTGGAATAGCCTCCTGTCCTTGGCTGTTCAGTGGGAGCCAGGCCCCGCCATCTGTCCATGTTATGTTAGCTATCTACTCTCTCAGCAGCCCGACTTGTAGAGAAGACTCTATGGGCTCTGTGGTGAGGGTATATGGGAATAGGAGTTTACAATCAGACTTTTGAGGTTCTAACTTCTGGAACTCAAAATTGGAACTCAGATCATTGAATTTGGATCCGAGATGAACATTTCTGAAAGACAAATCTTGCCTTTACTACTCCCAAGAAGGCCGATAAGCCCAGGGAAACAGCTAAATGATTCTTTTCCTGTATGGATAGGAGTTTTTGTCTTGCTCCAAGGCTTTTTCTAGAAGGGATCACAGACACTGACTATAGCCGTGTTTGTCGACCCATGTGTTGTGACTCCTTTGGACCTCCATATCCAAAAATATTTACATTATGATTCATAATAGTAGCAAAGTCACAGTTATGAGGTATCAACAAAATAACTTTATGGTTGAGAGTCCCCATAACATAAGCAATTGTATTAAAAGGTTCCAAGCATTAGGAAGGTTGAGAACCACTGGAAGTACTGACTTAGGTGAATTCATTTGAATCATCTGGTATTCAGCATCACCATTGATATAACCAGAAGAGCCACTGCTCTACACCCTGAGGCTGGGCAGGGCACAGGGGATGTCATGTAACACTGCAGACTTGGGCTTTGCACTATTACTTGCTGGCGGTGAGGTGGGATCTTGTCTTAGTTTACTTACGTTGCCATCAAAGTCTCCATAGCCCAAGAGGTTTTAGCACCAAGAAGGTTACTTTGTCTTCTCAGTTTTGGAAACTGGAAGTTGGATTACAGAGTGTCAACAAGGTAGGTTTCTGATGAAGAAACTCTTCATGAATTTCTGCCTTCTTGATGTTTGATCTGTGGGAGAAGGAGTGAGGGGTAAAGAGAAGGAGATCAGGGGTTTTAGGGTGTGTAAAGGTGTGAAGAACACTCTTCCCTCATGACTTATTGCATGCTTATTACCTTCCCAAGTGCCTGTCTCTGAGTAACTAACTATTCAGGGCAATGAAAACTCACTCTATAGTTAGAGAGCATCTTTTGTTTGCAACCTGAGTTTGACAATGATAAGGAACACACTTGTGCCCAATTATTTATTACTGTGATAAGATAGTGGAACAAACTGTCCTCAAACATAATTCACACCAATGACCACAAAATAGTTTCCATGGGTCTGCCAACTGACCTGGTGGTTTTCCTTGTCTGGTCTAGTTTTCTTTGGACTTGGAGTCCCTACTCATGTTTAGGGTTCTATGGAGATGTCAGGGGTGTCTTCTCTGAATGTCATTTCCATGTGGGCCTCATCCTGGCTCAGCCCAGTTCTAATGGAAGTGACAGAATTCCAGCAGAGTAGCTGGGCGTGTACAGAGGATCTTGAGATCTAGGTTTGGAACTGGTATACATAGCACCACTTCTGCCTATTCTGTCAACCAGAGAAACTCAGAATCTGCCCAACCCTAAGGAATGAAATTTAGGCTTCATCTCTTAATGGAAGGAGCTGTTAGAGTTGATGCCAGAGAGCCCGGCTATTGGTGGTAGACAAAAAGCTGGGCCACCAGAGTTGTGTTTTCCACAACTTCATAGCCTTATTGCTAGGCTTAAGTAAGATTTTTTTAGGTTAGTATAGTGCTTGGTGAGTGGGAAAGTCACGGTGGGTGATAGTTGCAATTATGCCATTATTAGGTCAGTGGCTTTTCTGAACCAGACACAGGATCAGCCATTGAGGAGCCTAGGGATGACACAAGAAACACAACTGATAGCTGACCCCAGCTTTTGTAGTTCACACTGCCCCTGTTTTCCTACTCATAAGAAAATCTATGGGCAAATGGGGGCCCCTACTTAAGAGAGGACATGGTCTTGGTCTCTGCTGAGAATTGTTAAGACCAGTCTATGTATTCATCATCAGGTGCAAATCCTCTGATAAGCTCTGTGTCCCAGTATACTCTCACAGACCAGCTCACACTGGGCTCTTGGGAGAGGGCTTGGCTCTTGCCCCATCTTTGTTTCTTAGGGGACCCATTTGGGTCCTTGCCTGCCAGGTGCCCCAGGCCTAAACCCCCAGTGGACAGAAACTCCTTCCTGTCTCCTTATCAGTTCTCCTGTGTCATACCTTTGGTTATCCTTTGGTATTCTCCCATCTGACCTAGGTAATGGCCTTTCATGCTTATTTCCCGTAGTCTAAGAAAGCAGCTGTAGTGGTAATGTCCACCACGTGAGGTCCTGGAGTCTAGACGAGGCCTAAAGACAGGGATTTGGGGTTTAGTTGTCTCATGGGTTTCTTTGTGGTCCACACATTCTTTGCTAAAGTTAGATCTCAGCCAGGAGGTCTGTTTGCACAAAGCAGCAAAGTAGAGGTTCTGTAACTGTCACTGGGCTGTCTTTGCTTACCTTTGTCTGTCTGTCTCTGTTTTTATGTATGTATGTATGTATGTGTGTGTGTGTGTGTGCTCACGTGCACATGTGTGTGCACTCACAGGGGTAGGAGGGCGTGGATCGGAACTTCTGAGGCTCTGCCTTTCCCTCTTCCCCATGCCTCTTGCTCTCAGCATTCTCTGAGGAAGGTCTTCGGATTTCACCCTTTTGATTTGGAACTTATTAAAGTGGAGAGTTTAGACAAGGTGATGGCCAGTCGGGCAGCTCTCCCAGACACCATTCAAGTAAACTGGGTCTTTGCTTTTCCATTTTTTTCTTTGTTATAAGCTCTACTTATTATTACATAGGCAATACATATATTCACTGGAAAAATAAGAAAATGTGACTATGTAAAAAGAATAAAAGTTGTTGATGATATCTCTTCTAGAGATAGCTGCAGTGAATATATTAGTGTGTATCATTGCAGCTGAGAGTAAACATCTTTTGATATCATTAAATATTTTACGGCATTAATTAGATGCCCACTTGGCATTGCATTATATGGAAGGCCATGGTTTATTTAATTACTCATTTAGTTTTGAACATTTGTGTTGGGGTTCATCTGTGCCACCCAGTCTTTGGATATATTTGTAATGATTTCCTTACAAGAGATTTCTAGTATGAAGGGCATTCATTGCCTATTAAAATGCTTTGAATTATGGAATAGATATGCACATGGGAGTTTTATATAGTTTATATGAATAGTTCAAACACATTATGAGACAGACTGGTAGACTTTATTCCTTCACAGTCTCTGTCATCTGCCACTGTTACATCCTTTGTTTTAACACCAAAGAGTCTTACCCTCCTATCTACAACTGTCCTTCCTTCCATGCTCCCTACAGCCTTTACATTTCACAGAGTTCTAGAGTTTTCTCTAAATTTTGTAATCTCTAGGATTCGTTACATTAGCATTTATTTGCCTTTAGCATATTCATTTAATTTATAATCATGAGTTAATATGTTAAAAAGTTAGCAGGCTAAAATGTATAGGCAGTTTCCAAGCACTAATTTGTTTTCCATCTTCCAAATTATTAATTTTGGGATGCGTAGATTTTTTTAAAATAAGTAAATATATGTTCTTTGACCTTTTAATGCTAACGAGGGCGTGCTACACATCCCACTGACCTAGTTAGCTATTAGTGTGATAAAACCCTATCATCAAAAACAACTTGGGGAGGAAAGAGTTTGCTTGGCTTACATGTCTGATCATAGTCTGTCATTGAGGGAAGTCAGGTCAGGAACTCGAGTAGGGGCAGAAATGGGAGTCACGGGGGAAGCTGCTGCCTGGCTTGCTTGCAATGGTGTCCTCGGCCTGTTTTCTTCTGTAGCCTAGGATCACCTGCCCCCCCCCCCAAGGTAGCACCACCCACAGGAGGCTGGGCCTTCCCATACCAATCGTTAATCAAGAAAATGCCTCACAGACACGCACACAGGATAATCTGGTGTAAGCAGTCCTTCAACTGGGGCTCTTCCCAGGTAGGGGTAGGTTTATGTGGAGTTATTGAAACCAACAGCACATCTTCTCATTCTGCACTTTGCCTTTTCACTATGAAACATGCTTACAGCTCTCCCTAGCTTAGTTTATGAAGCGTTTGTCCAACCTTTTAATCAGCTGCAGATTATTTGATTGCATAGTTGTGCCATAATCTTTTAAACCAGCTCTCTAATGGCAACATTTAGATTCCATCCAGTATTTTGCTTTAAAAAAATGAGGTGCAGAGAATAACCTTGCAATTAGGTCAGTTAGCTTGCAGTTTTCAAAGTATATCCATAGGATGGATTTCTAAAAATGGAATTGCAGAGTAGAGGGATTTTTGCATTGGTAACTGTGATAGATGCTGCAAAATTCCTTTCCAAAATGGCTGTGCTAGCTTTACTCCCACCTACTGTGTGTAAGTGTACCTGTTTTTCCATAGCTTTGTCAACAGAATCTACTATCCAGCTTAAGGGCTTTTGCCAATCAGATGCATAAACAGAGGAGGAAAGCACAACTTTAACTTGCGTCTTCCTTCTGAGTGACAGGAAGCGTCACTGCAGATGCTCAGGAGTTAGTTGTGTTTCATTTACTGCCAGTCGTAGCTTCCTGCACCCTGCCTGGTTTTCTGTTGATTTCCCAGAGATCTTTGAAGTAGGATTTATTTTTTTATCACTTGATCATTGGCCATGTTGAAAATATTTCAATTTGTTTTTTAATTATTATTTTGCTTGTTATGAAATGTTTGTTATTTATGTATAGTAAAATCATTGATCTTGTCTTTTATTATGTCTGAGCTTTAGTCATAGGAAATGTTAATTTGTACACCATTTATAATGGTTTACAATTTTTTTCCCTGTAGGTACTTTTTTTCCTGTAGGTCCCATTGAAAACCTTTAAACTTGAAATTTAATTTTAGAACCAGGGTTCGAATCCTAGTAGTCACTTAATTCACCATGATGATCCAGTTCCAGCGTATCTAATGTCCTCTTGTGCATATATATGGTACATATACCTATATGCAAGCAAAACACCTACCCATATAGAAGGAAACTCTAAACTTGATTTATAATTTACCTCATATATAATCATTTCATTCTTCATTGAATAAGTTATCATTGCTGTAATTTTTTATACCATTCATAATATACTAAAATTTATTTTATCAAACTGATATTTTAATCTAAATCTACTGATTTGTCACAGTCTAACTTTATGTTTGGATGCATCATATTTTGATTAGATTTTCTGTACCCTTCTGTTCTTTTTCATTTTCTTCCGCTGCTTTTTCTACTGAACTTTAAAATTATTCCATCTAAGGCTCCAAACCAGCCTATTGGTATTTTATTGGGAATATATAAGTCAATGTAGGGAAAGTAAAAAAAGAAGTCCTTATGATATTGAGCATTACACAAGTGAGTGAGTGTGTTTCCATATTTCCCCATTCCACTTTGTTAAGGGCTTTCTTCATACAGGTTAATGCATGTCGAGGCCAGGGTATCCCTAGGTATTTAGCTTGCTGTGTTTTTGAACTGTCGTCGTCGTCGTCGTCGTCGTCGTCTTCTTCTTCTTCTTCTTCTTCTTCTTCTTCTTCTTCTTCTTCTTCTTCTTCTTCTTCTTCTTCTTCTTCATATTAAACCTTTAAATTAGTCTTTTTTGTATATGTAACTACTGACTCTTCCTCTTCTCACTGTGTGTGCATGTATGTTCAGGGACAGAGAGTGACACCGAGTGTCTTCCTGGGCCCCTCTGTCTTGTTACTGTAGAGAGGCTCCTCCACAGGCTCTGGACCTGACTCTTCCAGCTAGGCTGATTGGGTAGAAAGCCCCAGGGATTTTCCTGTCTCTTTTCCTAGTGCTAGGATTACAGATACACTCCACCATATCATATGAACGTCTATCCATATGATGCACAGCACACACTTTCCTGACTAGCAATCTCCCCAGTCTCTTCGTCTTGATTTTGTACTACACTCTTACTAAACTTGCAATTCTTTTCTTACAAGAAGCAAATTGTCATTTCATCATTTATTTTTGAGTGTCCTTACACAAACCAAGCCATAGACATGTACCTCAAAATGTACCAACTCATTTAATATCAAATATTCAAACTGTATAAAATAAATACCACTCACACAACACATATCATCACACTTTTGAGCATGTTAAATCCCTAGTAAGTTTTGCCAGTTGAGAAGTTTTGTGTCTCATTCTAAAAGCTTAAGTGTCTAAATATCAGAACAAACAGACATTTCTTATAAAGCGTAACTGCCAGGTATCCTCCTATGACTGCCCATAAGTATTGACTTAATATCTCAGTGGTCCCTGGATGTGACTTGCTGCGGAGTCTCACACGACTGAAGCTTATAGAACACATCTTGGTCTCTGTGTGTGTGCATAGATTCTACCATTTCTCCACTGCTAGCCAGGCTTGACAGAGGTGGATCAGCACATTTTCTCAGGTACTTAGCATGCACAAATACAATCCTGCTCATAGCGAGAGGCCAGTGTCTCCTTTTAAAACTAAGGAACAGACAACATGGATGTGCTGTTAAGTACAGGCTGGTTCCAGCTTGTGAAGGCTTAGGTTAGCAGAAGGGCAGAGGGTAAGGGATGGGTTGCAGGAGGGAACAAGATGTTTCAGAAAGCAATTTTGTATTTCTTAGAGATTTGAGCATGCCAGACTCATGGGTAGAATTTGGTCCCAGAGGTAAGTAAGCATTGTAACTATTCCTATCAATAGGTGTACACCTTTGGGAGATGCATGGCCTCTAGAGTCATACCAGTTTTTTCTGGTTGGGCCCCTGTACCTGGAAACTGGGTAGATTTTTGAGACATGATCCCTGTCTTGCGTAGAAACCAGGTATATCTGTGCCTGTTTTGCTCACTGCTCAGTTCCCTAGGATTGTGTCAAGCCATATTTTTCCTGGGCAGTCCAGTATCCCTGTCTCTACCTGTTCTTTTCATTTAGGAAATGATGAGTTTAAGAATTGGGGCGGGAGCGGTACTATAGTGCTGGGATTCAATCTAAAAACCTATTGTATGGGGTCAAATGTTGGGTCAAATCTAAGAGAGCAAAATTTGAAATGGTTCAGTGTAGTGTGTGAGAGACACCTCCTATGGTAGGAGAGGGAAAGGAAGGCATCAGGGTAACTCACCCATGCTCCCAGGGGTCAGGCTAATTGCTCATAAATGTGTAGCACCCCCTGGTGGCATTGTGCTCAGGATCTATTGTCAACACAGATTTACTTCTCAGTCCGACAAGTACAAGCTGGTGGCTTTGGGATCAGGATACTTAGCTTTCTTGAACTTCAACTTCCCATCTGTAAAATAAGGGTCTGTTAGTGGTAGCAGGCTCATGACGACATGACATGCATCAGTCAAGTGCTTCGGATAAGGCTCATCATATGGAGGCTAGTTTTTGTTGTTGTTTGCTTGTCTTCAGTCTTGTAGTAGTCCTGTGAGGGAGGTGAACTACTACCTTCATTTTACAAAGAAGAAAACCAAGTCCTAGAAAAGAGAGAGAATAAAATAAATCCAGAGCTGTAGGGCTTTTGTGAACCTTCCAGTTTGTCCTAGTGTCTTAGGATTATTATTGCTATGAGTAGACACCATGACCAAGGCATTCCTTATAAAAGAAAGCATTTAATTGGGGGCTTGTTTACAGTTTTAGAGGGTTCGTCCATGATCATAGTGGCAGGAAGCAGAAAGGCATAGCTCTGCTGAAGTAGCCCCAGGTTTACATTCTGGTCAAAAGGCAGCACACACACACAGAGGGCCAGATGAGGGCTTTTGAATCTTCAAACCACAACCCCAGAAACACACCTCTTAACTCTTCTAAAACAGTTCCACAAACTGGGGACTCAGCATTGGAACCTATGAGTTAATAGGCCGCTTTCTCATTCAAACCACCACACCTAGTCTCCTATATTATTATGATTATGAAATATTATAATAGGGAACGTATGATGAACAGGTGAGTTTTCAGTTTCATGAGCAAAAAGCTAATGTAGCTTCAGACTCTGTGAGCCCACAGTGATCTGTATGTCTGCTTACCTTTCTCTGGCATTTTTAGATACCTCAGTCTGGCTCAGGACTGCAGTTATCTACAAATCATCATGGACTCTATGCGGGGGTGGATGGAGGGCTGGGGGTTGAGGGTTTGGGGGATGGGGTGGGAGGTGAGGGGGTAGGGGTGGGGGAGTGGTGGTGGGAGATTGATCCCAGGACACTGTTCTTCACTTTCCTTGAATTTATTTTATTTACAGGTCTTTTTGCACAAACTTGTCTGTCTTTGGCCCTGGAAGAGCCCTCTGGAACACTTGATGGGCCTTTTTGATTCTAGACAATTAGGTTTCAGAAGTTTGGGTGCCTTCTTTTTTTGAGCCCCTTGGGTGTCTTTGCAAGTTTCCCAGGGAGGTGGGTGGGTTTGCTGCTAGATTCCTAATCCCAGGCACTGGCTGCCTTTCGTCCTACTTTTGAGTAAGATGCACACTCAAGTGATCCTGGGATGGGGGTGGGAGGGTCACAGAAACCCTTGTCTCTGTTAAGTGTGACACCTTGCTTTCTGTGCCTGTAAACTTGAAGTGAACACGAATTAGTCCTGAATTTGTGTTCATTGATCTCAGAGCCTTGACAAGTCTGGCTTTTTCAAAGGACATCTGGAGTCTGTTTCCCCAGCGTGAGCAAAGGGAGCCCATGTTCTCTTTGGTGCAAGGGTGGTAAGCTTTAGGTCACAGACAGGAGAGTAAGAAGCAGAAGCCCACCAGCGGAGTGTCGCCTGCTGCATTGCCGTGTGGGCTGTTTCCAGTGAGCACAGAGCAACCGTCATTTCTCTCCTGGGAAGTTCCAGTTGGCCAGAGAACAACAGCTCAGATGCCTTCACCGGCACACTTTACGCCTGGGTTCTCACTGGCCTCCGAGAACAGAGGACTGACTGCAGCTAGCTCCCAGCTTGTGGTTTTGTGGCTCTTTCTATCTAATTACACATCTAATTCCATTTCCCAGTCTTGATTAAAAGTCATTTTTCTCCCTGGAAACCACGTCTCCAAGTGTTTTTGCTGGGCCACGGAGGGCATCAGAGTGGCGTGCCTGAGGATGAGAGGCCACCGGGATCTGACTGGTCCAAGATTACCCCCAAAATCATTTCCTGCAATCACTGCCGGCTTCTAATTAACCCAGAGCATCTTTGATTTCCTTAATTCTTGAAGTTTATTTCATAACAATTTGAAGGCACGGAGAGAGGGGCAGCTTAGGAATTCTGTTTAGGCTGGGTAATGTAGCGGTGCTCCCCCAAAGTCCTAATTAACCATGAAATTGTACACACCACCCTGTTAGTAACAAGTCCCTTAATGTTCACATTCGCTGGGAGTAATTGCGTCATTTCTCAGGGCTGCTGCTCTGTCCCAGGAAGGGGCCAACACTATTAATCACCTAATGCAGAATAAGTGATTTTCAGCTTATGTTTTAATAAAGTGCCACCGGCTTGGGCCTTGAAGGCGGGAGTTGGCTCAGCTCCACCCTTGCAGATTACTCTTTTGTCTCCTGCCAGGCTCCCCTCTCCCATCAGGGTCCAGGTTGCTCAGGGAGCTGAGTCTTTACTAGAATGGGTTTCCTACTGGGACTCTGCCTTTGGTGATCAACTAAGTTTGGTATTTTCCGTAACCGAGGCTGAAATTTCAATGAGCTTAACTAAGATTAATTGATTTGGAGTATGAGCAGCTAATTATTTTCAATGTACTCATTGGTTTTGAGTCCCAGGGAAACAGTACCAAGCTGAGGCAGCACAGCCATTGTTTCTGCAGCACTGGGGAGGCCTTTCCCTTGTTGTAGAGCAGACCTAGATAGAATTCCCACCGGTTCCCCAGCTAAGCTTGCAATCTCAGCAGTTATTTGATCTCTCTGAAGCTCTGTTGTCCTATTGATGAGGAGAATTTAGCCATCCAAAGCATTTGCTGTTGAAAGTAAATTGTGTAGTAGCAACGAATGACATTTTATGAGGATCTTCCTTATAAGATGAGAACACGACACCCTCTTTCCTGCCTGTGTCACTTGTCAAGAGACTGATCTTCTAGATGTTATAAAGAGATTAAGCTAGATGGATTTAGGTGAATTTATGATTTATTATATGAGATCTTTATCGAGCCATCTATTTGGGAGGATAGATTTTGATGCAAAGAACAGAGAGGGGGAATTCTTAATTATCTATATGATGTAGTCATATTGGCTACAACCCAGAATTTAGTCATAGGTCTTTGTGTGCCTCAAGATCTAGTGAAAATGAGCACCTCTGCTCACATCTCACGGCAACAGTTTCTTTCCTATCAATAAGCAGTCACAAGCCTTTCATGAGACTGCGAGGCCTTCCTCAAGATTGGCTGGGTGTTCTGCGGTCACTCGGGGCCTCACATTTCTCTCCCTAACCTGTTCTCTCTTCTCGGAGCCTGATCCTTTTCCTCCTAGGTTGTCTTAGAAGCTCCATGCACTCACTTTTTTCTCTACAGCAAAGGCTCTATTCTCTTTCCTCAAGATGGTGGGCCAGTCAGCCCCCAGTCCTGTGCGGTCCATTTGCAGCCATAAGCAATTGTCAAATATCCTCAACAGATCTCTTCAAAAGAAAAATCCTGGTCTCACTTGTCAAGGTAATTTTCTCCACACCATTACTCTATCGTTCACCACATCATATGTTCATTTTGTGCTGCAGCCCCTGCTGCATAATACGTAGATATTCTGCATATCCGTGATACATGGATACAGAGCCTAAGGCTCCTAGATAGACCTCTACTCCCCGGGTGACTGCAGGCCTGGGAGTGAGGTTTCCAGAGGCAGAAAGTCAAGCCTTGAATTCCAGCTTTGCCATCAAGGCAGCAATGTTCAGCAAGCTGCTTTGCTTCCGTGCTTCTTCTTTTCTCCTGTGGGTGATAACAAAACCTCCTGCATTGCACTGCTGTGTGGATTAAGAGAAGTAATACACATCAGGCTGTAACAACAATATTTGTGCATGCTAAGCGTCGCTAACTGTCTGTGTTTAATCCATTTTTCACTGGGCCATAGGCTGCAGGGGAACAAGGCTCTGTATGGTCTTGCACCTCAGTGTTGATGGGTGGGACTGGCACGTGGTGTTTGGCCCATTCTGTGATAATTTTGTGTGGTTTTGTCTGGCACTGACCTGAGATACCTAAAGATGCTATTGCTTTGGACCAGGACTTACTGCTGCACCATTCAGCTCAGGAGTCAAAACAGCATTTACGCTGACTACGTATAACATAGCTGATGAAGATAATCTGTCAGAATCTACCCAGTGAAACAGGGTTTTGGTTTCCCCTTTAGCAGAAAAATGTGAGGCCCCTGGAAGTCTGGAAATCACTAGCCTGCCCATCTCCTCCCCATTGCTGCTTACACATCTGGAAGAGCTGGGAAATCCATGTGGGTGTGGGATTGCCTGTAATAGTGTTTTGTGTGTGTGTGTGTGTGTGTATGTGTGTGTGTGTGATTGAATTTTCCTGTTTTTGAAAAAGGTTCCCCTTGGGAGGTAAAGTCTCAGGACCTCTGGGAAGACTGACCTTGTAATTTGTTCTCTGTGTGACAGAGAAGAATGGAGTAGACAGAGAGTTGCTTTAACGAACCCCTGGTTGTACTTTTCTAAACTTTTCTAAATTGAGGTCTCTTCTCTGGATTAGCAAGGCTTCCATCCTTCCTGCCTCTGCAGAAGGGCTAGCGATTGAGACATAACTAGACAACTCAGACATAACCAATGTAAAGTCTACTTGCTGACCTGTCAACACCTCTTAAGTCAATGCTTGCTTTGAGTGTATATGCTCTGATCAGCAAGTAGGAAATGGAGGCAGGTTGTGGGAGCTTTGCCTGGGAATTAAGGCAAACAGACCTCAGCAGAATGCTGTTGGTTCCAGTGCTCTTGTATTGAGCAGACATGCATGCGGCACCTACTGTGTACCTGGTATCCATTAGACATGGTGGGCAGAGTCCAGCATAGCTTTGCTCCTTTCTATCCCAAAGAACTCTGCTGTAGGGAGCAGTGTTTGTGTCCTATGGACTGTTGGAGGTAGTTATGAACCGGTATTATATAGAATATGGGACTTGTTTTCTTACCCTTCTATGTACATTGTAGAAAATGTTTACTAAGACCCCCCCCCCAATAATCATATAAAATAAATTTATTTTTATTTTCTATTGACATTCAACAGCCACCTTACATGGAGCTATGCTACCTTGTAGGTAAAGGTCTCTATCACTATTTAAAGTTCTAGAAAGTGCCACTTTCTGTAGATTGGTGACATTCGCAGTAAGAGCTAACATCTGGGAAACAGAAATGGAGGGTGTGAGGAGTTGTTTTCTAAGAGAGGTCGCAACTCTGGGAGTGAGATTATTTACAACGTAGTCTGCAGTTCCAGAGGGGCTTTTATTGAGTTTAGTTGAGCTGAGTTTGGGAGAGATCAAATTGAAACTCTAGCCAGATGCAGAGCTGAGACAGGTCACCTATAGCCCGCAGCCTGCCCACTCGGGCCCTTACCTGCCTCTGCGACTCTGGAGCCCTGGCTGCAGTAATGAGGGCTGCATGCAGGGCCTGAGGCAAGAGGCCTGAAGGAGACTGCTGGCTCAGACTGGGGGAGATGCTTCCTCCTCTGCCTTGGGTTCCCTGCCTCCCTCCTCAAGGTTTGACCCGGCCCCTTACCATCAAGAAGCTTCCACCTCATGCTGTAATTATACTGGATGGAGAGGAACTGCTTTTCTTTTCATTTTTAAAAAAATAATTAATTCATCAACTAAACTTTTTATTCGCTTTACATCCTGATTGCTACCCCCATCCATTCCTCACACAGTCCTTCCCCCTATCCCCTCCCATTCTAATCTGAGAGACTGGAGCTCCCGTAACACGCCCCCCCCCCCCCCCAAATACCCACTCTGGCACATCAAGTCTCTGTAGGACTAGGCACATTATCTTCCACTGAGGCCAGACAAGGCAGCCTGGTTAGGGGAACTTATCCTACAGATAGGCAAGAAGTTTAGGGACAGCCCCTGCTCTAGTTGTTGGGGGACCCATATGCAGAACAGGATACACATCTGCTACATACGTGTAGAGGATGAATGGGGGATCTATGTCCAGCCTGTGTATGCTCTTTGGTTGATGGAGAGACCCAAGGGCCCAGGTTAGTTGACTCTGTTGGTCTTCCTGTGGTGTTCCTATTGCCTTCAGTGCCCCCAATCTGAGTCCCCAAGCTCTGACTAATATCTGGCTGCAGGTCTCTACAGCAGTTCCAGTAAGCTGCTGGGTGGACCCTCTCAGAGGATAGCTTGGTGGGCTCTTATCTGCAAGCATAATAGAGTATCATTAATAGAGTCAGGAATTAGCGCTTGTCCATGGGATGGGTCTAAAGTTGGGCTGGTTATTGGCTGGCCATTCCCTCAGTCTCTGCTCCATTTCTTAAAGACAGAATAGTTTTTGGTTTGAAAGTTTTGTAGGTGGGTTGGTGTCTCTATCACTCCAGTGGGGTTCCTGCCTGGCTACAGGAGGTGGTCTCTTAAGATTCCATATCCTCACTGCTGTGAGTCTCAGCTAAGTTCACCTCCATTGATTCTTGGAAGCCTCTCCCATCCCAGGTCTCTGGTGCATCCTTGAGATGTGATCCCCAGCTCCCTTTCCTACCATGTGCAGATTTCCGCTCATCCTCTGGGCCCTCTGGCCTCTTTTCTGTCTTTTTCTACATCTGATCCTGAACCCAATAGACAACTTTTCTAGGCAATGGTCCCTGAGTTCTGTGTTTCTTCTTAGCAGCTTTTTATAATTTTTAAATAAGTTTGTAACAGGCACATAAAATATAAAATGTATATTTTCATGGGGCATTGCGATGATTTTTGTATGTGTGTGTAATGCTTTAGTCAGGCTGGATATCCGAGAACTCAAGCACTTGTCATTTTGTTATGATAAAAAAATCTTCTAACTCCTTTTTTTTTTTCTAGCCCTTTGAAATGTGTAGAATATTTATCCAGTCTGATCTCTCTGCAGGAAAATTCCAGAACTTCTAGCCTCTTCCTATCTGTAACCCAGAAGCTTTTGGTCAGCCTTTCCCTCCTCCCTCCCATGACCCATACTCTTTCTAACTTGTGCTAGCTCCAATGCCAGGTCCAACTTCTAAGAGAAAATCCTAACAGGTCTACATGATTGACTTTTCTTTCTGCTTGTAGCTTATTTCCCTTGGCATGATGATCTACATGTCTACCCACACCGCCATCTTTTTCTGAGGCACTCTAGGGAGATGGAGGGAGAGAGTCGAGAGGGAGGGGCCCCACCTAGTGCCGAGATGATAGGTTAGAGTTGACCAGACAGAGGCTGACTCACTTCCTGCTGGCTGAGCAGAGGCTATAGGAATGGAGGCACACCTCCTGTCTGTCTCTGGAAACTGGGACAGTCGTCTAGCAGGAGGGGAATGAGGGGGCATGCTTTGTAAGAACCTCTAAGCTCATACAACATTTATAGGATGCGAATGAGGCTTTGTAAGCCTCCTTGGGCACCTACACGGGCTTCCTCTTATTTGGCTGATCAGAGAAACTTCATGAAGACCAAATGGGATTTCCATGCCATATGCTACTGGGCCTTTCTTGGTCCCCTTGGGTAGGTTCCTTGGATAGGTTCAGCATCTGGATAGAAGGGCTCACCTACCTGAGTACAAGGGCCCTCAGTAGTAGGTGTCAGGTTATCTTGGGGCTAGGATTGCATGCTAACAGCTGAGGGAAAGTGGTGGGAAGTGTCTGGGCTTCACCAAAGATTCAGCAAGCAGCTCTGCCTTTGAATGCCATCCTGCTGACAGAGCTGATTCTGTAGGCTTTCAGAGTATCTCCCGGGCCATGGGTTTTGGTTTCTCAGTGTTCTCTGCTATATATTATAGAAGCTGTGGGTAGCAAATAGATTTTATAGTCCTGGAAACTGAGGCTTGATGGTCAATAGATTGTTCTGAGTCACAGTTACCTTGGCATGTGTACCAACAAAGCAAGCTGGGGTTCCAGCCCAGCAAGTATGACTCTCATGCTTTGTAGCATACCCAGGATGCCTCCCAGGATGCCTCACTCCGGTTGTTTTAAGTTCACTTTGCCAAGGAAAGTAGCCATCGGTTTTCTACCAGCTCCAGGCCATCATCTTTCAACAGCATTTACCTGGAGGCTTCCACAGTTTTTTTCCTGAGTCTCATAGACTTGCAGTCCAGAGTCCCTAAGACCTGTGTAACAAAGGTGCAAGACACATGCTGTGCTTGGTGGCTGTGGTGTCTGCAAGACTGCAGACCATGCAGGTGGTGGGTACACAAGGTCTCACCAGCTTGTCCCAGGACTCATCCTGGGGCCCTTTGCAGGAGTCAGAGGTCAGGAGAATTGCCCCTAAACCCACTGCTTTAACATGTTGTCAGAAAGTTTGTGCATGCATGGGTGGAGTGGAGTGGTAAGCTTTAGTGAGTACACAATTGATGTCCAAATCACAGGTAACATGCACAAACCAGGGAGCAAGAGGTGATGAGAGGAGAGAGGCTAAGTACTGAGAAGCCATAGCAGAAGAGAAGGCAGAGGGAGGTAGACCTGCAGAGAAAATGCTAGGAGCTGCATCTATATTCCCCAACCCATGACCCAGAGAGCATCTCTGCCCACTCTTCCACAGCATTCAGATCCTACCAATTCTGTTTGTGGTTCTCCTGAAATGGAGGAGAGCCAGTGTTTTGTTGAACGTTTGTCACTTGGTGCTACACAGAGTGCACCCTATTCAGTGGAGATACTCCCCCCCCCAGCATTTCTTGGTCCACCAGGGCACAAGGCAGCAGAACCCCATATGTGTTTTCCTGCTACCCACATTCTACTTGTAGGGGCCAGTTATATATACACAATTCTGAGAGCATCAGACCTATTTAGAAACATCTGTTTTATTGCCAGACAACAGGCTTGTTTGGGTGCTGAATCCAGATGTGGACTTGCTGCTGTTTTCACCCCCGCAATGTGCCTTCACTGGGCTAGACCCAGAGAGAGAGATTCAGATATAAGTCAGGCCTCCACCCAGTCAGCTTCTCCAGCAAACAGTTGAGAATAGTCAGAGTACTACAGACATTTCTTTAGTTCGTGATCTTTCTTTTGAATCTTTGTCAAACACAGGGAAAGAAAACAAGTGTCCCTTCCCAATGAACTGCCTTTCTACCATAGTCCATGTGTCCTTAGTCCAGCTCTGTGGCCTGTGATTTAAGAATTTGGCTATCCTAGCAGATGTTCTCTAGAATTCAATCCATATTTGTAAAAGGTCCACCTGGGCACAAGGCAGCAGAACCCCATATGTGTTCTCCTCCCACCCACGTTATGCCTTTGGGGGCCAATTATTTATAGCCAATTCTGAGAGCACCAGACCCATTTATAAACATCTGTTTTATTGCAAGATGACAGGCTTGTTTTTTGTGCTGGTTGGATGAGGCTGTGTTATAGAACCATCTAGAAAGCAAAAGTTGTGGAGCCTTGCTGACTGCTAGGCTTGCTGACACTATCAGGATGACTTTGTCTTGAAGTAGAATCTGGGATTAAACATAATTGTAGTGAAAGGGGTGGTGGTGGCAAGGTGACATTTCTGGAGCTAGGAAATATAAGAAACAGGATTGATTTTTAGGACACACAAGTTACCAGCACGAAGTTAATCTCTTCAGACATGTCTAAGGGTCCTGAAGGACAAAGTTCAAAATGGACTGTTTGAATGGACCAGGTTGGAGGTTGGTCTGCCAGGTTGCCAAGCTGAAGGACAGTCAGAGGTCAGTATCAGTTATGTAAACTACACAAGGGGTCCTAGACCCCTTCTCCAGTGTGGAGCACAGCGCCTAAAACTAATGGGACCATAGGGTCCTTGGCAAGCACAATCTCTCCGCAGTGTGCATTTGGTTAAGATCCTTTGATCCCTCCAAGGAAGGAGAGCCTGTCCTGGGAGTGTGAGATTGTAGTCCCAAGCTTGATTTTGGCTCTTGTTCTAATTGACCCACCTTGTCCTCATGTGTGAGAGCTACTCCTGTGCTCCTGTTCTCATTCTGTCCCTTTCAGGATGTCATACTGGGAGCTTGAAGTTGGTCATGCCAGGAATATTAGTGTGCTGCCATGCTGCGTACCTTAGGCTGGGTGCCTTCAACAGCTCTCTACCTTTCACGCTCAGTTTTGCAGGCTCATTTCTGAATCACAGAATCAACAGAGTAGGCTTCTTCTAAGGCCATTTTTTTTGGCTTGGAGGTAGTTCTCTTCACACCACTGAGGTGTGTGTGTGCAAATTTCTTAATATCTTCAGCAGTCATAAATTGTGGCTTACCTATATAACCCAGTTTTGACTTCAAACAGCCACATTCTGAGGTACTGCAAATTCGAGCTTCACACTTTGCACCAAGGGAGGAGGGTGAATATGTAGCCCAGGGCTTCCTGCTCCAGAGAGCTGGGTGTGAAACACTTGCCTGCACACGGCTGGCCAGAGTTCTCACTGCCCAGCCACAGATGGCCTTTGGTGCATATATGGACCTCTAGGAAATTGGCTAGTTCTCCAGGAGAAACCATATTTGAGTTTCCAAGTTAGTAAGGTTAAGTAATAAGCTATTGGCTATTCTCAGAGGAATACGTTTCTTCAGGGAGTACAGGGACCTTCCTGTAAGGTTTTCTGAAGTAATACCCTCTTCTGCCTTCTAGGGACATGCATCTTGGAATTTTTCTTTCTCATTTTTGTATATGATGTAATGTGTGTGTGTGTGTGTGTGTGTGTGTGTGTGTATGCACATGCATGCATATGTGTGTGAGTTCAGGCACATATGTCAGAAGACAGCCTTTTATATTGATCCTTGCCTTGGATCTTGGTTGACACAGGGTTTCTCTTTGTGCTACCTGGTAACTAGCCCACAAGCTTCCAAGGAAGCTCTCTCACCCTCCATCTCACCATAGATGCACTTGGATTACTGAGATGAGCTACTCTTCTCAGCTTTGTTCTTCTGGGGACTTGAACTCAGGTCCTCATGTTTGCACAGGAAGTGCTTTGCATGCTGAGTCATCACCCTGGTCCAGAGAGTAGTGACTTTCACCAGCCCTTCCTACAACCTGGGCTCTGAGCTACATACTTGACATTAAGTATCGCTTCCAGTAACCCTGCAAGATGGATCTTCACATCGTTATTGCTACATCCATTCCTCCTGAGGCACTGGCCTAGCACCATACAGCTAGGATGTGGTTGGGACCTAGCCTGTGTGCTGCTGATCATCAGGCTCTGACTCTCTGGGGCCTCAGATCCTCTGCTGCTTCACACATTCTAAGTAACTAATTGTCATTAGCTCTTTCCAGAGGCCAGATGTTGGTCCTTGACAGCTTTTGTTCTGCTTCCAGGGAAAGAAGTAAATCTTTGCAAACACCTTTGTAGCTTGAAGCTTGGATAGTGGGTTTGATGATTTTTTTTTTCCTGGCTGCCTTGAGCCCTTGTTCCATCTCAGAATGTGGTATCAAAACGGCACCTTTAGAATCCACTCTGATTGCATAAGTACCTTGAATAATACATCTGTAATTTGTGACATATATTCTCTAAGCAAAATATAGTAAGCCATGCTTCAGGGAACACACTGTGCTGTTGTACTAATTAATTTGTCAAGTTGTGGCTAATTATAAAATGCACTGTTGCTTATTTTGATTTGTAATGTAGCCTACATTGTTTTAACCACTGAGTGGGAAGCCTCGGAGTGTGGGGGAGTGAAGCGTTTCCTCTAGCCCAAGAAGCTGTGGGCTGGTGTCTGAACTGTTTGCGTCATGACTGTATGTTCCAGTGATCCTCACTGTACCCTGGGAAGCAGCGCAAACACTTCACAGATTGGGCTAAGGCCTTCAGTTTCTGAGCCAGCAGGCATGAGGGGACAACCATTCCTGCTGGTTTCCTCTGGCCACAGGAGTGCTCTGACTCTGTAAGGCTGGGTGTCCACCTCCAGTTGGTTCTCCTTAGAGCCCGAAGTGACAGTCTCTCAGTGAACATGGCATGGTCAGAGTGTCAATGGTTGGCTTCTAAGACATCTCAAGCCTTGAAAGAGAGCCGTCATGTTCAGAGCTGAATGGCTTTAAAGCTTGGTTTTTCTAACAGATTTAGAGAAACTTCTGTCCTAGTGATGAACTCAAAGCTACCATTCTAAAGAACTGCGGTGTTCCTCCAGGCTGAAATTCCATGGATAGCATCATCTGGCTTTGGATAACACAAAACCATTGCCTCCGAGTGGGCCTGTCATCTGTCTGACAAGGGGCTGTCTGCTCTAGACTGCTCTAATCCTGCACAGTTTTCTCTTGATTATTGTTCCCTGAGTACCACCAGCTTTTGTCTCTTTAGACTTCCTTCCAAGGGACTATCCCAGGCTGATGGCCTCTAAGTGGATTGTTTAGTTCGTTTGCCCAAGAGCCTTGCCCTTTGTGGAAACTCTCAGGTCCACTTGACACGGGCTGTGGGAGGCTCTGCAAAGCTTTAGACAGGAACTCCCACTCCTTCTGTCTAATGATGTCAGTGTTCTGATGGTTCTGTTTCCTGTCACCCCATGCTCTTCTTGAGGAGCATAGCACTTGTCACTGTCTGTATGTATTTCAGCTTATAGATGTGTTTTTCAATTGTGTGGATGTGTTAATTTTACACCCATCATCTTTTCTCTCCAGCATCACCATCCCTAGGACATACCCAATGCCTACCCTAAAGTTTGGAACTAAGGGCATTTAGTAAAGTACCTGTTGAATCAATGAAAAGTTTAGCACTAAATGAACTCTGGGTCACCTCACAGGTCCACCCTGTGCTACCAACCTGCTTTGAGCTTAGATGCTGTTCACAATGGAGTCTTTTCTGCCAGCATTTGCAAACATACAACTTACAAATGTGTTCTTCACCCATCACCTCAGTCTCTTCCATCAGAAGGCACCTGAACAAATTAGACAGCTGCAAATGTAAAATGGATGTGCTGGAATTTTTTGTGACTTATAATTAACCAACCTTTGAAACTCCATCCTGGAGGACTGAATTGAGTAATTCAGTCTGCCTAAGGAGGGATCGGACAGCTGTATGGATAAGAATAGCATATGGTAGCGTGGAGTTTCCTTTTCCTGAGAAATCCATGTCAGAGCTGTTAGGGACCATCTTCCACTCTCTATGATGGACAGATGGCAGATCCAGTAGAACTGAATGGTGGAAATAAAGGCTGTGGCTGAGAGCATGGCGATGAATGCTGCCTTTGACGGATCAACCTTCACGTAATACATGCCACTGCATGCAATCCAGACAACCGTGTTTCAGAAGGCAGTTAGAATCTAGATCTAGCTTTTTGTGATTTTATGCACTCATTTATTTAGCCATTCACCTACTAGCCTGTGCGTCTGTCTGTCTGTCTGTCCATCTGTCTACCCATGTATGTATGTATATATATGTATGCATGTATATATGTATGTATGTATAATGAAAGTATGTACTTATCTATCATCTAATATCTATTATCTATCTAATCAAATTATTTATACATACATGTGGTGATACATTAACTAATCTCTCCAACCACCCATACTCATCTGTCTTGAAATCAATCACCTATTATTCATCTAATGACTCGTCTGTTTGTTCCTTCATGTATTCTTCTCTCTTTTAGTTCATTCATTGATTCATCCATTACCCACTCACTTACTTACCCATCATTCATCCCATCTGGGTACTGTATTGGGATACAGAAATGAAAAGATACTTGAGGGTCCTGTTCTGAGCAGCTCAGTCTGTTGAGGGAGACCAGTGGGAGAACAGATTATCACAATTGTGATCTTCCCATGAGTGTTAGAGAGGACTTTCCAGATACCATCAGAGCCTAGGAAAGACCCTGGGCTAGGAAGTGGCTCTGGGACAGCAGTGTAGCTTTGTAGAGAGACATGGGTTTGAATCCTGGCTCTGCTGAGCATAGTTTCACTCTGGACAAGTCACAGCCCTCATCAACTTCACTTTCCTTCTCTCTATAAAGCAGATGAAGCTACCCTGCCCACTTTGGGTTCCTTGAGTATCCACTAAGATGATCTCCATGAAGGGTTTGTAGAGGCTACCATTACAGCTGGAGAGTGTGGCGGCTTGGTGTCTTTCTTTTCATTTGTCCCATGGTGGACAACTATTTACTTGATTTTTTTTTTAAGATACAGATCCTGTTTAAAGTCATATATATATATATATCCTACATCCACATATTTATCACATACACAGAATTCAAAACTCTTAAAGCAGCATTAAGGTTTTCTGCTTTCCTGGGCAACATCTAAGGACAGCTGTTTCTGTGATGCCATTAGCTGTTCTAGCACACCTATAAGTACCTCATTTAAAATAATCAAATATTAACAGCATCTCAGGAGCCTTGGAATTTCTATTTGATCACTTTGAAGGGTAAGTTTACTTAATATAAGCTCATTTGTGATTCTAAAGTTGTAAATTTGAATAATGCTACTTCTCAAAGATGTTTTTCAGTGAACTCAGGTGTAGATGCTGAATTTTCATTTTCCGCAGGGAAGGCCTTGGAGTAAACGGGGATGAAATGGTCCAGAGAGATGTCCTCTGACCTACAGTCCAATCCCTGTTCGACTAAGCAGGAATGCACTTTGTACCATCAGCACCAGCAGCTGGTTAGGGGATTCGGTGCTCATGCTGAATTAGTGAGAGTTACCATCTGTGTCTTGTTATATCCCCAGGGGCCTATTAGCTCTGTGGGTATATTGGGAGAGGGCTAGCCTCCTTGCAACTCTGGGTACCTGGGTAGCTTTGAGAGCTGGCTTAGACAGAGCAATCTGTGGGTGACCTCAGCCTACACCCTTGGCAAGGATTCAGCATTGCATTCCTACCTGGGCACCTCAGTTCTATCCTATAGCCTACATCTCTTCAGGGAGAAGTCATAAAAGGTGTGAGTGGTTTCCACATAGGCTTGGTTTGGCTTTTGAGAGTGAAGTTCTCACTCAGATTCTCGCCTTCCTCAGTCTGCTTTCTTTCCCATCCCTTGGATGACACAGAAGGCTGAAGCATCAGTCACATTAATGGGCCTCCTGTCGTCTCCTTTTCTACTTCTTTCTCCTCCCAGAGTGAGCCGAGAAGGGCGCCATGTGCTCATGAGTTCTTAATAATTGTTTGATGATGATAATTAGACCACAGACAGTTTATTACCAGAACACTGATTTTTCAAATTTTTCTTAGAAGGTGGTATCTGTCTCCATTTCTTTTACTTGTCTCAGGACAACAATGTCAATTTCAACGAAGTCTATCGCCCAGAGAAGGACCAAGTCAGTGCTGAAGAAAAGGCAGAGGCATCTGAGCTGGTTGCTCAGACTAATGGGCGTGTAAGAAGTTCTCTGTTCAAGCTATTTGAATTTGGGCAAGCTTAACTTTCTGGGTTTTAAGGGCTTGTAACGCTTCTTTTTCTCTTTCCTGCCTTGTGTCAGCTAATGTGCTACATCTGTGAGCCAGGCCGCCCCTCCCCCCACTTCATCATGTAGCTTACTATCTAAAGAAGTGAGACTGATAATGACCACATGACCATGTACACACAGCGTGTCCTTATAAATACCATGGAAACACATAAAGATGAGAGAGGACAGAGACGAGGGTGAGGGGAGCCATGGTGGTGTGGAGACATTGGAGAAATCTGGAGTGGGCATGAGAACAGGCAACTGGAACCTTGGAGAAAGAGCAACCAAGAAAACTTAAGAGTCAGCATTGGGTCAGGATACACATTAGACACTCAAGAGTCTCCTAGCCTCCAGTCCCTTAGGGCCTGAGAAGCCTTGTAGGGAAATCAGACTCTGCTCCAAATTGGAAGCTAGCAGAGCGTTTGAGCAAGTCTGCTGTGGAGAACAGATCATGCCAGGACATGGAAGGAAGGAGGCTTTTAAGAACAATGTCGGTACAGTAAAAGCAAGAGGTGACAGTGGCGTTGACAAAGGGCTGTAGGGAGAAGCTCTGAAAAGCGATTGAGTCTTGGATGCATTTGAAAGGCAAGTGACAGGAACCTGAGTGTGGACGTGGTGTCAAGAGAAAGAGAAGTTAAATGCTATGCCACCACTCAGGACTGAGCAAGAAGAGTGTGCCCATTTGATCGGGTGAGGGGATTGTGGAATGGCATCAGAGAGACCTGGAAGCCAGGAACTTGGTTTTGGACTGAGCTATCCACACGTGGAGGAGGCGTGCGGATTTGTCATACTGGAGATGAGGAAACCTGGGTTGTAGACAAAACATGGGGATTTGCTATTGCATGAATAGTGGAAGGCTGTGACCACAGAGAACTATGGGTGGTGTGAAGTGAGAGGAAGGCTGGTTCTGGTCTCAGAAGGCTGCTGAAGTGCCCAGGTGGTGAGCCTAGACCAGCCAGCTTTCCTGCCTCACAGAATTAATGCTAAAGTTTTGACCTTTGCATGTTCTGTTTTAGAAGTCTATGGGAAGATGTGAGACTTTTTTGTTTTTGTTTTTGTTTTAAATATGAGTAATGTGTTCCAGATGGTGGAGTCTTCATTTAGTTACAATGCTATCATGCACATTTATAGGTATGTCCCTTCCTGATGGCCCCTGGGGACTTTCTCCCTTAAGAATGCTCAGAAACAAGGGTGGGTGCCCAGACTCTTTGGCTCTGGCTCAGAGGCCTGTTCAGGGGGAGCCCTGGATGCCTGTAGAGTGTTTATGACGTGTTTTATATGACAACTACCAAAGCCCTACAACTCAGTCAATCTGAAGCTCCACTCTGCCCTACAGATATGCACATGGAGACATTTCATCTAAAGGCAACTGAAATCATTCTTAGAACATTCTATACAATCAACATATTCCTTCTGTCCCCTATTATTTTCTTAGGAAGACCAGAATCTGCTCACTGATTGGTCTGGCTCTCCTGAAATTAAGTGGTAATCAGAGCAACCAGAAATCCTGGCTCCTAGGCCCTTGATCAAGATGGATTCGAACTTTCTAGCTTGCCATGTTTAACACCATTCCCAGAATGGAGTCAGTAGAATTGTCCCGGACACAGTAGCTACAGACAGGAGTTCTGTTTATTTGCAGATTTGCCATGTTCCTGGTTTGATGGGGCAGAAGGACATGGATGTGATAGGAACAGGCTATGCAGACTCACCAGTAATTATTCTATCAAGAAGCATCGGCTGTGACTTGGGAGGCAGCTTCTGAGTCAAACACCTGGTGGCTGAGTGCCAGCTCAGCTTCTCATTAGTGTGATTGGAGACAAGTCACTTCACCTCTCTGAGTATGATTTTTCTCATCTGTGTATCGGGGAATGTTAATTCTTACTTGCGTGGCTGCTCGTGAGGATCCAGTCAGATAGCATCCATAATGGAGCTGGCCCAGAGCAGTGTGTGAGCTAAGTGCATGCTCACACACTTTGATTCTCTTCACTCATCTGTATGCAGCCAACAAGAGTCTTGATGACAGTAGTTACAGGTTAATGATTAACAGTTTTTTTAATGACTATTATAATACTAGCCTTGGTTTTTTGTCAATAAATCAATTAGGAATTCTGAGCAGAGGAAACACAAGACAGTATTTGATACAAAACAGAGACAGTGTGTATAGATAAAGATCCAGCAGCTAACATCCTTTCCTGAAGAAATCTTGGTCTCACAGGGACATCGGGAAGAACAACTCTATTATCCATGACTGATATGATGGCACAAGTCACTGTCAATACTTCCTTAGATCTGGAGTGAAATTTTTTCCATCCATTAAAACCAGGTAAGGAGTTCATAACAACACTAGTCACAGTAACCTACAAATGGGAACAATCCAAATGCCCATCAACTATGTGACTAGAATGTGGTTCATCTACACGATGGAATGTTATCCTGCTATAAAAAGGAGCAAAATACTGAGCTGTGGGATAGCTGGGATGAGATTTGAAATAACTATTGAGTGAAAAAGGAGCATTGTCTGATTCTAGAATAGGTCAGTTTGTACAGACAGAAAGCAGGTCAGTGTTGGTGGGGGCTGCAGGCAGTAGGCGTAGACATGGGAATTCCCGTGGAAGTGATAAAACTATTCCAGAACTGGATGGAGATGATAGCTACACAGCAATGTAGATAGCATTGTGAATGTTTCAAATTCCACCAAAGGTCAGACCCTAAAATGGCTACCATGGCCAATTTCATGTGATACTCTATCTCTTTCCAAATTTTCAAGATAACCAGGCAATCAGGATCTGCCTCTCTGAAAGTATTCTATGCCTAGAATCCCTTTTCCTGCCCTGTCTTGCCTTCTTTGGATCAGACAGTCCCATGTGCTTTAGCTAAGTCCTTTGTATCTGTAGTTTCTTGTTGGGAATGGTGGCACTGTCACCACACACTTGACAGCCAGGCTGAGGAGGTGTTTTGCTTTTTCTCTTGACACACAGATTCCAGCTGTGCCTATGTTTCTGCATGGGGGCTGGTCCTATCATCCCAAATACCACTCTCTTGCTGATTGACATAGCTAGTACCATCTATGGAGCACTTAGCTGCACTCTGCTGGGTCTGAGCTGCCTACTCCTCACTGGGCTCACTTCTGGGTCCCCAGTGGCTGGCAAAGGGCAGAAGCTGAGTGTGTTTGTTAAGTGAGTATCACTGGAGTAGATGATCATTTGGATTCAGGAAATGACTTTTTCTTTGACAGTTATTGTTCTGCTCGGATTTTAACCACACTGAGTCTGATTCTTGCCTTTTCTGAGTTAAGCTGCTTCCCTGTGTGGTTTGGCGTCCACAGCTCATCAGACAGTTGGAAATCATTTATATGCTCAGAAATGGACATTTCAGTATTGTAAATTTTAAAAATTAACAAACTGGCAAAGAATCAGTGCACTTCAAGTTGCGGCAGTAAGCAAGCGTTCCGTGTTTGCATATGCACACATCTCAGATATAACCCATCAAATGCAAGCATATGTCTATAAGCCGCCATCTCTATGCAAATACTTTCTGCTGTGGTGCTTATATCCCCCACAAACAGTGTGAACTGTATATAAATTATGCAATAATACAGATATTGCACATATGTTAGTGTGAGCTAATTGTTGTCAAAATTCTGGGTTTTCCTGGGCTTGTACTAGGCATGTGGATGCTACTCTTGAAAGCTTAGAGATTGGCATCAGCAATGGTATCACTGCGGCAGAGTGGGAGATCTTGGTGGTACCACAGGATTGGCTACCTGTTCCCTGGCCAGAAAGGTTAGGGCCTAGAGGCCTTGCTTTCAGGTATACAGCCCCAAGTTCAGTTTTACTGATGATCCGGGGAGGGGTGGTGCTGGAAGAACACTTGCTGGTTAACTGAAATCCTTAGAATGCATTGTTAACACAGTAAGGAGTCCAACTGGCTGCTGTGCTGGATTCTCCCCTGGGCTGGGCTGGGTTATATAATCTCCAATTGTAGACATTGCGTTGGACACAAGCATCAGTTTCTATCTTGGGCTCAAGATTCAGAGCCATTTCTTGCCAGCTGTGTGACAGACACATGAGGAAAACACCCAATTTCCCAGTACTTTCTTCCTTTGTGAAATGGGATAGTGGCCCACCTCTAAGGGCTTTCAGGGCAAAGTGATGTGATTGGCATACACATATGTGTTGTCCTTTGGTGAAGCCCCTTGATTCTGGTATCACAGTAGCAAGGCTACATAGTGGGGAGTCCTTTTTGCAAGTTGGTATTTGGGATTGAAACTAGGGCTTCACGCATGCTCATCAAGCACTGTGCCACCACACCATGGGGTGACCGCTGTGCCACCGAGCATGCCCCCACTCCTCTTTTTGCTCTTTACTTTGAGAAGGGTTCTCACTCATCTGCCCAGCTGGTATTATGAGCTTGTGTCACCAGGCCCAGATGAGAAGCCAGTTCTTGTGGGAAAACTGCTTGGTTTCTGCATTAAGCCGAGGCTACAGGCAGGGCATCACAGAGGGATGAAACATCCAGTCTTCAAGGTGGAGGCTGTCCCCCCACAGCAGACACAGGCAAGCCCTTGTCATCACTGAGTCTGAGGAATCGCCCTTGCACCAGGTCCCAACTGCATCATGGGTATCTGATTATCTAGTCCTCACCTCCCAATGCTGCACTGACATCAATATTATACCTATCTACCTGAGGCTCACCAAGTGGAAGCCATATTCCCTGCTCAGAGTGCAAGAGGAAGCCAGGAACTTAGGTCAACCCCACATACATTGGAGAATTCAGCTCTTGGGTAAACTCCTCCAACAGGAGTCCTCTCCAAAAGTAGAGGGGAGAACATTCTGAGACCCTCTTATCAAGTTCCTTGGTCTAAGGATCTTTAAGGTCACTGTGTTTCAAATTTTTGCTCATTGGGACGTTGTGAGCGCCCCATGCATACTTTTGTGTAATGAGTCTGGAATAAACAGTCACAAATTCTGCTATAAGGTGCTTGGACTTCCACTTTCCATTCTTTTATTTTTAGTGTGTGCTTTTCTTACTCTGCCTTGGAAGATGGGCTACTGTCTGTCCTTGTGTGGGGAGCAGGACGTCTCCAACATACCTTGACTAGCAGAGAAGGATAGCATAGGAAACAGCGGAGAGGAAGAAGGTCTACTAGTCAGCCAGTCAGCCAGAGAACAGAGCTCCCAGGGATGCCCACGGCGGAGCGGATTGAGTCTGTACTGCACGCAGCCTGCGATGTGGCGGTTCAGAACTGGGACAACCTTTCCGGGAGGAGTCTCTACTCAACATAGACCTGCTTGCTTGGTGGGGCTTTGGCTCCATCACAACACGGTGAGGCTTCACTATGGCTTCTCAGAGAGCTCTGGGTACCACTTAGAACACCTCACAAGCACATCTAGCCAAGCATATTTTGGGCTGATTGAAGTTGTAGGCATGCTGCCTGGGTGGAAAAAATAGATCTTTTCTCACTTGATGCGAGACAGATGAGAGCAGAAGAGAGGCCCCATAAACTGTCTGCATGCCGAGATCACTGCCCGGGGCCTGGGCGCTGCCTGCCCTCTCATCCTGCCTCTCATCCTCGCTTCTGGGCTTTTAAGTGGGTCAGTCGCACCAAATGGCTGAGGGGAAAGTGGGAGAGAGGGGGCATGAGAGAAGGCACTCCGGGAGATGCTAACCCTCCCGTCGAAGGTCCACGTCTCATTCTAGACAGTCCAGTTGGAGCATTGCTTTACGGTGGTCCATGGGTGGTTGGAGTGTAGAGTCCATCCTGTCCTCCTTCCTGTGATGGTGATGATTCTGGCGAGCGAACAACCCTAACTTGATCCTTATCACTTGTAGACACAAAGAAACGGATTTCTGCTGTGGTTTGGTTTAGTTCACATGTTGGGGATGTGGGCCTCAGTGCAGTGGGACTGAGAGGTGGTGACGCTTTTACGAGAGCTCGAACAGACTGACAAAACTGGCCTCTTCTTTTGCTTTTGCTTGCTGGCCAGCCGAGTGATTTATTCTCATGCACTCGCTCCCACTACCAAGATCCCACCACTCTGAGATTCACATGACATTGAAAGGGATACATGGGTCATGCTTTTGAATGCCCATAGCTATGAGCTGAACATACTTATTTTTATTTTAAAGTGCCTAGCTTCAGGTATTTTATTATAGCAATGGAATGAATGAATACTCCCTGGCACTGTAGAGGATGGGATGAGAAGAGGAGGAGGAGCTAATTTGGACAACCAACAAGGACTTGTTTGATATGTACTAGGGGAACTGACATAGATGAGGCTATTTTGTATTTTTCTTTCTTTCTTTCTTTCTTTCTTTCTTTCTTTCTTTCTTTCTTTCTTTCTTTCTTTCTTTCTTTCTTTCTTTCTTTCTTTCTTTCTTTCTTTCTTCTTTCTTTCTTTCTTTCTTTCTTTCTTTCTTTCTTTCTTTCTTTCTTTCTTTCTTTCTTTCTTTCTTTCTTTCTTTCTTTCCTTCCTTCCTTCCTTCCTTCCTTCCTTCCTTCCTTCCTTCCTTCCTTCCTTCCTTCCTTCCTTCCTTCCTTCCTTTCCTTCCCTCCCTCCCTCCCTCCCTCCCTCCCTCCCTCCCTCCCTCCCTTCCTTCCTTCCTTCCTTCCTTCCTTCCTTCCTTCCTTCCTTCCTTCCTTCCTTCCATGGCTGTAGCTTGAGTGAGAGGTGGTGGAGGTGGTGTAGTCCTAGTATATAGCTCAGAATAGGAGGGATAACTCATCTGAGACATGTTAAGAGGGTAGATGTAATTCAACTCAAGGAGGCAGTAGACAAATATGATGATATAGAGTTTATGACAAGGCCTAGATTCTTGCTTACGTGACTATAAAAATCTTACATGAATCAAATAATGTAAGTCAGGAGAATGTTCTAGAAGAGATACTGAATATGACCTTGAATATTCTCAGTGGGTTGTGTTTATACATATGCATACATGTGGGTTGTGTTTATACATATGCATACATGTGTATATATATATGTATATACATATATATCTGTAGGTATTCTCAGTCAACAGTTGAATGAAATGTAGCAATTTGTATGGCAATTTAAAGGAGGAGGGAACACGGGGTTGGCTGTTGGGGACAAATCCTTTGATGTCAGGAGGAGTAAATGAGGTCCTATGAGTACGTAACCTATGGACTCGTGAGTCCTATGGCATGGTGCTCCATCAGGTGCTTGTGGCGATTCCCAGAACACAGCAAGTCTGAATGTCACAGCCTGAATGTCACATTGATAACTAGTGTGTATTGCAGTGGCTATCATGATAACTCTGGTTTGGTTTCCTAGGGGTTTTGCAGGGGGCGGGGATGGGGAGGGTGGTGCATACCTTTTCCTTCTGCCAGAGTCAGCATCAGTTGGAAGGGACCCTGTTGGCTGGATCCTTCCACTGGGCAGGAAGGGTCCTGAGCCCGAGTAAGAGTAAGAAGGGGAATGCTTTGAGTCCTGCAGGTAGAAGGCGTAGTCAGAAGCCCTGAGGGTGCTCTGTCCAGGAGCTGGTGACAAAGGCCTGTGGACCTCCCCAGTATGTGGCCTTGGATTACTGCCTGGTGTTTCTGAGTCTGAGGAAACTTTGTTTTGTTACCATCTGTTCTTCAGCAGACAGATGGCCTTGAAGCAAACTCTCTTAGATATGGTAAGGAACAAAAAGCGTTGGCACTGTTTTACCATGAAAATGTCTATTATGGACAGAGGCCTTTGGTCTTGCCTGTGCTTCTCCTTGTCTATAGCACAGGGGTCACCTGTGATGAGCAGCCACAGATGGCTAGCAAGGGCTTGAAAGTGGCTGCTGCTATGGAGGTCTTGAAAGTTTAATAATATTTAATCTAAATAAATTTAAATTAGAAGAACTTGATACTTAATTAGGAAAAAACTATGTTTGGAAACACTTGATTATGTGAGTCTACTTTTCTAAAGATAACTTTTATGAAGTCTAAAATCAGATGAAGTATTTCTGCTGAAAATTTTAGCATTTAGATTGGTATGTTTATAAGATTATATAGTACACTCTAGTTTACAAGAAGAATGTAAAATATGTTATTAGTATTTTTTGTATTGATTACACATTGAAATAACTATATTTATATATATTTGATTAAATAAAATATAGTGTTAACTTGATTTTCCCTACTTCTATTTACCTTTTGAAAAATGGCAACTGTTAGGCAAGTCTAGGTCAAATGTATGCTTGGATTACATTTCCTCTTCCCTTTTATTTTGGTGCATATATGCACATGCACATAAGTGTTTGTGTATGGTGGGGGTATAAACGCATTTGTGTGTGTGAGTGTGTGTATAGGCGTTACACTGTGTGAATCAGTCCTCACCTTCCGACTTGCTTGAAACAGGGTCTCTTTGTTGTTTGCCATGGGGTGTGCTAGGCTGGCTGGCCTATAAGCTCGCAGGGGTCCTCTTGTCCCCATCTTTCTCTCATGAATGCTGGATTACAGGCATGTATGCACTGTAGATTTGAAATTGGAGCCTTCTGTTTGCATGATAAGCACTTTACTCACTGAGTCATTTCCCTGCCCCTAATTTCTGTTGGACAGGGTGGTTCTGTCCTTTGCAGACTTACCTGTCAGCATTCCCATACATCTGAGGGTGCAGGTCTTCAAAATACTGGGAGGCTAACAGCTTCATGTATTACTTTGAGTTGTGGGGAAATGGGAAACATTTACAGGCTTTAACCAGGTACCAACGTTAGCGTAAACTGGACTTTGGGTATGAATGATGTGTATGTGTGGCTCATATGTTGGGAGGGTGTGAGAAGGGTGATAACAGGGAGGCCCCACATGTGCAGGCTATATGGGAACTCTGTACTTTCTGCTCAGTTTTGATATGCGTTTAAAGTTGCTCATAAAGGTTATACATGCATGATGCTCCTTCCAAAAGCCGTAGGGTACCAACCAAATCAAACAAAAAATTCCAGTACCAGGTATTCAACCAAGTTGTTGGGTGGGGGAGGGGTGTTCCAGAGACTCCCAAAACAATATAGCCTATTGCTCTCACTCAGTGGTCACCCACTAGAATGTGACGGCAAGACTATTGCTAAAGACACAGCACATATGATCACAGGATGTGGAAGAATCACCTGACACCACCTCAGCAGCATCCTCTCTACTGGCTGGCTTTCACTGTATGAGAAGGTGCTGGGTGCTATGAGGAAAGAGGCATAAACGGTCCTACCTAGCTATGAGCTCTACAAAGTACAATCATGGCTGGTCTGGCAAGATATGCACATTGTTGAAAATAGTTAATCAACAGCTTTCTAACTGGACACCAGGCACGTTACACAGGAGGGAGATCATGTCTAGTATTCCAAACTTGGCCTTGAAGCCATGGCTGGGGAGGTCATAGGCCCTAGGAGAGGACCTGCTAATTCAGTTTTGCTAGTTTGCCACACTATTGAGCTGTCTTCTAAATACTGATCCTTTTACCCACAAATGTATGCAAGTCTCACCCCTCATTGAAGAAGCTTCTCTATGTGCTGGAAGGTGGCTTACATAGAGACTCACTGAGAAGTGACTGGGGAGCGTTGGGCCCTAAAAGAGAAGTGTGCATCCTCCATGTTACCCCGCAGGCTGCAGGGAGCATCTGTGGAAGAGGTGGTAGGAAGACTGTGGGAGCTAGAGCTTGCTTTAAACCGGTTTCTTCTGGATGTGACCAGCTGTCGTACCCATGAACCATGTTTCTGGAACACAAGATGAAATCAGTCGATCCTCCAATATGCAGGGACAAGGGGCTCACAAGGTCCCACTCCCAGCTGAGGAGCTATTGGCAGTTGGTGGGCACTGGAAGAATACATTTTCTTCAGTGGTTTGGCCCCTGGTGTGCTGCCTGGTTTGTGGGTCCCCTACACTCATCTGTGTACTGACAGCATTAATTGAATTCCATGGGTCATTGAAGAAAATGATTAAGGAGATAAATTTGGGAGAGGAATTTGGGGACGGGGGTTCTGATAGGAGTTGGAGGAAGGGATAAAGGCTGGGAATGATCTAAGTAAATTATATTCATATATAAAATTACCAAAGGACAAATAAAAAATTACAGCCCACTGTCACGTACATACCCATAATCACAGAACTCAGGAGACTGAGCTAAGAGAATCAGGGACAACTTTGTTGTACCGTTGCTTTCCACCTGGCCTGAGCTACACAATGATACTCTCTCTAAACAAAAATACAACAAACAAAACCCCAACCAACCAACCAACCACCAACCAAAAAAACCTAGACAAATAAAGTCTGTTCAAAGTCCCCGCATACTTCTCCGAGAAGAGGAGGTAAGAAAATCAGTGAAGCCAGAAAGCAAGGGCTCCAGATCTGGGCACATGTGCACATTACTATGTTCAACAGGGGGAGGGGCTTCAATTATCCCTTATCTATCAGGGCATGGATCTGTTCTTAAAAACAAATCAGAGCTCCTTTCAGCCCAAATTTGAGCACACCTGGTCACAGAGAAGTCTCCCACTTGCCTCTCCACCCCAGCCCCTCCCCCTTCCCCAGCCACCAGAATCTTCCTGGGGACAGAGAGGCTTAGAAAGGGAGAGGGCCCTTTTCTCAATTTGACTGGCTCCTGTCTACAGATCAAGGCTTCGAATAAAGTGCCACAATTATGAGCGGATTCCTCCCAAGCTTTGATCAGGGACACAGCCTTTCCGTGTGGAGTGGCTTTCAGGACTTTGATCCGCCTCCCAGGCAGTCTGGTTCAGGCTGTGTTAACCTCATTTGAGAATCAGAAACAAGAACAACTTGTAAAGTGGTTCCTAAGAGTTGCTAGGGAGGGGGCCGGGCAGGGGGCACGTTTACAAATATGAATCTCTGTGTGTTCACTTATAAAAATTCACTTGTCTCTGAATAGGGCTTTTTTACATGTGTGTTATATATCAGCGGACATCTTTTATTATTTGAAAAGGTCCCAGGATTAGCTGCCAATGTTAACAAACTCTTGAGAGTGTTGCTCTCCTAAGGATTCTCCTTCTGGGCCTTTTGCTGTCGTTACTATTTCCCTGTGTTTTGTTCCCTAATGCTGGTTGACGTGTTGGTATGTTGTAAATTGTGAAACCAGAGCTGATACTGGCACGCTTATAAAGCACGTTCTGTTTCCCTTCCCTGCCTTGTTTCTTTTCCCACTCAGAGTCACCTTCACCCTCGTTCTAACAGGCAGGAAATCAAGCCTTAACGACCTTTAACAAGGTCATTGAGCAAATTAGTGGTGAAAGTGGGAACTCAGTTCCACAGGATTCCCCTGGGCCCCACAGACCATGCAGGGACCATGATGCAGCAGGGACAGCTGCTCAGGCTTAGAGGTGGTGGCAGGGGCCTGCGCCCCACTCAACAGCTTCTGTGGTCCTGGCTACCGTCGAGTATCCTGGTAGCCAACAGTGATTTCTCTCCTGTGCCAGGCCTCACCCTTGCTCAATCTGGTTCTTCCCAAGTGTGGGTATGCTCCCTGTTCTACCATCTGAAGGAAACCAATTTCTCTTCTACCTGGGAATAGGTTTACTCCTGAGTGGATCGAGTCTCATATCACTGCAGCCCAGAGCGCTGCCAGCTCTGAGGAGAGTTTACTGGATGCTAAATGAGCTCTGTGGCTGCTACATCTGAGACACGTTTGTGTTATAAATGGGTACAAATTGAATTTGGCTGTAGGTGATGTATGACACCTGTCACGTTTACACCCATGGTAGGACCGCTAGAAGAGATCTAATTTTTTTTTTCAGTGTGGGCATTTCTAACTCTCCAGTGTGTTTGGGATTTCTGTTTCCTCTGTATAGTTACAAAAATGTAGCTGGTAGGACACCAGGGGCTGCTAATGAACAGAATGCTCTGCTCCAGGCAGTGCAACCCAGGGTTAGCCAGCTTAGGGTGTTATGTGGTTTTCTTCTGGTTTCTGAAGATAGAGCTTAGAATGAGGCAGGCTTCTGTGTGGTCTGTTACTGACTATCCAGGACCTTGATTGTGTGGCGCCTGCTTTCTCTGCATAAGAGAATGCTGATTTCTCTGTAGGGAACTTCTGGGAGGATTAAGTGGACAGTTTGAAAATACTTTTGCTGGGTGGCCACTAATGCAATCTAATTTTATTAATTTTTTTGTATGTGTAATCTGAAAGTACAAATTTGTGGCTGCAAACCCAGCTGCCTGGAGTATGCTTGGGATGGGGCTAGGGTGATGAACAGGGAAAAAAAATGTACCTTTTATCCTGAAGTTCTGCCTCTCCTTCGTCTCCCCATAGGCCTAGGATTGCCCATCCCCCAATGGGACTCTGGTCATGATTGTGAGAACACATGTCTGAGTATTGTTACCCCGGATGCATCACTTTGTTTAGAACACAGGTGTCTGTTACAGTGGCTAATGGTAAAGGAAGGGGTTTTAATTTCCAGAACTAGAGATGGTGCGCAGGAGTCTGTAGTCCCCTCTGTGCTACTGAAGTTTTTCTTGGTCTAGATGTAGCCCTGAGCAGGTTTCAAGGCAGTGACAAGGTCTATCTGTCTGTTATTTGCTTGGTGCTGCCCTGGGGTAGGCAAGTCTGCACTATATCCTGTATCATTTTTACGTTCTAGTACCCTGTCTTGGGATCCCTGTTGTGCCTCCTCCTTCAGGGATTGCAGTGTCCTTGTCCTGTGTTCAGTATGGTTCCCAGGAGACTTTTATGTAGATGGTTTTTGTATGTGGTTACCAAACTGTGAGAAAATGTTTGGTGGCATCATAGGAAAGGAGAGATCATCATTGTGTGGCTTCAGCCAGGACATTGGTCTGTGCTGACAGCAACTATGGAAAACATGCCAACTTCCAGCCATTTAGACTCTGGCCCTGAGGGAGATGAGGCTTTCTCTCCTATTCCAAGCCAGAGGCCATGTGCTGCAAGTCTCATAGACTGAGTGTCCCAGCACTCAGGCTGTTTGTCCAGGCTGGTGGGCCCCCTAAAGCTAACAGGAGGTCTGAAAGGAGAAGCCCCTACAACAGCCTCCAAAGCTTTGGCAGGCTAAAGCTCTGCCCAGCAGAAGGTGTGGACACCTGCAGTGACATGTGCACAGCCAAGCCAGCTGTGTGTTCTTCGCTACAGAGCGGTAATAAAGATCCTGGACTGTTAGGTGAGAGACAGCCATGACGCTGTGTAAGAACGCTGCACATGTGTGGCAACAGCATTGCTCCAGACGTTTTGGCATAGGGGGCTGTCTGTCTTGTAGCATTTGCTGATGCTTCATGTGAGCCTTCCTTCTCTCTCCCCACAGGGCTATGAGAGGCTAGAGAGTGAGAGGGAGCTTCATTTATGTCTGCTGCAGGTGCTCACAGGATTCTGACCAAGCTGCTATGTTTCAGGGACAGGTTTTTAGTGCCATGTCTTGGCTATGACTTGTAGTGTGCAGGGGCTGTTGAGAAGACTGTGTCCTCATGGCATATGGGTGTGGCCTGTGGTTCATCGATGTCTGTAAATGAAAATAGAAGCTGGGAGATTTGTCCTGCTTGGACATGTCCATGGCTACAGATGCTTCCTTCACACTGGGGCTTTGGAGTACACACATACCTTTAGTGGCTGGGTAGTAGGGGAGGATTGTGGGTGCAGGTAAGGATGGAGTGGTGATCTGGAGTGGCAGTAGAAGTGTCTGGAGAATCTGTTAGGGGAGCCGCTGGGACCATATGGAAGGCAAAAGGAGTGTTCTGTGGCATGAGGTTGGGGTACTGATGGTGAGTTTGGGGACGGGTGAGATGGTCACAGCCCCAGACACGGGAGTACATGTCAACGCCTTCCTACTGGAACTTGTGCCACTAAAATATTTATTAGAGTCCGTAATAATGCCACCTCTTCTTCTTCCCCCTCTCTCGGTAGCTTTGCAAAGCCCAAGTAAGGCTTGCGTCTTTACACCCTTCTTCTCTCTTCTCTTTTTGGAACTGTACCCTTTCTTTTTTTCTTTCTTTCTTTCTTTCTTTCTTTCTTTCTTTCTTTCTTTCTTTCTTTCTTTCTTTCTTTCTTTCTTTCTTTCTTTCTTTCTCTCTCTCTCTCTCTTTCTCTCTCTCTCTCTCTCTCTCTCTCTCTCTCTCTCTCTCTCTCTCTCTCTCTCTCTCTCTTCTTTGAGGCAGGGTTTCTCTGTGTAGACCTGGCTGTCCTGGAACTCACTCTGTAGACCAGACTGACCTCGAACTCAGAAATCCGCCTGCCTCTGCCTCCCAAGTGCTGGGATTAAAGGCGTGCGCCACCACTGCCCGGCTTGGAATTATACAGTTTCATTTAATACCGTAACATGCTTAGAACAGATTGATCACCTGCCTTGCAGGGTTCATTACTTTGATTCATATTCATGGCTCAATGGTGGAAGACATTGAAGCTGTCAGCTAGACAGTATCTGAACTGGATGATATACATACACACACACACACACACACACACACACACACACACACACACACACACGTATGGGAGGTCCACAGCCAAATGAACAGTGACCCAGATGTGCCTGGTAGCTGAAGAAATCTCAGTTCTACAGACAGACACAGGCTGTGGATGGTCTGGCACCAGCCATGGCTTGGCAGGCTGATGGTTGCAGATCTGTTGCAAAGGTCAGCAGTCTTGAATGGTATCGTTGCTTACCAGTCTGCTGTAGGACCTGTCGTCCTCCTGCCTCCTCCAGCTGTTTCAGCTGTATGTGTAGTCACATGCTAGGCTTTATTGGAAATGAAGAGAAAAGGAGTTAGGAAAGGTGATAGATAACTCTTGATATTCACCCAAATGCCAGGAATTTGAGTTTTGGTTGTTATTCATGTAGATGAATGGAGGATCTGGGACTCAGAGAGCCCATATCTCATTATAACCAAGTAAATGGCTAGGATAGATTTTGAACTGAGGAATACTTAACAGCAAGTCTCCCAATCCTTTTCCCCCAGGAACTGCTGATCTCTGCAGCCATGTTCATGTAAACTTTTCCTGGAGTCTCTGATCCTTTCTATCTTAGGGACTGGCACAAGGCAGGATTCAGGGAAGGCTTGCTTGTTGGGTAAGTGAATGAGCCACCACCAGATTCAAAACAGTACTGCTCTTCATCAGGATACAGTGTCCTAAGGACATTGAGTATGGGAAAATGTCTTTGATTCTAAACCCATGGTTTCTTAGCCACATGGCTATGGACATTAAAGGGTTCCTTATTTTGTGAAGAGACAAAATACTATACATAAAAGAACATGATAGGTTTATGACCAGTCATTCTTCAGAGTCCTTGAAGACAAGATGTCACAGAGGGCGAAGAGACATGCGATGGAGCAAAGGGAGACCCAGGATCATTCATTCACATGGCGTCCTGTGCATTTTGTTTGAGATCCTGCTTTGTGCCAGTTGTTGTTCTCAGCTCCTGAGGGATGTTCGGGAGGAAGACAGAACAGGTCCATACACATTTTGGAGAGGTTCTGTAGAGCAAGATCATTTCTAGCTATTGCATGGTTAAACACAAAGAAGGCTTGCTTCCCTTGGTTCCTCAGCAAACTTGCTGTGCATGGAAACAAAGTGTTACTCCTGTAACACTGCCATGTGAGGTCAGTTTTGAGCATTACACTAAGCCTCCTGCCTACGTCCCACCGTGCCACTGAGTTTCAGACTCTGGAGAGCTGTCTTCCTTGGCTGCTGTGGTCCAGAATTAATGCTGGGTGACTTCTCTGTTCCCACAGTGCTCTTTGCTGCCACGACACCTCATCTCCTGGGCTTCTTGTCTCTGTATTGACTCCCATTGCCCCGTCCTCCTCCATCCATGGCCACATCATGGTCATTTGCATCCTCTGAAATAGTTTTGTTTCCCATCTTCTGTTTTCTCTCTGTGTGTCTGATACTGCCTGCTCTCTTGTCTTCTACATATAGAATGCTCATGATAAATTAGGGAAGTTAGCTTCACTGGAGATAATGATGGGCTGCCTGTATCCTGGGCAGTTCTCACAATCCACGGGAAGCTGAGAGAATGAGGAGGAAACAGAGCTGTCTCCCTTGGACTCCCTGCTACTTGGGAGATCCTTCTCTCTCTCTTCCTCTATTGCTGCTCTGGTTTATGAAAGAAGAGCAAAGCCACAGGAAGCAACCAGAGGAGTCTGGGCTGTAGAGAACAGTTAGGATCCCCTGGGTATAGTTTGGTGAGATAACATGACTGGGGTGGCTGATCTTGGGCTGATTCCTTTAATCCTTCTCACACAGCCATTACGGGTGGGCTCACCGGCATTGCCATGGTGTGAATGTGCTTTCAAGCACCATCTTTTTACTTTAATTTGCTTTTATGTAAGACCCTGTCTATCCTGGAACTCACCATGTAGACCAGTCTGGCTTTTAATATGGTTAGAATATTAATATTGGTAGACTATTATGGCTGCCTACAAATACAGTTTTCACATGTCGATGCTTTCTCCCCCTTATGCTGAGTGCCAGGATATGCCTTCCAAAATGACCACAGTCCCTCACCAAAGAGGACACGAGTTAACTCCCAGCCATAGGGATAACTGGTCTGTTTCTTGTGTGGGCTATGTCCAACATCCTAACTGACTGTAGTAATGTTCAGTTCTGAGCTATTAGAGCTGAGTGTCAAGGGTTATGTAGTGAGGAAGAGAGCATCATCCTGTCAAGACCCCACTCATGGTTATCACCCAAGATGGCTCATCTGGAAAAGGTTCCTTTTTTCAAGCCTGATGACCTGAGTTTGATTCCTGGGACCCACACACTCCCGAGATGCCAACATTAATCTGAAGTGTGATCCTTATCAGAGTTCACCCTGGGGAATCAGTGGGTGAGGGGTGCTAATAGGGTGTGATCTGGAAGCATTGGCACCGTAGAATACATAGCATGAATGTGAGCTGCACAGTGGCCTCATAGATGGAGGACCCTTCTCCTAGTCTTTTGCCTCTATACTGTCACACCCTCCAGGTTTCAGAGCCATATAATTAAGGATGATCTGAAGACAAATATTTAGGGGAGTGGCCAGATACTCAGGTGAAGGTCCAATGATACTCCTCTATCCACCTCCTGCTAGGAGATAATGACAGTCGCCTGTAGGCCTTATTATTATTATTATTATTATTATTATTAATCATTCCATTTGTTTACATCTCAAATGATATCCCACTTCCTGGTTACCCCCTCCACCAACTCCCCCCCATCCCATGATATTCCCACTTCCCGGTTACCTCTTCACTAACCCCCAATCCCACATCTGCCCTCTCCCCTCCCTTTTGCTTGTTTGAGTGTGCTCCCCCCCTACCCACATTCTCCTGCCTGCTCCACTGCTCCAGCATCCCCCTACTCTGGGGCATTAAACCTTCCCGGGACCAAAGGCCTCCCCTGTCGTTGCTGTCAGGCAAGGCTATCCTGTGCTACATATGTATCTGGAGCCAAAGATCCCTTTAGGAACACTCCTTGGTTGGTAGTCTAGTCTCTGGGAGAACTAGGTTGATAGTCTAGTCTCAGGCCAGCCTATGTTGTTCTTCCAATGGGGTTGCAATTCCCCTCTGCTCCTCCAGTCCTTCTGCCAGCTCCCCCACCAGGGTCCCTGAGATCGGCCTGATGGTTGGCTCCAAGCATCCGCCTCTGCTATAGTCAGTTGTACAGGTCTCATTATGATGGACTGTATTGAGTAGGCTTAGCTGATCTTATGAAAAGAGCAGCAGTCTGGCTTAGTGGATAGCCCCTTACAGCAGTTGTGATTCATCTAGCTTGTGGCAGAATACCCAGGATAGCTTTCTTTCCTTTTATTTTGTGGAATATATTCTGGCAAACCTAAGGACTCTGTAACTTCAGAAAATGTAACCAATGCTGGCAGTTTTCTGTATTTTCATGGAGGTTAGTTATTTGTTTGCTTTAGATATAAGCTTTTGCCTTACCATGCACTCTGCACCTGCTAATTTATGCTCTCAGTCTTTTTATCACGGTGCTATCAATGTAGACTAGCATGATGTTCCAGTGGATGTCAGACCATATTTTTATGGTCGATGTGGCTCCAAATCAGAAAACTGATACTCTGCACAGGTATATCACCGAAGGCTTGTTGTATCCCTTTTGGTTAGTGTTGTGATGTGGGAATGAGAAGTACTGACAGATCAATAACCCTGTTCCAGCTACTAGGATCTGTATTGATTTGATATAATCCAGAGACCACATCAGGAACAGAAAATACAATGGGAGTCACTACTTGGTTAAGCTTAAGACCATCTATTGCCAGTCTCTGTGAATTATTATCTTATGCATCTGCCAAACCAGAAGTTATAGAGGACTCTGACTGTAGGCATCTGCTTCCCACCAAATATTTAATGACAGGGTTGTTTTCTCAGATTCCCTTAGGGACAGAGTGGCACTTTGTTGTGTTACTTTTGTAGGAAGAGAGATGTGTTTTCTGTTTGCCTTTTCTGCTTTCTTCCCTCTGGTTAGTCACTTGGGAAACTTGAATCATTGCTGAAGATATCCATTCCCAAATACACTTAGGAAACATGAATAACCATTGAGGGGGTGTGAGGACCCACCGTACTCAGTATCCTGCTGGCTGTGGTCAAATCTGTTCTCTACACTTGACCTTGGTGATATGTTGCCTGAGAAACATCTCTAGTAGGCTCAGGGATTTGAAAATGTGGTTCCTAGTGATGGTGCTGTTTGGGGAGGTTTAGGGTGTGAGACCTTGCCGGACGAAACATGTCACTGGAGATGGGCTTTGAGAGTCTAGAGCTCTTTGAGCTCGCTCCCCTTGCTTCTGGTTTGTGTTCTAGGGTGTGAGCTCTCAGCTTCCTGGTCCTGCCACCATGACCACCACTTGCTGCTCTGCCCACCCCCCCCCCCCATATACAGTGGATTCATCCTTTCAGGAATCATACACCCAAATAAACTTCTTGTGTAAGTGGCCTTGGTCATGTTTTTGTCACAGCAACAGAAGGTTACAGGTACAGCAACCTCCATTAACCCCTGCCTGGCCTTGGGCAGACCTTGGTTTTGTCAAATTCAGATTAGTTAAAATCCACTATTTAGTATGCCCCGCCCCCTCAAATCATGTGTTTCCTTTCCTCCAATGCAAACTTACCCTTCTAAGTTTCTGAAACAATTTACTGCTGTAACATAATGCCATACTCTCCATTAGTTTACAAATAAAGTGTTCTTACAGTTCTGGACGTTGGATTCCCGGGATCACTGTGACATCAGACTAGATGCCTGGTGAAAGTGTACTTCCTGGCTAGTGAATGTTCTCATTGGGAAATATCAAAGAAACTCTCTCAGGCTTCTTTTATAAGAGTGCTAAATAGGCTCTGGCCTCATAGTCAGCTGCCTTCCAAAATCCCTGTGCTAGATACTATAAAGGATCAGGTTAGCTTGCAGTTTTGGAGTCTTGAGTCCAGGGCGAGGCAGCACATTATGTTGGTAGTGCATGTCAGAGCAAAACCTGGTACCTCATTACTAGAAAGCAATGACAAGAAGGCCGGGGTGTGTGTGTGGGTGGGAAAGGTTCCCTTTTGCCATCTCCCATTTATTTTTCATGTATTTTTTTCTGTTTGTGTCTGAGTGAGTTTGTATGCCTCATAGAGCCTATGAAGGCAAGACAGTGTTAATCCCTTGGAGCCTGAATTATCATTAGTTGTGAGCTAACTGATATGATAGGTGGATAAGAACTGACCCTGGCTCTTCTACAGGAATAGGAAGTATTTATAACCTCAGAGCTCTCTTCCAAGCACCCCCAATCCTTTGTGACAGCATGCCTATTAACGTTTCTCATGGTATTACCTCTCAAAGTCCCTACCTTTCCCAGTGGGACTACACCGGATATGCCCCCATTTTGTGGCATTGATAAGACCTTTCTACTCACCTCCAGTCACACAAGTTAAGTGAGGGCTTTTTGGGTCATCTGTCTACTTTCGTTGTTGGGTCTCAAGGTCAATTAACCTCAGCAAGCTCATTCTGTGGGTGACAGTCTTTGGACAAGCCCAGTGGCTCTGCTGGTTTTTCTGGCCATGGGGCTCACTATACTTGATATTAGGATGGTTTCATCTGGCTTTCAGAAATCCTTCTCTGTCTGGGGACATTTGCAATTGCCCTCAACTATCCCTTCAGCCTGTTGAGACTCACTGTTAAAATGCTGCTATACCTTTCACCTCTGTTTCTGGGCACTTGCTAAAGACAGTGAGTGACCTTCAGGAGTGTATCTCATGAGTGGGGTGTGGTAACCATGGTGAACGCAAGCCTTCCTTTCATCTTTGAACCTTTTCTTTTATATTACGTCAAAGAAATGCTGACATTTCAACCTCATCTAGCATTGATCACTGTTGGGTCTAGAGCTATTTGCTAAATAGCTCAGTAAACAATTCAAACCACTCCCAGCAGCTTGAGCTAGAATCCTGGATTTAGCACTGCGGCCATGTACTACCCAGCTAACTCACACTTTCCCTTCCCCTCTTGGTGTGGTCTCTCAGGGTCCATGTCTACACATCCATTCCTAAAATTAATTACCCAAGTCCAGCTATCCTATTTGAGTGAATAATCCTTACTCTCCTAAGTTAAAGTTTGAATTGTCCCTCTGAGAGATGCTGGGATAAAACTCCACTTAGAGACTCAGAGTTCTGTTAGTTTAAAGTGATATTTTCAAAATGAAATATATGAAAATATTCCCTACACCTAATTCCACACACCCCAAGTTTTCTTTAAGATAAAACAACCCTGAGATTTCACCTTACACCAGTCAGAATGGCTAAGATTAAAAACTCAGGAGACAGCAGGTGTTGGTGAGAATGTGGAGAAAGAGGAACACTCCTCCACTGCTGGTGGGGTTGCAAATTGGTGCAACCACTCTGGAAATCGGTCTGGCGGTTCCTCAGAAAACTGGGCATGTCACTTCCGAAAGATCCTGCTATACCACTCCTGGGCATATACCCAGAGGATTCCTCAGCATGTAATAATGATATATGCTCCACTATGTTCATAGCAGCCCTATTTATAATAGCCAGAAGCTGGAAAGAACCCAGGTATCCCTCAACAGAAGAATGGATGCAAAAAATGTGGTATACATACACAATGGAGTACTATTCAGCCATTAGAAACAATGAATTCATGAAATTCTTAGGCAAATGGATGGAGCTGGAGAACATCATACTAAGTGAGGTAACCCAGTCTCAAAAGATGAATCATGGTATGCACTCACTAATAAGTGGATATTAGCCTGGAAAACTGGAATACCCAAAACATAATCCACACATCAAATGAGGTACAAGAAGAACGGAGGAGTGGCCCCTGGTTCTGGAAAGACTCAGTGTAGCAGTATAAGGCCAAACCAGTCAACAGGGAAGTGGGAAGGGGTGGGTGGGAGAACAGGGGGAGGGAAGGGGGCTTATGTGACTTTCGGGGAGTGGGGACCAGAAAAGGGGAAATCATTTGAAATGTAAATAAAAAATATATCGAATAAAATAATAAAAAAAAGATGACTCAGGAAAAAAAAAGATTTTTACTGAATTCAAAGTCAAGATCAAAATCTTGAACTTAGCCCTCAGAGTCCATGCACTGTCCAACATATTCCTTGACTTTGTTTCTCCTACACACACACACACATACACACACACACACACACACACACACACACACACACACACACTTCAACTTCTTGCAGTTCACTTTTCAGAAATCAATATAACCTTTGCTCCTTCATCCCAGTTCCCATCCCCGTCAGCATGATCCATCCCTTCAGCATCCTGTTTGCCCTCCATCACCTTGACTTTGATTTATAATCAAACAGGCAGTATTCTAACTACCCAGTGGAAGATTTTTTTTCACCTTTGATAATAAGCAGGCCCCAAGAAAGTAGGCACCATGTTGTGCTTGCTTGATGCTGAAATTCAAGTGCTCAACATACTCTGGCTTGTCGTGTGTGTACCTGTGCGTGTCATGCCGGTTGGTGCATATGTGTGTAGAGGCTTGGGGGCTGGCATCAGATGTCTTCCTCAGTAGCTCCTTCACTTTTATGTTTAGAGACTGGATCTCCCTCCGATCCTAGAGCTCACTGCTGGTCTCTGCCTTCCCAGCTCTGCAGTTTCAGATGCACAATGCTTTACCCAGCTCTATTTTTTTCTTCACGTGCATACTGTGTATCTGAATGTAGGTTTTCATGCTTGTGTGGCAGGAACTCTGCTACTGGAACCATCTTGCCAGCCTAATATTGTGGTTAATTGCATAAGATAGCCTTAATGATTCTAGGGGCCTTCAGAGATGGCTTCCTGGAAGAGAAAGACTGACCTAGGAAATGACTGAGTTGGTTGTTCTGTGGGCGTTTAAGAGTTAGTTGTCTGGGGGGTTTTGTTCTAGATCCTATTCTGAGCATGATATTTGTGCTGGATAGCTTTATGTCAACTTGACACAAGCTAATGTCATCTGAGAGAGGGAACGTCAATTAAGAAAATACCTCCACAAGATCAGACTGTAGAGAGGCCTGTAATGCATTGTTAATTAGCAACTGGCGGAGGAGGCTCCAGCCCATTGTGGGTACTGCTGTCCCTGTTCTGCCGGTCCTGGGTGCTATAAGGAAGCAGCCTGAGCATTCCATGAGAAGCAATCCCGTAAGCAGCACCCCCCCCAATGGCCTCTGCATCAGCCCCTGCCACCTGATTCCAACCCTCAGTAAAGGACTGGGATATGGAAGTGCAATCCAAATAAACCCTTTCCTCCCCAACTTGCTTTTTGTTTTGACATAGCAACAGCAACCCTAACTAAATCAAGTTGGTACCAAGTTTGTGATATTTCTGTTATAGACCTGACCATCTTGTTTTGGGGAGGACTGTGGAAGGACTTTGGATGTTTTGGGGGAAGGCCATTGAGTATTCAGTGTTTGGTGAGCTGTTCTGTAGCACTGCGGAGGAGTGTTGAGGACAACGTAGAAGATGGAGGCCTGGCTTGTGGACTTTCAGAGGAACATGTGAAGACTATCAGGGCCATTTGTTAATTTGAATGAAAGATTCTGTGGTTCCGGTTAGCTGGGGCTGAAGAATCAGCTTCGATTAACAACCTTTGCTTTCCTGGGATACTCCATGCTGGTTGGCTGAAAAATTAGCAGGGACTAAGGAGACCAGCATCCACCATTAAGGTGAAATTGTCTAGGAAGTGTTTCCTGAGGGCGGAAACTGTGTTCCAGAGATGGCCAAGGTTGTGCCTTGTGCTGGCAGCTGACTTGGTGGTGTAGGAGTCACCCAGGTGGTCCTTGTTTTGAAGCCTTGAGGGGCTCATGGGAGAACAGCTGAGACTTGGCACTGTGAGAGGCCATTGGTAATGGTGCAGCCTCAGTGGCGGTTGAAAGCCCAGGATGCAAGGGGTTTGGCTGAGAAGATGAGGCTTGGCACCATGATGAGAGTCTGTGGGAGGCTATCCATGAAAGTACATCCCAGTGGCAGCCAAAGACCCTAACAGTCTGGAAGTGCCAGTACCAAGTCATGAGCACCAAGAGCGGTAGCAGCTGTGGAGTGGAGCTAGCCAGAGCCTTGAAGACAAGCTGTGTGTGCTGTCGAGAGTAGAGCTGGAGAAGCAACCCCAGCCCCTGGAAGATCCCAGAATATCATGCGTGAATGCTGGTCATTGGATGTTGAGTTGTTTATACTTCTGGAGTTTGGTTATGCTTTGCTTTGATTTAATTGTGACTTTACCCTGGTTCTTCCCTCTTGAACTAAGAACATTTATTTTTTTATTTTATAAGAGCCCACAGCTGAGAGACTTTGAATTTTAAAAGATGTTGAATTTTAAGAGATAGGCTATTTTAAAGAGATGGAAACTTCAATGTGTTTTAATTTGTAAAGACTGGGATTTTTAAAACTCATTCATATTTTTAATGTGAGATCTTAGGGGTGAATGAGAAAGTAAAGGTTATGGCTTAACAGTGATGTGTTTGTGTGTCAGGTTGACAGTGGGCCAATTGTGCTGCGTAGTTTTATGTCAACTTGATACAATGTAGTCATCTGAGTGGAGGGAACATTAATTAAGAAAATATTTCCGTAAGATGCTGCTGCAAGGCATTTTCTTAATGAGTAATTGATAAAGGAGAGCCTAGCCCATGGTGAGTGGCTGGTGGTCCTAATTCTATCAGAAAGCAGGCTGTGTGAACCATTAGGAGCAAGCCAGTATGCAGCTCCCCTCTGTTGCCTTTACATTAGTTCCTGCCTCCAGATTCCAGCCCTGCTTGAGTTCCTGTTCTGACCTCATTCCACGATGGACTATGAGAGAGGTATAAGCCAAATAAACCCTTTTCTCCCCAACTTGCCTTTGGTCATGATGTTTCATCATAATGCTAGTAATTCTATCTAAGACGACATTTAAACTTGAATCAGGCAATTGTGATTTTTAAATCACTGCTTATAATCAAGAAGGCAACAAAGTAACATTTATTTTTGTAATTAGCTCTTTGGAGACCATGGAGTTTTCAGCTTTTTGGCCCCCTTCCCTGATAATGTTTATTATCCACATTTCAAAAAACTGGTCCACCGTTTTCTCTACTGTGGTGTTTAATGTATTGAATTTTGGCTGTTAACTGACCCACAATTAGGTTGAGGTAGGGAAATTGCAGAAATAGTACAGTAGTATTTTCTTATTCACAATTCTGTATAGTGTTCTTTTAGGTTCCCATGATCAACCACTGAAAAAATACTAAATGGAAAATTTTGGAAATAAATGATATTAAAAATTATACCCGACTCTGAGTAAGTGTGATGAAATTTCATGGGCGTGCTCCATCCTGCCTAGAATGTGGCTCACTCCTGTGTCTAGAGTATCCATGTTGGATAGGTCACCTGCTCATTAGTGCCTCGACAGCCATTGCAGGTCACTGATATCACAGGGATTGTGTTCCTGAAACATTCGCTTCACTTAATGGCCCCAAAGCACCGATGTGATGATGCAGGTGATTTTGTCTCTCTCTAGATCATTGCAACTGTTTGTCATTATTGTTAACTTTTCACTATGTAACTTGCACTTCACTAGTGTCCATGGGTTTTGAAACTCATCCTTTGAAACTCATCTGTAGAAGTAGACTGTTGTGATGAGTCCATGTTCAAGCTTCTCTACATTTCCTTTAGGAGGGCGGAGAAGCATTTGCAAGGCAAAGATCACAAAGGGATTCTGGGAAGCTGAACTCTTCTACAACTTTTAATTTTGCTCCAGCTGTATCGACTTCCCTTTTGGTAGTGATATGGCCTCTTTTATCATTGCTGTTTCATTTGTCCAATAAACTCCCGATGTCCCCACTTCAGTTGCATGGACTGGCTTTATCTCCGGCAATTGGTTCCAGCAGACAGACCGATTAGAAGACATTTCCTTCCCAAGTTCTGTAGCTCGATATTCCTGTTAACTTTTATCATCAGGGCTATAGAATTCTCTCTTAGCTCTGCCTGAATGCATGCATAAATAAAATGGCTGCAGCAAAGTCCCCCTCTGCCACTAGAATCCCAGCTCATCTCTTTTGGATGCTGCCATAGAAATTCCATTTAAGAATTGGTCTGAGGAATTTCAGAAGTGACTTGCTGTTTTAAAAAAGTTATTCTACAATGAATATTTAATCCATGTGTAAGGATGAGACCAGCCTCATTCTGCCCAGGGAAAGATATTTGTCTTTTAAAAAAAGATCTTTATGACTTTCCATTTTTATTTGAACCTTAGAATTGGATTAATGATGATCCCTGGTTTGTGGCGTGCTCATCGCTGTGTTAGGTGGCCAGAGTTCATCTCACAGCATTCCAAATACTACATGGTGTGACAGTGGGATGCTGTTGCAAGTGGTGATGGGAACTGGGCGCAATGCCAGGATGTTGCTATTCTGAATATACTTGCATCTTGCTAACACGTGGGGGAGTTTCTAAGAGTGGCGTTCTGAATGTTCACGGGAAACAACAAACCGTCTTCATAATTAATTATACCAGTGTGTCCTCTTACCTGCTAAGTGTGGAGTATGCTCTGCATGCACGTGTTCTACGGCATATGGTGCCTTCTTGTTTGTGTTCACAGAATGTGTGTAAAATGGTATTTTATTTTTGTTTTGCTATTTTGTTTTAGACAGGGCTTACTTTGTAGCTTAGGCTAGTCTTGAACTCATTATGTAGCCAAAGTTAGCTTTGTACTCCTGTCCATCAGCAATGTCACTGCCAGAAAGGGCTTCAGGGAGAGTGGATTAGTCAGAGCTTTCCAGAAAGCTGGACCAGTAAGAAGAAGGGGAAGGAGGAAGAGGAGGAGAAGGAGGACGAGAAGGAGAAGAAGGAGGAGGAGAAGGAGGAGGATCAGGGTGAGGGGAGAGAAGTTTTAAAAGAATTTGACACAATGACAGCATCTAAGATCTGCATAGTGGTGTTGCCAAAGGGCTCCCTGGCTAGCATTGCTGGACTTTGAAACCCTCCCCCATCTGGTGAATCTAAGTGAGGTGTTGCTAGAACACATTTCCCTGTCTTCAAGTGTTTGGGCATCTTTCTGGATGCCTCTTGGCCACTAAGCTGGAGAACTTTCTAGATAGGGAGCTCTCCCAGTGTTGATGCTTGTAGGCAGCAGCCTCCTTCCTGGGCGTGCCCCTGTGTAGCTGGGACATGGTTAGGCTCACTTGCGGCTCCTCAGAGCAGCTGGCCCACGTTCTGCCGGCTGCTGGTGCCGTCGTATTTTCAGGAAGCTTCTAGAGCACCCAAGGAGTCTGGAGCAGCTCGGCTTCCCTGATTAGTGACTGAAGTAATATTCTAAATGGGGCACAAATGCCGGAGAATTAAAAATACCTCTTGTTTTTGAATAAGAAGCTGCCATGTTCCCAGGACAGCAGGGCTATATCTGGAGGAGCAGCTGCCAGCCAGCTGCCTGATGGGCTCCCCTAGCCAGCTGATGTGTCAAGGGCTCCCCATTCTTCAGCTCCACCCCCCATAAAGGTCTCTGCAGACAAAGGCTGGGAGGGCAGCTGCCTCCTGGAGTCTCCTCATCTCTGCCTTTCCACCTTCTAGCTTGGAGCCTGGAATGGTGTAGGTGCAAGCTGTCACTTGGGAAATGAGTGTCTCCGGTTGCCCTTAAGGTTCTGGGCTGGGCTTGGTGAAAGGAGTCAGTGTGCTTGGAGGTCAGTCATCTACTGCTCTCCAGGATGAGTTAGGGGTAGCACCAAGGCCTGTGGTACCTTGTTTGCTGTCGGAAGACACTGAAAACTGAACTTTGGTCTCTTTGCCTGGCTTAGCCCTGTTTGTGTTTGTCACTGTAGACATGTGAGTGTGCTGTGTGCTCAGTGAATATTTACTCAGTAAATATAAGCCAGTGAGAGAGGGCAGGCATGGTTCTCGTGGTGCTTTTCTTTTCTTTTTGTTATATTGTATTATATTATATTATATTATATTATTATTAGATATTTTTATTTACATTTCAACTGTTGTCCCCTTTCCTGCTCCACCCCCACCAAATCCCATAAGTCATCTCTCTTCCCTCTGTTCCCCAATCAGCCCTCTCCTGGTATTCCCCTACACTGCTGCATTGAGCCTTTTCAGCACCAAGGGCCTCTCCTCCCTTTGATGTCTGACAAGGCCATCCTCTGCTGCCTATGCATCTGGAGCCATGGGTGACTCCATGTGTACTCTTTGGTTGATGGTTTTGTTCTAGGGAGCTCTGGGAGTGCTGGGTGACCCATATTTTTGTTCCTCATATGGCGCTATAAACCCCTTCATCTCCTTGGGTCCTTTCTCTAGCTCCCCCATTGGGGACCCTGTGCTCAGTTCAATGGCTGGCAGAGAGGGTCCCCTTCTGTATTTGTCATGTACTAGCAGAGCCTCCCAGGTGACAGCTATATCCAGTTCTGGTCAGCAAGCACTTGTGGGCATCCACAATAGTGTCTGGGTTTTATAACTGTATATGGGATGGATCCCTAGGTGGGGTAGTCTCTGGATGGTCTTTCCCTCAGACTCTGCTCTCATGGTGTTTTTCAAATGTAGCTTTTCTATCTGTGTACTAAAATTTTTAATTACTCTCTTTTTTTAAGGTATGCATAGCTCAACAAAGTCTCTTTAAATAAAAGATCACAGCAATAAATGTGGCTCCTTCTTGCCTGAGTCTGGGGGGCTATAAGGAGAGAGAGATCTGTTTATTCTCCTCCCAGGGCCAGTAACTACCAGGATAATTTTGTGGAAAGGCCAAGCGGTTAAACTAGGATTTTGCTGAGACTTGGGAAATTGAAACACAGGAGGATACAAGTGCAAAAAAACGTATTAAATTTTACATCTGCGAGCACTGGCTCTAAAACTTTAAAAAAAAGAGGTGTAGCCTGAATTATATAGAATCATGAAATTCTAGGATGGGCCTTCTGTTTGCCTGAGCAGTTCAAAAGGTTAACGGGGCAGGGAGGGGGGATAAAGAGAGAGGGAACTCAGTGTCAGTCAACCTCTCTGTAACTAGTCACTGTTAGAACATGGGGCAGAGCAAGGCCGGCATTGCTGTCTTGCCTTTCATTTCTCATTTTCTGTAACATCTTGCTGTTTTGGTTAACTTGTATCTATTCCCTCCTCGACAGGATAAACCCCACACTTTGTAACCTTGCCTGGCAAAAAAGTCTTTGCAGCTTTAGGCAAGATTCCAGTGGATCCCAATCCCATCTAACAAGAAGCTCCCAGAGTAGAGATACCCTGAGAGAGGGAGGGAGGGAGGGAGGGAGGGAGGGGGAGGGAGAGAGAGAGAGAGAGAGAGAGAGAGAGAGAGAGAACACCACAGATGTGATACATTCTAACAATGGAGCTAACCCAGGCACATCCTGAAAATGCTAAGGGATGCTTCAGGACTGATGGTTGCTCTGCTGTGTGGCAGCTACAGGTACCACAGAAGCCAACTTTACCCTTGTAGCAGGTGTCGTTCCTCTGCAACACCAGATTTCTTTAGGGAATGTTTCATAAACTTAGACGTACAAATGAGCCTGTAAAGAAGGCTTGCCAAGGCGAGGGGAAGTAGATTGGGGCCCTAGGATCACGGGGAGCAAACTGAACATGAAGTCAGGTGAGGTCCCTGGGCATTCACGTCTACCCTTTCCTGCCTCATCGACGTACAGCCTGCGTTTCCTCATTCCAGTGGGGGTTTTCCTTCAGAAGTAATTTTTCACTTAAAATGTTCTCATTAAAGATTTGTGGCAAAAATTGGAGGCTTGATATCTTAAATGATACTTTAATTGTTTGGGGTGTGTGTGTGTGTGTGTGTGTGTGTGCATGCGCGCATGCATGCATGCATGTATGTGTTTGAGAGGATGCATGCATAATGTGTATATCTGAGGGTGGGCAAGTACCATGGCGTGTGGCAGTTGCGATGGCTGCAGGGAGCTGGGTCTCTCCTTCCACCATGGAAGCTAGGGATCAACCTCAAGTTGTCGGCCTTGACAGTAAGCACCTTAACCTTCTGAGCCATCTCCTTCTGCCCAGGGTATGTTTATTTATTGGTGTCTGCAAGTTTGAATTTCAAGTATAGAACAGTTAAAGTACAAATGTCACTGATGCTATCCTCTCATGGTCGTGCCATTGCTGTCTGCTTCTAAGTCTTGCCAATCACTAATCTGTTCATCTCGACAGTTCCATTATTTTAGACTGCTGTATAAATGCAAGTGCCCAGGCTAGGTAGATGATTCAGGTCAATAAAATGCCTCCTGTGCAAAACACTGAGGTCCTGAGAGCCATTCATGACACCACGTGAACACCAGATGCTGCCGACATCAGTATCCTTAGTACTGTGGTTGGAAGGCGGAGACAGGAAGGTCCCTGAGGTTGCTGGTCAGCAGTCTAGACAGTTGGTGAAATTCAGTAGGGGACCTGCATCAAAAAGTCATAAACTAGAAATTAATCAAGAATGATACCTAGTATAGACCTCCAGTCTTCCCACACATGTGCTCTCAAGTGCACTCACATGTACCTATGCAAACACACCTTCACACGTGTACTCAACACACATGAGAATTCAAGCAGCAAGCCATACACACAGACGAGAACAGAAACAAGAGGATTTGAAAGAGAGCCAAGAGAGCCAAATGGGAGGATGTGGAGGGAGGAACGGGAAGATGGAAAAGATGTGACCATATTATAATCTCAAAACAAAAGAAATAAAAAAGATTGGCTTCCTTCAGAATAATGCCTTTTAAACATATCCAAGTTGATGTATGTAGCAGAATTTCATCCCTTTTAAAATGGAACCTCACCAAATTGAGTTGAGTTAATATCTACACTCACCTGTTAGGGGATAATTTCAGTCATTTTCAGTTGCATAGATTACCAATAGCACCACTAAAATAATTTTTTGGTGTATATGTTTAGTGAAATTTTAATTGTGATATGTCTTAGCTTTCTTTTCATATAGCTTCTTGATCTATGGATTATTTGTAAATATATTTTTCTCAAGTTTTAAAGAATTTTCTTGCTATATTTATATTACCGAATTCTACTTTGAGTCAGTTTCATTAGATAATATACTTAGTATGATTTTCATATTTGTATACAGGTTGTGGTGATCTTGGAAAAGCTCTGCTTTACTTGGTAATAATGATATTCTCTTGTCGTTGTGCAAAGCATTATATACAAGTCAATAAGATCTGGTGTGTTAATAGAAGTATTTTTCATAGCAATGAGGAAAAAAACCCTACAAAATTGGTATTAGACTTCTTTAGGGGAACAGAACTTGTAAAATTCATGTATGCACCATAAAGTGGGATTTATTACATTGGCTCACACAGAAGAGGCTGGGTAGTTCTAGTGAGGCAGGTGGTCTGATTAATGCGTGAGGCCAGATGCTTCAGGAGCCTCAATCAGGTACTGAAAATGTGGAAGATTTCTGGGGAGTCCCTGGTCCTCAGTCCTTGTGGGAGAGTTGCAGACGCAGCTCTGCTGGCGCTGGAGTGAGAGGTACTCTGGGTCACAGTGAAGTAGCAGGACCAGCAGGCAAGCTGCTTTCCCCACTGCACCCTGCTGCCTCCAGAGTTTGTATCCAGACTTCACCTAGATGGTACTACTCGCTCCGAGGAACCACCCCCAACAGGGACCAATTCTTCCTGGAAACCCCTTCATAGACCTACCTATCTGGAGATATGTCTTCTAGACATTTCCAGATCGATCCTGACAAGCTGACACTTTGTGTCACTCACAGCACACAGAGCATGTTTACTTTTTGTTCCTGCGGGTTAGGTTCAGACCACAGGAGCAGCTCCTTGCCAGCTGATTTCTATGCTCGTTCAAGTTCCCAGGGCATCTGCAGAGTTCTTATTTTTCCCTTTGGTGTGCCACCCAGTGGCCAGTCTGGACCAGATGGTCATCTGCCTTTAAATTCAGCCCTTGGCTTCTTTATGCAGATTAGGGTCCTGTTCCCCAGTGAGCAGCCCTGGAGTGAAGAAAGGAGTCCATGAATGACTCTTTGGAGCTGTTTTTGAGGTCCTTTCTGCTGTACCCCACTTAGCCATCTGGGCTCTCTTCTGGGGCCCACCAAGTAGCTACCCATGGCATTTGAGATTGATTTGCTCCTCATAGCCGAGGCTGTACCTGCCTTTGGGGACCAAAAGGCTTGGCACACTTAAGGTTTACTGTCCTTCTCCTTCCCCTGCATTTGCCTGTCGCTGTCCTTGTGCATTGTGTATGCAGCAGTTCCATGTATCCCCGTCAGGTTTAAAGGCTACATTCAGGCAGAAAGTCTGGGCGGGGTATTAATCAGTCATCATACCCTGCTGGTGGGTCCTAACCAGACACGTGCATCCAAGTCAGCTCTGGCACATTTTCCCCTTGAACAGTGAACATGGGCATAGGCTTCACAATCATTCCTTGCTTCTAGGTCTGGAGCCCCTTAAGCAAGATCCTCATAGAGGGAAGGATACTTGGATACGAAGGGATTGCTAACAGTTGGGGAGATAAGACATCCTGCTGCCCAGTAGCTTGGGACCCCTCCATGCATTAGGTACTTCTTAGTGTTCAACCCCGAAACCAGTCATATAGTTGGTCCGCCCATCAGAATTCCATGACTAGTCATGGCACGCTACCCCAAACCATCATATTCCTGAGCTACGCAACCCCGGTTCTACTCTAAAGGCCATTTCAATTTTCTGCAAGTGTAGCTTTGTTTTCCATAGGGGTAGGGGGGTTGCATTCCTGGAAAATTACTATTAAAATAAAAACCCGCAAGTCTAACATGAACACACATGAAAAGAATGGAAGAGACAAACATACACCTTTAAAAATACTTTGCCAGGAACCTTATGAAGCGGGGCAGGGTCTATCAAGGGCAATTTTATATTTGCAGTAGTTTGAGGCAGGTCTGGGCTAGAAGAACTGCTTAAAAAAAATACAAGTCCAGTGGCATTTGTGCTCAATATGTTGTCTTCTTCTTTTTTTTTTATTCGATATATTTTTTATTTACATTTCAAATGATTTCCCCTTTCCTAGCCCCCCCACTCCCCGAAAGTCCCGTAAGCCCCCTTCTCTCCCCCTGTCCTCCCACCCACCCCTTCCCACTTCCCCGTTCTGGTTTTGCTGAATACTGCTTCACTGAGTCTTTCCAGAACAAGGGGCCACTCATCCTTTCTTCTTGTACCTCATTTGATGTGTGGATTATGTTTTGGAATAAACCTCATATTAGGCTCTTTTTATTGCTTATATAACTGAATTTAAAAGTAGGGGATTCTGGTTTGGGGAAGGTTGATCTTTAGAACAGCGAGTCACCTTATCTATTTCTATCAGGGAAGCTGGAGCCCAGATTCCAATCGGTTTGTGAGCCAAAGTGTGAGTTGGGATGACTGGGGATTGTTGTCACTGGGTGCGGCTGGGTGCTGAGCGGCCGGTGTTTCACGGTAAGTAGAGGTGTCTGTGTCTGTACCTGTGTGCACACGTGCCCCCGCCTGTGTACATGGGTGCCTTGGGGTTCCTAAAGGATGCTCCTGTCTCCTCTGCTTCCTCCTTCCACCGCTTCCTAGCACAGACAGCCCTTTGTCTCTGTGGAGCCTGCATCTTTACAATGAGCCAACTGCAGGTGAGAAATGAACTGAGGTCTGCAATGGCCCAATCTGCACTGCACACATACAGATGGAGCCCTGTGGTCATTATCTCCCAAACAATACCAGCACAGCTATTTACATTGTACTTGCATTGTCTGAGCTATTATAGATAATCTGCAGATGAATTAAGGTATACAGGGGGATATATCTGGGATTTATGCAAATCCTATATAATTTTCTATGTGCAGGTTTTTTTTTTTTAACCTGTGTGGGGTCAGAGCATCTCAGGATCAGTCCCTTGCAGGTATCAAGGGACTTCTGTCTCCTCTGCAGCTGTTCGTGTCTATGACTGTCTCTGAGTCGGTGGCTGGAGCTCTGTTTGTTCCTCATCCTCTGAAGTCATGCCATTTATGGACGGGGATAATAGAATCACAGAATATGATGACAATTGGCTGCCCTTTCCGCAATCTCTATCTTGAATCCGCCTGTGTCCAGATCAGCCTTCACCCCTAGAAACCGTCCTGACTCACCTCTGCTACCACACACATGCCAGAACTTTGTGATCCTTTTGGCAGCTCCTGCAGGCCTGGCTACCAGACTGTGGGTCACTAAACAGCATCTGGGATCCCAGATGGAGGGTCTGTTTCTAGAGTAGCAAGAGCTCTTTAGGGGCATCGGGCCAGATCTCTTTCTGGGTCTGGATTGCTCATTTCTCTTTGCTTCTCTTTGGTGTGCTTGAGAAATTGAAGCAGCTTGAAGCCCCTGGCCCGGGACATGTTTGATTAGCTGGCTCACGGTGGAAGATGGCTCAGCGCGGTGAGAGTCCAACAAGGCTAACAGTTGCCGTGTTCATCTCTGTGGCAGGGGCACCTGCTACGTGTTTGAACTGGTCACTCAGTGGGGCAGCTGCATGGTGGGACTCCAGGCTTGACTTTGTGGCGGGCTATCATGCAAGCAGCCATCATCGACGAATCATCATTCACAACAAAAGGCTCTGCTGGTTTTGATGCTGGGACAAGTCTCATGACTTTTCAAGCCACGATTCTTTTCTTCATAGGATGAATACATAATATAATATCACTCTGAGGTTTTACCATGGTGGTTAAATAGGAGAATATATGTGAAAATGGATAGCCAGATGGAATAAATGCTAAGTATATCTGAATGATGCCTCTCTACATTGTTTCTTTCTCCTGCTGTTAATTGTGAGTTCCTGGTAAAAAGCTGAATTTCTTGAAAATTTCCCCCATGCAATAAATAGAAATGAACTGCTCTCTCATTTGCAGATTTATCAGAAGTTCAAATGGGACAGTGTGAAGTCCTGAGACCCGTAGGTTGCCAGTGGAAGTTACTGGTTATTAATTTCTAGTAGTAAATCATTAACAATATCCTCCTCGACCCTATAGCACATCCATACTTTTGAAAATTTTGCTGTTAATAATACACAAAGAAAGGTACTCTTATGCAGTGTATCACTTAAGGCAGGCTGTGTCCTGGTACTCATTACATCATCACCCAGAGAGGGCCAGAGCTGAGTTGCAGAACCGAGTCCTTGTCCTCACTGTGTGTCTGCTGCCCTTGCTCAGTCAGCACTGCTGCAAACCTTTATAACACCCACCCCTGCCTGCTGTCCCCTGTCCCACCCCTGTTCCTGCTATAGCTGTTACCCCAGGTCCAGAACCTCCATGCCCCAATCTCCCCATCCTCCTTTTTTCATTTCTTTCTTATTTTGGGTCGAACCTGGCTGTGTTCTAGGATAGCCTGCTAAGCTCAATTCCTTCCCAGAAACCTTGTTCCCCAATCCATATGATTGTCTACAAATCACTTCTTTCCTCTCTTTCTACAATATCCCAAGTCTTTCTATGTTTAGTTTCTAGATCTTTCTAGATGTTGTCATCTGTTTCTGTTAGCATCTCCCCATCTTGGAAGCCAGTTCTCTCTTTCTCCTTTCTTGACCATCCACTGAACACCGTGGCTCACTCTTTTTCTTTCTCCTCAAATCTAACTGTGCTTACTGACTACATAGTGCAACTTCTCATTTAGTTTACCTTCTCATCTATAAACTACATTTCCCAACTGCCTGAGCCTTCTCTCTGATGTCAGAATCATGTTCCATACTCTTACCAGCAACCACAGCATGTCCTGATGCTGTGAAACTTACTAGGACAGCCCACACCACTCATAGTACCTCCAATGAATATTGACTGTAAGACCAGAAACCCTTTCCCTTCATATCTTCCTATTAAAATGTCACAGTGTTGACCCATGCAGTTTTCTTGATCCATTTCCTTTGTGACATTTTCCATGTGATACTGAACTTGGCCATCTTCCTTTTCACAGAGTATCTGAGCATTGCTGAGGAAGATCACAAACTAGAATGCTAGTTTCACTTTGCATTGTTTCTTATAAACTGTGTTACCACTTAAATCCCTAAACCCTTATTCTATATGTCATGTGCCCTCAAACTCTCAATTTTCTTGCTGCCATGCTAAGAGAACTGGTTGATCTTCCGGAGGACCTGGCTTTGATTCCCAGCACCGGCATGGCAGTTCACAATCCATTGTGACTCTGGTTCCAGTGGATTAGATGCCTTCTTGCTTCTCTGGGTCCCAGGCCCATATGTAGTTCATAGACATGCAAACATGGAAAGTATCCATACTCATAAAACAAACGGAATGCCAGAGAGAAGCAACTTAAGGAAAGACATATTTATTTTGTTTTACAGTTTCAGTCCACCATGATGGGGAAATCATAGCAGAGTTCACAGTGGCTGGGGTGTGTGGCAGAGTCTCCTCACATCTTGATGAATCAGGAAATAGAATGCTCTAGCCAGAATCGGAAATGGTAAAAGCTCCAAGGTCTGCTCCCTTAGCCTGAGGCAGCCCCAGGTCCCCTGTCCCAGTGGTTCCTTACCCTTTTAAAAACAACACTGCCAACAGTAGACTAGTCATTCAAACACAGGAGTCTGTCGGACATTTTACATCCGGTTCTCAAAAGCCTCTTCTGTCCGCAGTGATCTACATTAGCGCTCACTGCCCCACACCTGACTTCATCTCATCTGAGGAAATGCCCCTCCCTGCTACAGCCATTTCCATCCAGAGGTATCAGATCATCCCTTCCCCATCTGAACACTTTCTGTCACTCGTTCTTAAGCCTCTTCTGCATGGGTCGATTTTCTGCAACTACAATGAAGCTCTGTATACAGGCCATTATGAAAAAGGGAGATGTTTATTCAGCTCACAGTTTGTAAACATGGAAGACTTGTGGCTCCATTGCTTGGCCTCTGAAGAGGCTGGTAGATGCTGGAGATACGGCAGGGGGTGCAGAACATATTGCCATGTTTCCAACTAGAACAGAAGAGAGTGATGACTCAGGTTTCTCCTTTTCTAACAGTCCTCTCAAGACAGTCAGACTAGCAAGAAGTCACATGTGACCCACATCACGTCTCAATTACCTGCAGACCTCTCTCTAGGCTCTACCTCCCTGACTTTTTTTTTTTAAAGTCACTTGCCAGTAGTAACACCCAGGAGCCCAAGTCTTTGGGGGGTGACACTTAACATCTAAGCTATACAGTCACTGAAATCACCAGATGTCAGCTTGTCCTTTTCTGTTCACAGAATCTTCCACCTCAGCCAAGAAATGCATGTTCCTGTTTTCTCGTTAGCACTCAGCTAAAGACTCTGATCTTCGGTCTGATTTTCCCCTACCACAATTTGGCTGGTTTCATCCTTGCGTTCCTAAGTCGAGCTTCCCAAGGCCAGCTCTTTCCGCCTTCCTGGTCTGCTGCTGTTTGTCATCTTTGCCCTTTGTGGAGAATCCACCGAAGCTGGGAACCACCTCCTTGCTGCCACCTCCTCTTTTCTCCTCTGTGTTATCATCATGCTAGTGATGTCCCCTAATGCAAGGCCAGTTTTCTCAGTCTTCTTCACTGACTCACATATCCCATGGGAATACATTTGTCCCCATTCCCCAGCGGGATCCCACACTTCTGCTTTGTTTCTCTTGGTCTTGTACAGACCAAAGGTTTCAGGCATTTGCTAAACTCAGCTGAGAGAGTGCTACTCCACACTTTCTCTCTGAGCTGTCAATCTGCTTCACTCACACATCAGCCTCAGCCTTGACGTATCCAAAACAGTATTCTCCAAACCAGTTTCCCAACCTCTCAGGAGTCGCCCGTTGCCCGAGCAGAAATCTTCCATGATCTTGATATTTTCTATACATTCTTTATTCTGTTCAATGGATGCACCCACATGGGAAGGAGCTAGACTCAGAAGGAGGGAAGTCAGAACACCTTTCCTCACCGACAGCAATGAAATGATTCCTGTTGTCCTACACTTGCACCCAGCCCCCGCGGGTCATAGGAAGGAACAGAGTTTCTGAAGAGGCAGGGCTATGTGATGAATCTTGTGACAAGGTCAGGCTTTTACCCTGAAAACCAGGACTGCCCATGCCATTGCTGATTAGGGAGGCGGGCATCAACTGGGGACACAGAGAGCTTGTGCTTTTTAATAGCTAAAGTGACTTTAAAGTTATGGGTGCCATTCTGGGGCTGGAGCATAGAACATGAAGCCAAAGACTTTCTGCTTTTCTTCTTCTGGGTTCACGTTGTTCAGTAGAGCAGTTATAGGAAACTTGACTGCCTTATTTGGGATTTTTCAAAGGTATTTCATTAAACTGTAAATAAAACTGGACCGTGCACAGGGCTCCCCTCTTTTCCCTCTGAGGTCTTTGTCTCTTCCTGCACCACTTGACTCATCGTAACTCTGGGACCTTTACAAGTGATCTGATTCATAGTACGGTTTTGACTTTCTCTTTCTCATTTTTAAAAGACTACCTCAGTACAAAAGCCAACTCCAGAGCATGATTCATCTTTTAGCACCATCTTCTGATCACTCTTTTTGGACTCCTTATTTTGCTATTTACTGTCCCCTTTTAATGACTCTGGAGGCAGATGCAGTAGCAGCCTTCCATTGCTACGACAAAAGATCTGAGATCATCAGCTTGTAAGGGAAAAGCTTTATCCTGGGTTATGGATTGAGAGTCTTGAGCCCATGTTTGTTGCAGCATCAACATTCAGGGAGTGTGTAGCAGAAAGTCTAGCCATGTCATGGCTGATGGAAAGTGAAGAGAGAAAGAGAGGAGAGGCCCAAGTCTTCCCAGCTCCCTTATAGTCATGCCCCAGTGGCCAAGCTCCTCCTAGGCTCTCCATCTTAAAAGCTTCTTCTAATTCTGGCAGAGCCATGGGCTAGGGACCAAGCCTTTAACAACAGGCTCTTGTCACACTTGTGCTCAAACTCTTAAGAACTGACGGTGACTGCTTTTCTCCATGAGCCTAGCATAAGCTCTGGCATATGTTAGAACATAACAAATACTTGTTAAATATAAGAATAAAATTCGTTTTAGTTACTATACTATAAAAATTTAAAGGGTTATTATTTCTTTTGGAGGATTTAGGCACCAAGTAGAGGAAGAAGCAGTAGCTACTGAGAAGATAGGATGCTTGCTACCGTGTCATTTACCTGCATGACTTCCTCCTAAGATATTGTGATTGACAAGCTCAGATGCTTTTGAAACATTTGCAAAAGCAAGTGTTTTCATAGGTTTGAGCTGTTATAATGAAATACCCTGGACTAGGTTCCTTGAAAACAATAGATGTTTATTTTCACAGTTCTCATCATAGTACTTGATATAGTTTTATATTTGGGGAAGGCTAGTGGTTCACAGATGGCCATCTTTTTGTTGTGTTCCTACATGGGCAAAGAGACAGAGGAGTGACTTGGGCCTTGTTTTGTAAGGGCACTAATTTCATCATGAGGTTTTACCCTCTTGACTATACCACATCTTAAAGGTCTCACCACCTTGAGGGTTAGGATTTCCACTTATAAATGGGAGCATGCGCAAACATTCAAGTTCCCACTAGTGACAAAGAAATAGTGTTTTTTGTTGTCTTCTTGTAGATCACCCTATATTATATGATTTTTGTTACTTATGTGTTTGTCCAGCTGCATGTGTGTTTGCATAAACACGACACCAGAGGCCAACCTCAACTGTCATTCCTTCTCGGGTACTGTCACCTGATCTTGTGAGATGGGGGGTCTTATATTAAAACTGGGAGCTCAGTGGTCATGCTAGGCTGCTTGGGCAGTGAGGATCAGCATCAGCCTATCTCTGTCTTCACAGTGCTGGGATTATAATTGCCTTATATTCCTGGCTGTTAGACTTCAACCTCTGACCTGTTTGCCTGAATAGCACTTTACAGAATGAGCCATCTCCCTAGCACTATATTAAATGATTTTTTTTCTGGTTTCTATAACACTTAACTATCTTGGGACCTTGTTGATTAGGAAGAGGCTGTGAGCAGACACTGCGAATGGGAACTAATCAAAAGCCCACAGCCATAGCCCAGCTATCTCTCTGACGGAATCGTTAGTAGCCAACATACTGTCTGCCCCGTTTCCCTCAGGGCTGGATATAACCCCAATAACCTCTGACTCCCCAGAACCTACTAGAATTATTCATTGCAGCTGTATTACATATATTTGTGTGTGTCTGTGTGTGTAATATATACATATCTATCTATCTATCTATCTATCTATCTATCTATCTATCTATATCTAAAATTTATTAGAGTGATTTATAGGCTGTGGTCCAGCTAGTCCAAACATGGCTGTCTATTAACAAAATGTCTAAGAACCCAGTAGTTGTTCAGACCATGAGGCTGGATGTCTCTGGTGATCTTTAGTATATGCCAGGATCCTGAAGAATTAGGCTCTAATGCCAGCGAAGGAATGGACTTGCAAGAGTGAACAGACAAAGAGCTAAAACTTCCTTCTTTCCCATACTTTACAGACACACACACACACACACACACACACACACACACACACACACACACGCATGCACACACACGCGCGCACACACACACACACACACACACACACACACCATTTATTATATCACACACCCATTCAGCCATTCATGCTTAACTTCTGTTCATGCAACACTATCTGTGTGTGTCCCTGGCTTTGCACTAAGGGAAGGAAATACAAAATGAAATACAGTCTTCCCTGCCTTCCAGCACTGGGCATACCAGTCAGTAACTGTATTTCAGTATGGTGCTAACAATATGAGGAATATAGGGCAGGGGATCTGGTGCTCCCAAATCTATTAGAGTTGGGTGAGGGTGAGGAGAAGAGATGCCACTCAAATTGAGTTTTGAAGACTAAGCTAGAGCTAGATGAGTACCCAGGGGCAGGGGGAACATGCTCGATATAAATTTCTTTGTCCCTGGTGCCCACTGTTGTTTCCTAAGCTCATACTTTGTGCCAGCCTCAGTTGGAGGCACAATGGTTTTGTGGTATGTGAATCCGACATATCTCCTTACTTATGGCATTTTCTGTGTGTGCAAGGAATAGACATTCAACAAACCGTCACCCAGTCATACCAAGCAGTCACAAGTTCAGGTGCCCGTGAGGTTGAAGATGTGTAACCATGGTGCCCAGGGTCCTCCTGATCCAGATGCATGCATCTGGTCGGGGAAGGTTTCTGAGGACATGCTAGTTACTCTTGGGTCTGAAGTGTGACAATGGTGAAGTCAGTGATCAGAGATGGGCATCCCAGATTAGGCAAAACAGAGGGTGAGTGGAAGGCAGGCAGGCAGGGGATGGGCGAGGATGAGGATGAGGGTGATCACAGGGAGCTGAGGCTGAATGAGGGAGGAAGAGCCCCTACCAGTCAAAGTACTGCCTAGAAAGACAGCATGAACTGAGAGGCTGGCAGCTGGGCCAACTTGGAAGCCTGAGTGCCCAGGGGCTGTTCCCACCAGCATCTGGGATGTTCCTACAGCGCCTTCTTCCTCCACACTGGTTGCTTATACGGCAGGCTTATGAGGGCGGGGTAAGTGGCTTGGGCAGAGGTCCTCAGGCATCAGCACCCCTCGCCAGGAAATACAGCTGTAGAATGCAGGGGTTCCTTTAAAAGTACTAAACAGGAGGAGAGGCAAGGTATGGGTTCTGGGCAGTTACCTGACCAGAATGCAGACTGTAGATGTTTCTGCTTTTTCAAACAGAAGCTCTTCAAGAGAAGGAAGCTTTCCCGTGTTGCAGTATCTTCAGTGCCCAGAACATTTCTTTGTACCTACCCAGTGTTACATGCATGCTTGTTTAATAAGCGAACGATGAGTATATCTTAGACATAGTGTGTAGACTAAGCTGAGACAGGGAGTGGGACAAGGTTCAAATGCCACTAGCCACCCTGCCTTCCTCATCCCTGTGGGCCTGGCTGACTCGCCTTTGCTTGCTGAGACCTTTCCTCTCTCCCAGCATGGCTGGCAGAAGGGACAGACTGCAGCCAGGATTTGGCAGTGACTCCAGGCTTCTCCAAGCTGCTGTATTTATCCAGTTGTTATGTGAAGCGCTTCCCATCTGGCCCCCCTGCCAGGGCTGTCTCTGCAGCTAATGCCGGTTCTCCAACAGAATGCACAGACAGACGTCTTTGACAACTACCTGGGCTATTATTATTATTATCCTTATCTTTCTCTTGGACTGACTGCTTGGGTGCCCACCTAAGGCTCTCCCAGGGTGTCTCATTTGGGAATGTTCTGGGTGTGATTTCTGCAGGCAGCTGCCTTTAAGACAAATGCGGTTGGTCTGAGACAACTACATTACCTTTCCGGCCTTCCTCCATTAAATTTGGGCTGCCTGAAATCTAGAAGAGTTGCTACTACAGACTCCTTAGCATCCATTTATGTACCTACTCAGTGTGCCTGTAAGTTAAAAACACCTGGGAGGCATCCAGAACTTTTTTCCCAGTCATGCTTAGTGTTTCAGAATTTTATTAAACGAATGATTTATTGAGCACCTTAAATGCAATAGACACTGTGCCTGGTACTTAGCTTCCAACATCTTGTTTTATTTCCACCGCATCCCTGTGAGGAGGGTATTATTGTATTTCTTCTTCAGGAGAGTAAATTAATGCTTTGAGAGAGGAAACTACATAATTAAAACTTGTCAGGATTTGCATTAGGAAACCAGGCCTTTCTCCTTCCTTTCTTCCGGTGAGCTTGACCTTGGGCCCAGTTGAAGGCTGCCAATGCTAGCTGGTCTTTTTCTTTAGCCTGAGAGCCAGGCAGCCAGATGAGGGAGTTTGAGTGACGTTGCATCTGGTTATAGGATTCCTCTATAGGAATAGGGTTAGACAAGGGTTTGAATGAAAGGAATGAAATGGGTAGAGTCATTATGGAGGAGATGGACCCCAGATCATGCCTCAATTGGTAGTGAGTGTAAATGTAATCTATGGTATTCCAGGGTCTCCTCAGACTGAGCAGCTGTTCTAGGTCCCTAAGTGTTAATTCTATGCTAACAGTGGTCCCTAAAAGGAAGTCCTGCCTCTAAGTATCAATCTTGATATGCCATTTGATAAACCCTGCAGCCTGCCTTTGAAGGCCACTGTCTTTGCAACACACAGTGGATCCATCTATTTTATAGTTTAAGTTTAGATCTTTCTGTGACTCACAGTTGAAAGAGACAGGTAGCGACTTAATATTGATACTTGCATCTGTCGAAGAGTTACATGTTAGAAAGTGCCTTGGACTATCAATCAGAAAGCCTGAGTTTAGGGATGAACTCTGCTACTTACTTAGAGACTTTGAGCATGTCACAAAGAACCCCTCTGACTCTCAGCTTCCTGTTCTGCTAATGGAGGTAATTGTGTCTGTTGCTACTGTTTGTGGCTCTTACTGGAGAGTGATTTTTATCTCCAAGGCAGTGTGTAACTGATGTCTTAAGGGATTTCAGTTACTACAACTGGAGCAGATGAGATGTTATTGGTTTCTAGTGACAGAGCCCAGTGATGCTGTTAACTGTCCAACAGGGCAGAGGTCAGCCTAAAGTGTCAGTGGTGCTCGATTGAGAAACCTTTGCATAAATGATGAAGTATCACCTAGAACTTAGCACACAAGAGAGTGTTAATTGCAGTAGAATAATTGCAGTAGACTTAGCATTAGAGCTAGAAGACACCTTGCTATGCCTTGCCCAGGATTTCCATACTCTACAGCTGAGGCCTAGAAGCCAGGAATATGCCTAGGAATGTGCCTGTAAGCATTTGTCAGGATTCTGATCCCATGTTTCTGGAGAATGCTGCCTTGCCCTTTGTGGTCCTTATTCTCACTGTATCCTGTTGGGGTCTCAAGAACTTTGAGAGTCTGTCTTGTGTTGAAATTTGTCCTTTAAATTATATCTATCATCTATCTATCTATCTATCTATCTATCTATCTATCTATCTGTCTGTCTGTCTGTCTGTCTGTCTGTCTGTCTGTCCGTCCGTCCGTCCGTCCGACCGTCCGTCCGTCCGTCCGCCCGCCCGCCCGCCCCGCCCACCCACCCACCCACCCATCCATCCATCCATCCATCCATCTATCTATCTATCTATCTATCTATCTATCTATCTATCTATCTATCTATCTATCATCCTTAGTCTATGTGTGGCATATGACATGGAGTATATCTAGAGGATAACTTGTGAGAGGTGTCACTCTCCTTCCACTGTGTGGGTCCTGGAGATCAAATGTGGATCACCAGGGTTAGTAGCAAGTGCCTTTACTGATGAGCTATCTCTCTGGCACTGAAATTTCTTTCCACACTTTATATTTGTATTCTGTGGTGTCAGCATCTTGTTATCTTTTCAAGATGTGGATCATGGACACAGCTCATCCTTCCTGCCTGTAGCTCCTGGAGATCAGGAGTCAGAAGGATCTCTTTTCCAAGACCCCTGTTATGTAGGCTCTTGCTTTATAGCTGATCTGGCATAAATAGGTACCAGAGCTCAGTGAATCTGGAGCTTGGTGTGATATTTCCATAGGAGGTGGGAGAAATCTTGTTACACACTGATCGCCTTTCATGAAGCCAGGAGATGGGTATTCAGGGGCAAAGGCCATATATTGAAGCCTTGTGAGAAAGTCAGTGATATTATAGGAAAGGAGGACTCAGTGGGGGGAAGAGGCGAGGCCAGAAAATGCCAGAGCTTCTCTTTGTGGCTTAGGGAGCGGTGATAAGGCTGAAAGGCTATGGAGGGGAGAGATTCAGGAAGTATGCCTGGAGCATCGGGAGCAGAGCAGTGTCTGCAGGAGACCTGTGATATCTGTGTCTCATGGAGATGGAAGAGGAGAGGGAGGATCTCAAGTGGCCATGCTTGAGATGGGGTGTTGGGAAAGAACCGTAAGATGCTGCTCTGAGGAGGAGGGCAGGAAGCAACTGTTTTTAGTGTTTTCTAAGCTGGAAACCTGGGGGAGTATTTTGATTCCCCTTTCTCCATCAAGACTTGTAGGGGAAACCCTTGAGCTATGATGCATGTCTTTGAGGAGTAGCTGGAGCTGGGAAAGTCTCTAAGCTGGAGCTTAGAAAGTCTGGGAAGCCCTCCTGGTCTGGCCAATTCCCTTAAGCCACCCACAGGGTCTAGAGATGCTCATTTTTTGCCCAACTGTCCTTGATGTCCCACACTAGCCCAGCAGAAGGTGGTCTCTTCAGTTCTCACCCTCATATCTACCCCTGAGCCTTGGTCTCTTTTCTTTAGCACGGTACAGCCATTGTCACCATCTCCATCTCACGGGACAAATATAAAACATGACCAGACCGGTAATACTGGAGACTTGCTAGTTACCGCAGAGTATACTGTTACTCAGGGTCTGGAGGCCAGTTCAGGGGACACAGTTGTGTCACTTCATGCATCTGCTTTTCCTTTTCCTCCCTTCCTCTCTCCCTGTTTGTTCCAGTCCTGTCCTTGGGCCAGGAATGACAGCGAGCATGAACATGTGTGGCAGGGTCTCAACAGAGGTTGTCCCACCAGCTGTAACCACCCTCCTCCCCAGTGGAGATTATGTGCAGCTCATGGCCAGTGCTGGCCTGCTCCTGCCTGGGAACTCTGTCCTTGTTCTGGGATCCATCCACACGTCCCAGTAGTGCATTTTCTCCTGGCCTCTAGATATATGTATTGTTTCCAGGCTCCAGCTTGGCTAATTGGACAGACAATTGAGGGGCTTGGGAGGAAATGCTGCAGGTGTTTGTAAAATGTTTCCAGGGAGTCATAAAAATGCCAGGATGTCTTTTTTTATGATGGTTCTTAAGGTCCTGATTTAGCAGATTCTTGTGTTTCACTGTTTCTGCCTACAGGTTATTCTTGCTGAGGTACTTGGACCCCCTCTCCTTTCTAGTGTTGACAACTGTAGACTTAGATTTTTTTCTAAACGTACTTTATTTAGGGTTTTTGAATGCTTCAACATCCTTTCTAGCCCACCGACCAGAGGTAGGGGCAAAAGGTTTATAGGAAGGCTATGAACCTGTTTAGAAGTAGTTCTGCTCTTCACTGTCGGGATATCAGCAGTGCGGTCCAGGAGTAAACATGCATCAGTAGCAGTGGTTTGTTCTAGCAGAAACTGCATGGTTCTGGCAAATGAGCATGAGTCACAGGCAGAGGCAAGAATAAGCCAGAATACCAGGAGGCTTTTTGTTGTTGTTGTTTTGTTTGGCACATTTCTCTTTTTGAAGTGAAGATCATAAAGACTAGCCAACATCAGTGAAGTGTTGCACAGCCAGAGAAGACCAGTGAGGCACTGCACAGCCAGAGAAGACCAGTGAGGCACTGCACAGCTAGTGAAGACCAGTGAGGCACTGCATAGCCAGTGAAGACCAGTGAGGCACTGCACAGCCAGAGAAGACCAGCGAGGCACTGCACAGCTAGTGAAGACCAGTGGAGTGTTTGTTGCACCACATAGCAATGCAAGAACGTCTCTTCACTGCCTGTGGGTTCTACTTATATTCTTTCCAAGCATTATGTGTTCTTTCATGTGTCTGCTTCAGCAAAACATCTTCTCACAAGACAACTTTCAGAAAAACATCACACGACCCAACTGAGTCTCTAAAGAAACCAGAAAGGTCCACTTCAGGCAACTACAATGGAGACATTTTACTCACCCTGGCATATCAAATTGCAGTAAGACTAGGTGCACCTTCTCCTACTGAGGCCATACAAGACAGCCCAGCAGGAGAAAAGGGTCCAAAAGGCAGGCAACAGAGTCAGTGACAGCCCCTGCTCCAGTTGTTAGGGGACCCACATGAAGACTAAGTTGAATATCTGTTACATGTGTGTGTGTGGGGGGCCTAGGTCTATCCCATGTCTGTTCTCTGGGTGGCAGTTCAGACTCTATGAGCCCAGGTTCGATGATTCTGTAGGATTTCTTGTGGTGTCCTTGACCTCTCTGGCTCCTTCAGTCTTTCCTCCCTCTCTCCCACATGATTTCCTAAGCTCTCCCTAATGCTTGGCTCTGGGTCTCTGTATCTGTTCCCATCAGCTGCTAGGTGAAGCCTCTCAAAGGACAGTTATGCTTCTGTCTGCAAGTATAGCAAATAGTGCCAAAGGTTGGCTCTTTCTCATGCATGGGTCTCAAGCTTGTCCAGTCATTGGTTGTCCAATTCCTCAATCTCTGCTCTGTCTTTATCCTTGTCCATCTTATAGGTAGGACAAAGTTTGGTTCTTAGGTTTTGTGAGTGCATTGGTGTCCCCCTCTCTCCATTGGAAGTCTTGCCTGGTGACAGGAGGTGGTCATTTTCAGGTTACATGTCCCCTGTTATTAGGAGTCTTAGATAGTCTCTCTCATAAATTTCTGGGATTTTTGCCTTGTCCTAGGTTTCTGGTTTGTCTCAGAGATGCGTCCCCCCATTTGAGTTCTCTCTCCCTCTGTCCTAACCCTCCTGTTTCCCTCCCCTCCCCTTCCCTAGTTACCTTCCTCCATTCACCTCCACGTCTATTTGGAATGAGATTCAAGCATCCTTAGGCCCTCCTTGTTACTGAGCTTCTTTGGGTCTGTGGATTGTGGCTGGTTATCCTGTGATTTATGGCTAATGCCCACTTATAAGTGAGTACTACCTTGGGTGTCTTTCTGTGTCTGAGTTACCTCACTCAGGATATTTTCTAGTTCTATCCATTTGCCTCCCTCACCTGAAGAATGGATAAAGAAAATGTGGTACAGTTCTACAGTGGAATACTACTTAGCTATTAAAAACAAGGACATCATGAAATTTGCAGGCAAATGGATGGAACTACTGAGAAGTGTTAAGAGACCCTGGCAGAGTAGGGGCAACAGTGTCACTAGCTGAGGGGCTGGTACAAGCCAGGAACAGTGTCAGCCACTATTACACATTCTCTCCTGTGTTCTAAAAACTCATGTGGCATGGGATTGCCCTCGCTGTGCACCAAGTAGACACCAAGGCTCAGAAATGTCTCAGTTTGTCCCTGATTCCACTGTTGCTGGAGTAGGCTTTCGGTCTCCCCCACTGTAACACCATCCAGCATCTTTAGCATTTACTTAACAGTGTACACAGAGGCTTGGGGTTACCTTTGACCCACTACAGCATCGAGAGTAGTCTTCTTAAAGATGAGTCAGACCACTTCTGCTTAAAATACTCCCAATGATTTTATTCTGAGATTAAACTCTGAAGTCCTTAAGGTACAGAGCATGATGTCTTAGTATACGTGGTGATGCTAAAAATGGTTTCTAGGCAAGAAAATTAACATAACCATAATCTCTCATAGCTGCCCATTTATCACCTCCAGCCCCCCGAGAAAAGGTGACCTCATCTTTATTTTCATTTTCTTTCTGAAATATCTTTCACTGTCACACAGACACAGACACAGACACACACACACACACACACAGACACACACACACACCCCTTTGAATATATTTATCTCCAATGTCCTCTCTTAATGCCTTCCACTCTGCCAAAGCCCTTCTTTTATGTCTTTCTGTGTCTTCGTGAGATACTCTGTGTTATGAGAGTTGCCTGCATCAGGACAAGTGGAAAGACATTTATTTGAGCAAAGGGTCACTTACCACTGAGGGCTATCACCCCCCTCCCTCGGCAAGCACTAATTGCTAACAGCTCCTCAGGGAGGGGCCAGTGTCAGAAATCCTTGTCTATCCATGATAGATTATTGACAGGAAAGTCTTGTGCAAGTTTGTGCAGGTAAACTCCAGCTGCTGTGAGTTCTGAGGGCACCAGCCATTCCGTGTTCATAAGACAGCATTTCTCCTCATCATCTTTATCCACTAGCTTTTATATCCTTGCCACAACTTCTTCCAAACACCCCCTGGTCCCTGGAGGGGTGATGTAAATGTTCTGCTTCGGACTGCACACTGAGCAATTGCTTCTTCTCTTCACTTTGACCCCTTATGAGTCAATATAGTCATCACTCTATACTGCAAATAGAAGCTTCCTTAACCAAGGGTGAAGTGAGCACCAATCTATGAGTTATTAATGTAAACATTTAGAAGGCAATTTGACAACATATCTGCTTAGCAAAACATGACTGATGGGTTTTCCTCAAAACTTACAATCTCCCTAGATGTGGGCTTTTGACCACATTTAGCCCTAGCCATGATCTTCCTCCAGTGAAATGGGCTTCAGTTCCAGTCAATGACTGGCTGTCCTCATAGCAGGCATGTCCTTGTACCAATAGGCAGGTCGTGCCTGCCTGGTAAGTATCATAGGATGTAGGGTGCATAGCTAGATGCAAGATGTTCCTATTAGCCTGAACAGCACCCTTTGTCACTGTGAACGCTAGCCAGGAGGGAGGAAGCTTCCAAATAACTTCCAGCTTGGTTTCTCTATCATCTGAAGCTGAAGTTTTCTTCAGCAACAGGGTCTTCCCATCTAGTCCTGGCGTACTACAGAGAGCAACGGCAGTGCTAGCCTGCAGTGGTTGAGGGGACTTTCAGCCCCCATGACCAGTTGTGAAGAGCGTCTTCCACCTTGGCATTAGGATTTCCATGTAAAAACCTACGGCTCTCGAGGCTGGCATTATACATCAACACAGAACTTCCATTCTCTATCATTTTGTCCTCAAGTTAATCAAGCAAGCTTATATTTTGCTTGTCTTCTCTAACTAGACAATGCTCTTTGCAAGTGGCCATGTGGTTCACCATCCAACCTCTTTGGCAACCCCTGGACATTCTTGTTGTTTTTCAAAACAGCCAAACAAACAAACAACCCCCTCCTCCCACACAGACATACACATCCCTTTTAAATCTATACCTTCTCCCCTGGCCCTTATTTTTCCTTTCTTCAGTTTGTTCCAATTTATGTGTTGATTGGGTAGTTTGTTAACTGTGTCCTCAACACTAGGCTATATGTATGGTTTGGCCCTTTTGTCCTCGCAATCTGACAACAGCACCTGCGTGTAGTGGAAAGTCCACCTTGGGAAAGAAGGACTTGCAGAAATTTAAGGATCAAAGGGTAGGAAAATGAAAGCATGAAAAAGGAAAGAGGAGGCCAGATCATTCTGGTAAAACTTCTAAGTGTGAGCATCCAGGAGTGGAGCACCAGCCTGCCAGACAGCCTGGGGCAGGAAGGCAGAGCTGGAAGAGCTTTGGCATCACCTGAAGGAGGCCAGCATGAAGCTCTTGGCCAAGCTTCCTAGCAGCCTCTGGGCTTTAATCAAAAGCTGGGGGGCAAGGCAGCCCTTGTGAAGTTAGCGTCCATGCCTCCAGCTGGTTCCAGATTCTCCTTCAAAGGCGAATTCACAGGGGCTTTTCCCTGGAGTGGCTGCAGTTCATGTCCTTCACTTGCGTATTTCAGGGCACAAAATAGAACAAAGTGAAACAGACCTTGACTTTGTATCTACATGGCCAGCTCAAAGTATGAGCTTGAGGAAGCTGGTCAGACCCGCCAAGGTGGAGGGGGAGGGAGATACCCTGTTCACAGTTGGCTGATGGTGGCTCATGCCTCACAGAGACTGGCCTAGAATATGGAGCCTGTTAACTAGTTACCAGTTCTCTGTATTCATGGGCTTCCATCAGCAGTGGCCCACCAAGACTGACTCGTACCTTCCACACTGTTCTATTGCTTTAGTGGAGCCTGGGGGCCTTCACTTGAGGTTTCTCAAGCTATAGCTCATCCTGGAGGAAGTAAAGAGATAGCTGTTTTTCCTGAGTCCCACAGTGGCTAAAACCAAACAAGTGTTTATATGAGCATCCTTTCTTGGGTCCTCACTCAAGTAGATTCACATCTTCCAGAGCAGGAAAGTCATCGGTACCCTGCTTGTCTTAGTCCCGTTTCCATTGCTATGATACAATACCTTGACACAAGCCACTGGGGAAGGAAGAGCTTATTTTGGCTCACAGTTGGTTACAGTCCATCAGTGCAGAGAAGTCACAGAGAATGGAACTTGTGACATCTGTTTATACTGCAGTCCAGAAGTAAGGAGCAGTGAATGCTTTCCCTCAGCTCACTTTCTCCTTTATGCAGCCTGAGATCTTAGCCTAGGGAATGATTCCGCTGATAGTGGAGCAGTCTGAGATCTTAGCCTAGGGAATGGTCCCGCTGATAGTGGGGCAGCCAGAGATCTTAGCCTAGGGATTGATGCACTGATATTGGGACAGTCTGAGATCTTACCCTAGTGTCTTAGTCAGGGTTTCTATTCCTGCACAAAATATCATGACCAAGAAGCAAGTTGGGAAGCAAAGGGTTTATTCAGCTTACCCTTCCACACTGCTGTTCATCACCAAAGGAAGTCAGGACTTGATCACTCAAGCAGATCAGGAAGCAGGAGCTGATGCAGAGGCCATGGAGGGATGTTACTTACTGGCTTGCTTCCCTTGGCTTTCTCAGCTTGCTCTCTTATAGAACCCAAGAATACCAGCCCAGGAATGGCACCACCCATAATGGTCCCTCCCCCCTTGATAACTAATTGAGAAAAAGCCCCACAGCTGGATCTCATGGAGACACTTCCCCAACTGAAGCTCCTTTCTCTGTGATAATTCCAGCCTGTGTCAAGTTGATACACAAAACCAGCCAGTACACCTAGGGAACGGTACCACTGATAGTGTGTAGGTATTTTTACTTCAATTAATCTAATCAATACATTTCCACACAGGTATGTCGACGGCTATTCTACTGGCTGACTGTAGATCTCATCATGTTGATGATTGAAATTAATACTCACCATATGAGTTTCCAAATGATTTCCTACTTCTATTAAGAATCAGAGGCAGGATCTGATACCTTGGCATGACACCCCATACCCAGTGTTCATTACAAGGGCCTCAGAAGACAGATTCTCTTTATTCTGCTTATTAACACCCCCCCCACTACCCCCTCACTCCAGGACTTCAGGTAGGATATGGATTTGTTTTCTGGGGAGATGAAGGAACAGGGAGATCTGTTTGCTAGTCAAAAACTACCTAGAGCTGACCTGCAAAGGAGGACTTGGTTCTCTCCTGTGTAATCCCCAGCAGGGATATACAGAAGAACTTTCCTGCTAAGAATTCAGGATATTGAATCAGATAAGATTGTCTATGTGACCTTTGATGATTCATTTCTCGGCTTAAAAGCTCACTTTCTCATCTGTTCTATGGAACTAGAAGTTAACTAAAGCTCCTAACGTGCATATCCATTATTCACAGTAGGTTTGCAAAAAGAGAAAATGTTATCAAAGATAACTCCCCTAAGTAACTATTGTTAAGGTTCCTATACTTAAATGTTGAGCACCTGCTTTGTGCCTGGTAGTCTTCTAGGAGCTGTAAACACAGGGGTGAGAAAGATGGACTTGACCCTCTTCAGGTACCATGGCTTATAAAGGGCAGATGGGAATATTTACTTCTGTAAGTTGGTGAGAAAATTGAATTGTCACCAGCTCTAAGTGAGTCCCGGGTTCAGAAGGAGAAAGAGCTTAGTGTTCTAGGAATCAGGCAGCATTTGAAGGGAAATGAGGTCAGCACAGCTTTGTTCCCCACCTCCCTCAAGCATAATGGGCAGTCATCAAGGCTTTTAAGTAGGTTCTGCCATTATCAGATTTGTATTCTGATTGAAAAGTTCATTCCAGCTGCTGCATGGCACCTCGAAGGGAGTGACAATTGTAGAAGATTGAGGACCAGCAAGGAGGCCACCGAGTTGTTTTGGCAGAAGGTGAAGGTAGCTTGAAATAGGGCGCTGATAGATGGGTTCTCTGCATGCCCCCCTATGTCCTTCTCTGACACCTGCAGACAAGCAGCTGCCTATACCCAGGGCATCAGTGCACTGGCCTCTGCTGTAGATCGAATTGTACTCCTCACTGTAGGATATGCTGGAGTCCAAACCTCTGTACCCCAGCATGTGACCTCATTCGGAAAAGGAACTTTGCAGATTGTAGGTGATAGTGAGGTCATCAGGGTAGACCTAAGTCACTTACTGAGTTTGGGAACTGAGACTGGTGTAACAGAAGATGATGTGAAGATAGAGAGGACGGTGACATCTCCAAGTAGGGAAGAGAGGCTTAGAATCACTCTTTCCACCCTCAGGGGATCTGGCCCCACTAATCCTAGAGCTCTCACTTTCACCCTGAGAGCTGTGAGGTCCAAGCTTTCTGTTGCTTTGACCTCTAGTCTTAAGTACTGGAGACTCCAGACTTAAGTACTGTAAGTATAGAAGTCTTGGTAGAAGAACATGTCCTCATCTCTTGTAGAAGAGTTTTGGGGATGGATTTCCAGCCTTTTAGCATGCACAACTAGGTCTCATTATCCTGATGTGTAGATCACAGGTGTCCTGATGATGTTAAAGAGCTTGGGTTAGGCCATGGAGAGCCAAAAGCACAGGGTTCACATCTCTCCCTCTGTCCATCCACAGTCTTGGTCCTGAGCGCATCAGAAAGCTCTACAATGACCTTCTTATGTCTCTAGACCTCTTTAAGAGCTCATCTCTGACTGAGAGTGGTTTTGTACACCTGAACTCTCAGAACTTGGGAGACTGAAGGAGAAAGGTCAGAAGTCAAGGCCAGCCTTGGGTACATAGTGAATTGAAAAGTATTCTGGGCTACACGAGACCCAGTTTCATAATAGAAAAGTCTCCTCACAAGGTGCCAGCTCTTATCAAAGATCCTTTAAGAAACTCATATATGGAGTTAAGAGAATGGGGCTCTGTCATTCATTGGCTTTCTAAGACACTGATACATGCCAACCTTATTTATTCGTGAACTGGAGCCACTGTTCTTGAAGGCTAATGTGAGGGTTTGGGGGAGGGTCACACAGCTGGCAGGTTGTGACCTGTGCACAGGTAAACAGATGAGTCGGAGCTGGCCTTCCTCATTGTGTTGTTCATAGGTCTTCCTTACAGGGCTGTGTTCTTCTAATTTAAAAAAAAAAAAAAAAAAAGATTGTCCGAGCTAGAGCTGGCAGGACCAGCTCCAGAGGTTCATGGTGATTCCAGCTTATAGCAGAGTTCTGCAAATGTTTGGTTTCTTCTTGAACTTACTGCTCATCATATTTGGAAGACCATCTTTTGAGATTTAGGGGCTGTCTGCCTCTCTTCCCCAGCAACGTGATGGATGTAACAGTGGCTTTTCCTTTCTGCTCTCACTGTAGGAAGGGCAAACCCATTAATTCTGGTGTTTGCATAGTTGTATTCCCCTTTGCCAGGCCCTAGTTTATTATGCTTTATTTATGTTGTACCAGTTGATTAAATATGTTCTTTGTGGCAAGCTACCCCGGTCCCTTTGGAGGAAATGTTTCTGAGTAAACACAGTGACTTCAGGCTTTGGAAAGGACATCTTTGGCTCTCCTGGATGCTGTAGACCTCAGATAGTCAGAGGTTAGTGCAATGTCCTTGTATCACAAATGATGTTGAACCTGAACCCCACCAATATGAGTTTGGGACATTTCTTTGATCACCAACTAGAGTGGGTGGATACTTCTCGGATTGTAATGCTTTGTATAAATTCCCATTATGAATAGAAGAACCCTGCTACCCCATGTTGAGTTTTTCTGGGTTTTTGGAAACACTCCATTTCTGTCTTGCCTGTTATATCAGGAAATTTGTGAGACCTGAGGAAAAATATTATGAAGAGTTTGGGCTACAGAGATGAGGAGGTCAGCTGTCCCGGTTCTGCCCTGGAGCAGCTATGGGTTCTTAGGTCATTGCTGGGACATGGAAACTTGAGGCCATCTCTGGGATTTCATCCTGGAGTGGAATGATTTACGTACATGGAGATGCCTTGATGAAGTTAGCAGGTGCATCAAAATTTCTGCTAAGAAAGTGAGTACCTAGATGAGCCAGAGTCTGGAGATTCCTTCGAGCCAGAGGAGGCTGAGAGAGAGCCATTTTTGCAGAAATCCAGATATAGGCTTGATAGGCATCTCATAGAATTAAAAATTAGTATTGTTATTTATTATTATTCATTTTAACATCCCAACCTCAGATTCTTCTCCCTCCTCTCCCCTCAGTCCCTCTCTCCACCTTTACTCTGCCCCTCCCTATCAGCTTTCCCTGTTTCTCTTCAGAATAGGGCAGGCATCTCAGGGATATCAACCAAACATGGCATTTCAAGTTGCAGTAAGAATAGGCACTTCCCCTTGTTTTAAGGTTGGGCAAAGCAACCCAGTATTAGGAAAGGGTCCCAACTGCTGGCAACAGAGTCATAGGCAGCCCCTGGTTCCACTGTTAGGAATACAATACAACCAAGCTGCACAACTGTAACAACCAGGGGGCCTACATGAGACTGACTTAGGCCCTTTGCCTCTTTTTAGAATTTTATATTTATTTCCTCTAGGATAGCAGGTTCAGTCTCTCTTCACCTAGGATGGGGCCACCTCTGCTCCTGTGGACAGTGATTCATCATTGGCTGACCTAGGCCACACTAGAATTTGTGATATATCGATGAAGCACCACTCAGAATGGTGATTCATTGAAATCAAAATGCCTAGGAGAAGACAGTCCTGTATGGGGATAATTGCTGTAGAAATGATCACAGTTTGATCTCTGGTCATTTTGGTTTTACTTGAAAACAAAAACGAAAAACTAATAATCAAATTAAAGAAAATAAATTCATTTATGCTAATAAATAAGAGACCAGAATAACACAGGCATGTTCATAAGAAAAGCAAGGTGCAGAAGGCAGAGGCTTCGCTTAGACATACCCGACCAGCAGTGGAGAGCTGGTGGGAACAGAGTGGGCACCTGTGTCCCAGCCAAGTCTTCCTCAGGCTTCTCATAGACAGCACAGCCTTTCTAATGATTGCTTTTTGGAAGATTAACAAATATGTTGACATTACCTGGCAACAGGAAAACAGTCACTAGTCTCTTTTGGACAGCACAAATTTTGGTCAGGGTGGTCTCTGAAGGGCCATGAGGACTTGGTGGGCAGGGCTTCGACTCCTTGATGCTTAGTTGGAAGCTTTTTACCAAAGCAATGGACCAAAACGTTGGTTCCTGGAATTTGGGGTCTAGGGTAGCCATTCAAATCTGGACCTAGCTTACTTTCCACGGAAAAGATACTCAGTGTCTTCTGTTTGCAGACACTAGACTCACTCCTTGATTGATCCCAGTGGCAGGGGCTTCCTCTGCTAGATTTCATCAAGCATCTGAGACTTGTTTGATTTTTTTTTTCCTTTATGATGGAGAGTAAGATGAAGACTTTCTTTGCTTACACCATAAAAATGGATGAGAAGAAACAACCCCCCTGGACAGGGAAGGTAGAGTGGAGCTCAGAGAACTGAGGAGAAAGCCTGTGGGGGCATTTCTTCCCCTAGACCTCTATAAGGTAGACTTTCTTTTAAAGATCCCTCCCAATACCCAGTACTTTTTTTTTTGGAATAAGAGAAGATGCTTCTTAGAAGTGAAAACATGGTAGTAAATGTGGGCAAATGGCCCTCATACGCAGAAGATGATGGCTGCCTGAATGGAGAAGAGGGGAGTCAAGGATGTCTGGAGGGTCACTGTTCCTTCGATGGTGTACCAGCTCACCAGCTAATGCATAAAACCAAATCGGGATGGGGCTCTTTGAATTTATTTATTCCCTTAGTGATGAGGCTACTAGTTTCATCCAAAAGCCGAAACAATGTATCGAGGTAACAAGGTAAAATCTGACATGGAAGAGCTGAAACCACTTCATTTAGATTCTAAGGGGCCAATTGCCATGTTTGTGCTATCATTAAACGCAGCAGTAGTGCTTGGCATTTACTGTGCTCTAGCTGCTTATTAGACACAGCGCTAAGCTTGTCTTGAATGCCATTCCGCTTCATGCTCCCCCATAGCAGAGGCACGGTGAGAATCTGTTCTTCAAGGAAGGGAAACTAAGGCTTGACCTTTTTGTGAATTTCCCTAAGTTATGTGGCTTAGAAGACTAATTAATCATTATATTATATTATACAGCAAATTTTAATTTCTTCCAAATCCAAAATGATGAGCTCACTACCATATGCCACTGATACTAGACCTGACCACGTACTTGCTTTGACCAACGCCGTGTAGATGAATGTGAGTGTGTAAGTTCTGAGTCTCAGTCTTAAGGGGTAGATCTGATTCCTCATGCTCCTCCACCTCTGACCAGGATGGAAAGAACAAGCCCTGGGTACCCAAGACTGTCCATGTTTCCCTATATCCTTCACACGTGAGAAATGCATCCTCAGCATTATGTTCCTCCAAGAGTTTATGGTCACTTGTCACTTAACACTGCCTGGTACATATTGTTAGTAACCGAGCTTGTATTCAAACCCAGCTAATCTGAGTCCAGAACCTATGTTCACTGGCTCTTAAATGAATTTCTTTGGAAGAATTTGGATAAATAATCGAAAAGTTATATCATAGTGCTGTTTTGAATGAGAATAGCCTCCTACAACTCCTACGTTTGAATATTTGGTCCCTGCTGATAAAACTTTTGGGAAAAAAAACGATTAGGAGGGTATGGCTTTGTTGGAGGAGGTATGTCACAGTGTGTGTGAGATTTCAAAATACTCACCCCATTTCACTTTAGCTCTTGGCCCCTAGTGTGTGGCCAAGATGTGTGCTCTCTGCTGTTTGTAATGTTGTGGCTCTGCTCAGCTATCGTGGATTCTAGCCCTCTAAAACCATAAGCACAATTAAATGTTGCCATGTTTGTGGTGTTTTATCACAGCAATAGAAAAGTAACGGATATGTAGTCCCTGCTATAGTCTTTCTTTGCATCTTTGTTTATTCATTTAATTTAGTGTCTCTCTGTGTCTGTCTGTCTGTCTGTCTGTCTGTCTGCCTGTCTCCCTCTGTATACAAGCATGCATTATCACCTGCATGTAGAAGTCAGAGGACAACTCAGCGGGCGTCAGTTCTTTCTTTCCACCATGTGGGTTCTAGGGATCAAACTCAGGTTGTCAGGCTTCACAGCAAGTGCCTTTAACCACTGCACCACCTCAATGGCCCTGACTGCTGTAGCCTTTCAACTCGTTTTCAAAAGCATATTATCTATTTTTAATTGTAGCTCAGTCCTTCTCTAGATCTCAATTAGATTTTTATTGGATTTTTACAAAATGATTCGAAAATAAAACTGGGAATGGAAATCTGATTCCAATAGAAATCCTCAGAAAATAGGAAATAATGAAGGGGGCCATTATTAACAGATTTGGAAACACATAACCCAATAGTAATTAAATCAGGGAGCTGCTGATTCAGGAAAGGGAGCAGAGCAATCAAACACAGTCTGAAAGATATGCCGTACACACAAGGTAAGGAGGGTAAAGGGGGATTCCGAACCGCAGATAAAGGAAACATGGATAACTGATATTGGCAGAACTTAGTCATTATCTGGGAAATACTACAAAATAAACTTAGGGATTCTCTTACAGAATTAAATATATTAAAATCACAGAACACAGAAAAACTGGTGATATTTTTCAGGTAACCCCCTAAATTTTCAAATGGTAAAAATATTAAGGAGGTAAATAGCTCCGACTTTATGAAACTTTCTTTAAAAAGGAAAATATAATATCATCATGATCAACTGAAAGGTATTTGTTGCTCAACGACAAGTTAAAAATATTTGCCAAGCCTTATCCAAATGAGTGAGACAGGCGTCAGCACTCTGACTTAAAAATAGCTAAAGGTGTGAAGGATGCTGACATCAGAAGAAATAAGTTTCTGTCTCATTTCTGCTATGTGCCTGGTTTTGGGTTAACAATATTTTAACAACCAAGTATCTATTGGCATAATCAAAGAATGGCAAAATGTAACAAAACTCACTGAATAATTCCAAATCCACTATACCTAATGAGAAATTAGAATAATTCTGTTAATGTTTTAATAAAAGCGATATCTTGATACAATGCTGGTGATTGTGCCAGTTAGAAAAAGACATGCTGCAAAACATACTTAAAATTATTAATATGCTCATGCTCTTGACTTAGTAGCCTCCCTTATAGGAATTTATTCTAGTTACATGGCTTAGTGATTAATGCATGGTGGTATAAGGTTATTTCGCAGTGTCACAGCCTATGCAGAGAAATTAGAAACAGCCTACATGATCAGTATAGGACTGCCTAAGGAAGCTATGAAGTAGTCACACAATAGACTATTCTGTGGCCAGTGAAAACGGCTCTTGTAAAGACTATGGGAAAATATTTATACTGTTATTGTAAACATAAAATAGCAAAACTGTATCTGTGAGGTGATTATAAGTACATAAAAATTAAATATTAAATGATCTATAGCTTGTGGGCCCTGGAACTTAGTGATTGGTGGGACCTTGTCCTCCTAGTGGTGAGAGATTGCTGTTGGGATTGCTAAACGTTGTACTAGCAGGCAATATTAGGAGCAGTAACATTAATTGTTTGACGGTGTAAAAGGCCTGAATGAGGACGTAGGCCCTTGCCATAGTGATCAATCTCAGTGCACTATAACATCAAAAGTGTGGGCCAGTAAAAAGTTAAACTAGGAAGTTCTTGCATGATGAGCTGTAGTGTGAGATGCAAAGGAAGGAGGGAGTGGAGGTGCTGTAGAGACAGCCTCAAATCCTGGGTCCTTAAAAAATAGCTTCATTTTATATGATGTAATCTATTTTAGTTTTAATCCTTTAACATCACAGATCTCTTTATTTCTGCATCTGTGCACATCTGTGTAACTACCACGTAGATCAAAGTACTAATGTATCAGCATTCCAGAAGGTTCTATCATGTTCTTGTCATTGGTTTTCCAGCTCGTCACCTGGTGGGAACCACTGTCTTTTATCCCTTCTTAACATAAATAGGTTCACAGGGTACATATTCTCCCATGTCTGACTTCGAGATTTTTCCTTTGTTGCTCTAGCTGTGAGACCTTCCCTGGTCCTTTCTTGTCAGATACCTGATTGATGGATGTTTGGACTTTGCTGTTAATCTTTTCACTCTGGTGGTTTAGTGGGTACCTATATGCTTTTCTCTTACTACATGGGATTACAAAATAATTATTAGATATGAGTCTCACTTTAGAACACACTGGCAAGCATTGTGTACAATGTCAGTAACCTTTTCTCTAGCCAACAGGGTTGGAGGTTTCAGTTAGATACATTGTATTCTCACAAACATGTAACACTATTAGTCATGTTAATGTGTTTTTAAAACTTTCTTTTTGCTTTTTTTTTTTTTTTTTTTTTTTTTGAGACAGGGTTTCCCTGTATAGCCCTGGTTGTCCTGGGACTCACTCCATAGACCAGGCTGGCCTTGAACTCAGAAATCTGCCTGCCTCTGCCTCCTAAGTGCTGGCATTAAAGGTGTGTGCCACCACTGCCCAGCTTAATGTGTTTTTCCAAGCCTCTCAGTGCAGTTTCTTGTTCTACTTCTCTGGTGACTAAAGACGCTGAGGGATTTCTCACATTTCTGCTGGCCATCTGGGTCTCCTCTGCTGTAAAGCATTTACTTATACTTTCTCCTAATTCCACTTTCCTCTTAGCTGATACATTCCACCCTTTTAATTTGTCAGATACTTTTTAAAGAATAAATTCTGGGTACCACAAAAATAGATTTACAACAACTCTCAAACATGATAGTCTGGGAATTTCTGCTAATGAGGTAGACCACTAAATTGAGAAAAATAATCTGAGAAAATGGCAACAAAATTTAACAAAATAAAACCAAACAAAACCAATAATAATTTGATTTGATACTCCACAAATCTTATAGCACGTTACAAACAAAATAGCCAGTCATTATAACAAAGAAGAGAGGTAATAGCAACCTATAATATCCAATCTTTCTGCTTTGCTTTTTCATTTTGGCCAGCTATCATTTGATGACCAACCAGTGATTCATTTTTAATAAACTACGATTGATCAGCATCTTTATGGTTGCTGTGTTTTGAATCCCATTTAAGAAATCTTTGCTTACCTTCAGGTCATGAATCTGTTTTCCTTTAGAAGATTTATTGTTTTAACCTTTTGTATTTAGATCTAAACTGTGTCTCCAGGGGAAGGGGGCCACTGGAGAATCGCTGCCCTCTATTTCCCTCAGATCTGCTAACTTGACTCCAAGTCTGCATCCTTTTTCATGCAGTTATAAACTGAATTGCTTTATGAATTTCATTTTTGCGTTCATGTTAGCTTAAAGCACAATAGCGGTTATGCACAGACTTCCTATCCTGTGGCACTGCAGAATTCACTCACTGTTCTAACAGTTATTTTTGTGAATAACTTTTTGACCATCTTTAAGTAGAGAGAAGCTCACTCCATTCTTTCTTTGTAATCTGGATCTCTCATTTGCTCTTTGCTCTCCTTGTTTATTATTTGTAAGTGTCATGGCTTAGAATCCTTAACATAATGTTCCCTAGAGGTTGAAAGAATGCATATGCCTTTATTTTGTTTATGGTGTCTTATACTTTAAGTATTATTTTTCCTCCCTTTCTTTCCCTCTGCCCCCACAAATTCATGGAAAACCTTCTGAGTCTATTCTTTGTTTTTCATATGTACACATGTTCAAGATTGTGGCTTAGGGGATCAGATCATCTGTCATAGAGCATATCTCTGGAGCAGACAGATTTTCCTTTCTCAGTATCCATTGATTGTCTATAGCTCTTCATCTAGGAGTGGGGCCTTCTGAGTTGGCATATTGATTGATTTTGTATCTCAAGTGGAAACATTGAGTTTCCTCCGAACAAGTACGTAGCTACCTGTAGATGTTTCACACATGACTTCTGTCTGACTGAGGATGTTTTCTTCTATTCCTACTTTTTGAGTGTTTCTAGTTTGGATTTTGTAAGCCCTGAAAGGCTGTTGAATTTTTTTAAAATGATTTTTAACTGTGGTAAATATTTAATCTCAATGGGGGTGCTTCTACCCTGCCTTTGGCCATTCAGTTCCCAGATAAATGACACAAAACCTTTATATTAATGATAAGTCTTTGAAGAGGGGCAGATATTCCTTCTATGCTATTATGTCCACTTTCCTGCCAATAACTCCATTATATGACTTGCCACATCCCATCTGGGCTGCTCTTAAGTTCTATTGGCCAGCCCTTGTGGCCATGTTTTCATGATTTACCTACCCTGTGATATCTTCTCACTTCATCTTCTCTCTGTTCTCCTCATGGTCTCTACCTCAGACTCAAGCCCAGGAACAGAAACTCCTCCTACCTCTCTTCTGCCTAGCTATAAGCATCTTTATTCAACCAATAGTTTTAAATTAAGGAGAAAGGTTATATAGTATCACTTGGTATACATGAAGATTTTCTCATCCTTGGGGACAACCAGATCTTGGGACTCAGTATTTGGCACTACAATATATAGCAACAAACCTCATTTTTTTCTGCATATTTTTAAGTGATCATGTAATTTTGATTCTTCCTTGTACTGTGATAAGGTCTATTACATTGGGGTTGGTTTTCAGATGTAAGGCAAATTCTGCATTGCTGGACTTACAGTTTTACTTGGCCACCATGCCCAGTTCTCTTTATGTGCTGTGGGAGTTAGCTTGCTAGTATTTTGTCTTCTTGTGATCTTGGTATCAGAGCACTCGCAGTAGCTTCATAAAGCTAACTGGAAAGTATTCCCTTCTTTCATGTGTGGGGAGTATTGATGGAGGGCTTCGGAGAAGCAGGCTTGGCAGACAACCTTGGATCTTCTCAGTCTGCAGCCCCTTCCTTTAGCCTTGGTGTGTGTGGTGGTGCAGAGAATACGTAGTGGGGGCACAGCGACTGGAAGCAGGGATACAGCAGAGCTTTGGTCACTCTTGGGCCCTCAATGCTTCTTCTATTTGTTTTAGGGTTGCCTATGTTTTCACCTTTACCAGTGTTCTTCAGTTGTGTCAGTTCAGGTTACTGTTTTGCTCTTTAATTTGAGCTTAACGGGTGCCTTTTAGCACTTTTCATGGGGAAGATATGGTAACAAAGGATATTTGCTTTTGTTTGTGAGTATCTTAATTGTATCTTCACCTTGGAATGGTAGTTTTGCTGGGTAGAGAATGTTTGGTGGACAGTTTTTTTGTTGTTATTTGTTTGTTTTCTTTTTGTCATTTCTTTTGTCTCTGTGTGTCACTGTTTCTTATGAGAAGATGGAAATCTTCGCCCTGTCTTTGATGAGTTATTTTTCTCTTGTCATTTTCAAAAGCCTGTTCCTTTTCTTCTTGACTCCTGTTGTGTATTACATGTATGTTGGTAAGCTTAGTGGTTCTACAAGCATCTGAGGCTTTGCCCCCTTCCTTCTCTGCATGTGTATGTTGTTATTTCTCCTTTCTGCTTCTACTACCACTAATTGATTTTAGTCTTATTTTTTTTTAAGATAGAGTTTTGGTATATACTAGCCTTTAATTCCTGATGCTCCTGCCTCAGATTTCAAATACTGGGATTACATGTGACTGCTACATCTATACCCTTCTTTCATAGGTTGGATCATCTCAAGTGATCTAAGTTCAGGTTCTTACCAATTAACTTTTAAGTTTGTATAGGCTGTTCAACCTCGTAGGTTGCTTTTTATTTCAGCTACTACAGCTTTTGGATGCCATCATTTTATTCAGTACCTTTTAATTTTTAAACTTTTATCTCTTTATTGATCTTCTCTAGTTAAAGAGATACTGTCATTGCATGTTCTTTAATTCTTTAGACATGATTTTCTTTAGTTCTTTGAAAATAGTTCAATGACTGATTTGAAGTCTCTGTTCGCTAATTCCAACATCCGGGCCTCTCAGGGACTGACGTTCCTGCTGAGTGCTTTTTAGCCTTTTCACGCATGTCTAATAAATTTTATTGACGACTTAGACTCTTACATATGTACTTTGGGACTTAATTCTCCCTCCCTTTCCAGGTTCGCTGCTGTTGTGTGTTCTCTGTCTGTCTGTCTGTCTGTCTGCCTGCCTGTCTGTCTGTCTGTCTCTATTGTGGTCTTGGTGCTGCTGTAATCATAGTATCTCTCTCTCTCTCTCTCTCTCTCTCTCTCTCTCTCTCTCTCTCTCTCTCTCTCTCTCTCGTGTCTGTATTCCACACAGGGTGTGGCCACTGAAATGTCTGCTTAGATCACTCATTAGTCAATGGCTTCTCAGCTCTTTATTTAAATATTATTAAATGCTAGTTTTTCATCCTTTCCCATGGGGTTTGGTATGCATTTGGGGGTGATTTGGTGCTCAGGCCTGAGTATTACAACTGTGTATTAGACTTTATTTATTGCTTACGTAGGTCCTGAGGACAGAGAAAAAAGGCACTGGAGCTTCCTAGGGTCTTTCCTGGTAGGTTTGCAGCTGACCACATCATGCAGCCGTCAAATAATATGTGAGAAATTTACAAAGTTCCCTAAGGACAACTTTTTCTAAACATTTTCCTTTTAAATTTCTGGACAATGTATTGTGAAATGACATTACATCCTGTAGCCAGCTGTGAAGCTAAACAATCATGCTGATTTCTTTTGACAATCCTGGACTTTCCAAGAGTGAGATACTGTGGATCCTGTTGGATGGCAGTGCCCTGTCAGGACCTTGTAGGAAGCTGTGTAACAAACAGTCCCAGGAAATGGAACTTTCTGAGCAGCAGTTTCCTCTCTTCTCCTTCTGTAACGACACAGCCAGCAGATCGCAAGGCTTGTCATTAATCCTTCTCTGGATCTGGGAAGGTGATGGGAACAAGTTAAATGTCCAGCTGATGTCACCTTCATATTCATTTGTTCTCCATGAATAGTGCTCTGTATGTTGCTAGAAGCTGTTAGTTGCTATCCAGTGTTCTATAAAAGAGTGTTGGCTAACAATTGCCTGTATTTTCATCGATTTTATGGAGATATTTATTTATGAAGGCGCACATCCCACCATGCTCAAAGTCCTCTTTCAGTCTGATGATCTTCTCAGTAGTTTTTGTATGTGCTGTACTAGAGTATATTGAAAGAGAGAAAAATGGAAAAAATGAAGAGAGGGAGATGAAAGGAGAGAGAGGGAGGAGGGAGGGAAAAGGAGAGAGAGAGAGAGAGAGAGAGAGAGAGAGAGAGAGAGAGAGAGAGAGAGAGAGAGGTAAAAAGGTAGAAAAACCAGGCTTCATATAGGATCTATACAATGTAGGTTAGACAGTCCTAATCTGAAAGGCTGAATTCAATAATTTCACAAATCTCAAGCTTGGTGAGAAGGATCACAATACTATTGGTGAAAAATCCTATACCTGACCTCTTGTGACAAGTCTTAATAAAAATTCAGAATTACTAAACTGCTGTGTAAGATGACCTTTAGCCTTGGCCTAATGATCCAGGCCTGTGATACCAAGTACTTGAAAGGCCAGTGCAAGAAGATAACGAGATCAATGCCTATCCTGGGACCTCACTGAGGCAGTTTCCCCAAATAACCAAGAATCTGAGGATAAACTCCATGATGAAACACGTGGCTTGCTTGTATGAGGCCATATGTTCAATCCTTGTGGCTAAAACAAAACAACAGACAAGCACCTTACATATGGCATAGTTTAAGGCTTAGAAATTTGGCTCTATCATTAAGATATCTCATGACATATACGAAGCATTCATAAATAAGAAAATTAATACAAAATATGAAACAAGTTTGTTCCGAAACGTGTGGGTAAGAGTTGTTCTCCCTCTGTTACATCCTTAGGGATGTGCGTTTGAAACAGCACCTAGCTCAAGGATTCAGTGCTACTTCTCTCTTGGAGGAAAAAAAAATATGATATGGAGAGATACCATGAAGGAACAGGTGTAAACAGAAAGGCCCCAGTGGGTCACATTGCCGTGGAGTTGCTTTCAAACGAAGGCTAAGAACGGTAGGTAAGGGCCTGGTGCCAGAGTTCAGATCTTTGAAAGCGTGTGGGACCCGTGGCAGGTTCTTAAGGAGAAGTCTGATTTGTCTGCTGGAGCTCAGGGAAGCCATGCTGACAGCTGGTGGGGGTGGGGGTGGGGGTAGGGGTGGGGGTGCATAGGAAGCGAGTGGGGCCAGAGAAGAGGCATAAAGGTGATGGTCAGCACCTAAGAGTAAGGCAGTGATGGTGGGAGGAGGGAAGGTGGGAAAGAGTAGAGAAGATTCGGGAGTGGGATCCCTAGGGCCTAGGTGTGAATGGAGGAAAATGTCTGGAGAACCAATTTTGCCTCTAAAAGAGTAGCTTTTCCTCATGAAGAAGACACGGTCTCTAGACATTCAGGAACATGTGTCAGAATCTATGAAGCATTTGAAGGAGAGGGAGTGGGCAGGGCAGCATCCTCAGCTCAGGCATCATCCTTCCAGACGCCCTGGTCGCGCTGGACACCTGTCTGTCTGTCTGTCTGTCTGTCTCCACCCCCCCCCTCTCTCTCACACACACACACACACACACACACACACACACACACACACACACACACACACACCTCCTGCCTCTTTTCTCGGTGTAGCACTTCCTATGTTACATGAAAAGTGATCTGCTTATATATGCCTTATCTTTTCCTGCCAAATGTGAGTCCCAGATGCACACGGCTGATTCTAGATAGGGGCTCAACAGCTCTGTGCTGAACGAAGAGAGAGTGTGGGATATTCGGAGGGAAGAGAAAGTGGCAGTCTAGTGGTGAAGGTGTCTGCTAGTTTCTAGATCCGTCTCCAAGCTCTGTGCGTCCTAGGCCTGAGCAATGTATTCAGTGTCTCTCCCCTGAAGAGCTGACAGCCTACAGACGGCGGACTCTGTGCCCAGGGGCGAGTAAGAGTAGCAGCATCATAGCAGCATCGTAGATGTGTAGAGCACGGCCTCCCAGAGCACGGCCTCCCACTCCGCATGGCCGGTGCCTTCGCTAGTGCCCCACATACCTTCGTCGTGCTTCCTTGCTGCAGCCGTGTCCATCTGTGACTCACAGCCTCTGTTGCCTTTCCCCAGACTCTTGGAGGTCTGTGAGCTAGCGCTGCAGTGGGGAGAGGCCCTGGGGCCAATGGTTCCAGGCTGCTTAGCAACAATGACCTCTTTCTAGAAAGGGCCTCTTTTATGATGATGAGGTCTGAGGCTGTGGTAGCCTGGCTTTAATGCTTGAGAGTCTTAGCGTCTTGACCCACACTCATTTCTCCAGGGCCACCTTCTTGCATTTCACAGCTCGCTGTGTGCCTTGAAGCCCAGGTTGTGCTGGACACAACATCTGTGATAGTGTGTTTGCCTCCCTGTCTATTCGGGAAGCTGACATGGCTTCAGGCAATAACTTCTCTGAGCATGGTTTTCAAGTGGAGCTTCTGAACCGTCGTGGCAGTTTCCGGGTGCTCCTCGGCACTGCTTTGCTGAGCTGGGATTTTTTTTTTTCTTTTCTGATTTTAGAGATTGACAGCTTTAGGCTATGTTCTCAAGTAGAGAAGTAAAGTGGAAACAGGAAGAGGAGGCTGTAGGGGAGGACCACCCAGCTTCAGCCACCAGATGCTGAACAGCTTTGTTGGTAAGAGCAACACACCTGGGGATGCTGACAAAGAGCCCTGGAAGGAGGGAAGGAAGAAAGGAGGAGACGGTGACAGATGGCGTGGTCCACAGGTTCTGCCGTCTGTGGCTTCAGGCTATGTTTCCTTTTGCCTCAGGGTCAGGGGTGGTTGGTGCCCCCATAGCTGGTTTGTGCTCTCCGTTTGAGGGTCACTGGTGGGTGGTCGCAAAGATGCTTCGTAGCCTCCAGGCTGACAGAAATCTGAGGACTTGTTCAGAACACTTAATAAGGCTGATGCTGAGAAAGGGGTGGGGCTGTCTGTGCTGGTGAGGAGGGAGTGCTGCGTGATAATAGGACCTTACCTCCGGGGAGCAATTTAGTGTTTTCAAAGTGCGTTCGTGCGTTCATATGCTTTATTTCGTTCTATCCGCAGAGAGATGCTAAGGATGCATTCTTATCACTTTGATTGTTCAGGGGAGGAAATCTGGGCTTCTAGTGGCCTTGTTACCCAACCAAGATAGGGGCCATGGCTGAGATTCTTGGACCAGGACAGCAATAGCAGAGAGCTATTTTCCAGCTGATGTGCAGGAAGAATCCCCTAGGAAATTCTCCACTCAGCCAGTCAGTTGTCAGCAGGGATCCCAGGCTGCTGGAAATCCTTCCCTTTCCCAGAGGAAGCTTGGAAGTCCTCAAAGAGGGTCAACAGTGTTCTATGGGAGAGGTTGGCATCCAAGGTTGGGCACCCAGGTGGGAAGTGGTGGTCTAGTTTGGTACAGCTGGTATGGTGCTGGAAGGGACTAAACCAGTCTCACCCATTTGCTCATTCATGACACATAGACTAGAAATTGGGACTTTTAGGTGTAGTTGAAGGTCCTGAGGGGAGGCCCTGGGAGAGAGACACAGGTAAGCAAAACAAGAACCGGCCCTGCGCTAGTAATGGCTGGTAGGCACATGGAATGTTCTCAATTTTCCCTTGTGTGACAGTGCTGTATGGTGATGTGTCACCATCCCTTCTGTGTCAGTATTGGGTGGTGATGTCACCACTCACATTGCAGATGGGGCAGGAGAGCTTGGAATCAAACGCTGGAGAAGGGGGCACGGAGAGGGACTTCATGTGTGCTTAGGAAGGCCTGCTGTGCAGATCTATGCAGTCTTCGCGTGCTTCCCAGGCCCCTGGGCTGCACATGCGCAGCACCTGTAGCTGCTCGAGCTGAAAAGAAAAGGGAGTCAGAGCGAAGTCTTTAGAGGATGCTGCTCTTTATTATTAGAAAGATGGATTTATGTTCTTAGCCTGTCCTGATCCTCATTATACAGGAGAAGTGAAAACATAACACTCACACAAAAGACTCAGATAGGGAAATTTTGTTCAGCTTTATAGCAAAGTAGAACTAATTCAGATGTTGGACTAGAAGGGGAGTAGACAAACAAATGTGGGGTTTTCCTGTGCATACAGGGATGCTCACTAATGAAAGAAAGCAGCCTGTTGCTGCACCAGTGGCAGGGATGTATCAAAAACACCACATTGCCAGAGTCCTTGAAATTCTGTGTTTGCCATGTTTTCTTTTACTGTAACAAATACCAGAGCAAAACAAGTAAAAAAAAAAAAATCCAAACTGGAAAGGGTTTATTTTGACTCCCAGTTTCAGAGGCTCAGTCAGGTACAGTGAAAAAGGCCTGTTAGGATGGAACAGCCCAAATATGGTGGTCAGGAGGCAGAGCGGAGAGAAGGCGGAAATGGGATGGGACAGAAGAAAGGGGAGAAAGAAGGAAAAGAAAGAGAAAGAAAAACATTGTCTATACTGGCTTTCTTCTCTTCCTCCCCTTTTCCCTTCATGTCCCCAGCCTGTTAAATGGTGTTACCCACATTCAGGGCAGGTGTTTCCCATATTAACCCTGCCTGGAAACATTCTTGTACTCACAGACACACCTGGAGGCTTACCTCACTCATATTCTGGGTACTGCTCAATCTAGTCAACTTGACAATCAAGGTTAACCATCATATATAGAGAATAGGAATCTGCTCTGTGCGGCTAGATGAAGGTTGCCTGGGGTCTGGGTGGGATATGAGCCAGGCATGGCACAGGTGGTATGCAAGCGGCAACTTCAGGATGTGCTGTCAAGATTAGGAGTGGCACGCAAGTTGCTGTGTGTATTGTCAGCCTAGGGACTCACACACACCAAAGCATGTGCAGGCAGAGCACTGGGCCACACCCCAGAGAGGCCCAGCTAAGCTGTGTTTCATTTCATGCTTGGCTGTGAGGAGGGAAGCTTAGGGTTTTCAGGCATGAGTCTAGTGTGACCAGAACAGGGCATGGGTCTCACTGACCAATGTGGTGTGAGAGCAGAGACAACAGGAGCCATATACACACAGAAAGACTCATTGTAAAGAATAGGGTCATTCAGCTTCAGAAGTGAGAATGTATCTTATCTGTAGCTGATAGCCTGGGGAACCAGTAGTTGATATGGGCAGGGGGGCAGATCTAGTATTTGATGGTGAGGGGATCGAGTAGTTTCTGTGTCATCAGCTCTGCTTCCAAAGAACAAAGATTTTAGTTACAATCCAAAAGCTGAAAAGGGAACTTCTTAGATCAGGTATCCAGATGTCTAACCTAATTATTCTGTTCCGTGTATGCCTTTAATTGCTAATCATCTAATATGAATCCAACTCCCCCCCCTCTCTCTCTCTCACACACACACACACACACACACACACACACACACATACACACACGTTTGACCAAATGTCTGGGCATAGCACAGTAACGCAGACACATGACTTGAACAATCATAGAGATGCCAAGGGGGCCCAGGACACTAACGGGGCATGGTGACATGTCCACACACATTTATTATACCTATTATACCAGGCTGCCTATCTGAGAGATTGTGCCAGGTAAAGTTAATATGTAAACATATCATCATATGTGAGCAAAAACCATCTATGGAGGTAAAACCAAAATTACAGTAATGTCTACCAAGGAGCCATGTGTGATCCTGGCAGGTTCAGGTGACATGATCCAGCAGGAGCTCAGAAAAGGTGTCTGGAAGGAAGTGGTCCTGGGTCTCTGCTGTCTGCTTCTTGGGTTTTGCTGTCCCTGAGCTCCAGAAGTTTCCCACCTTCTTTAATTGTTTCACAGATTTCATTCTTGTTTTAGTTAGCTGTGGGTGGTGTCTGTTTTGAGTGTGGCTCTCTGGAACAGGGGGCAGATTTGCAAAATGACTTCAAGTGACCAGTTACCCTGATCATAAGAAAGACAGACATATCAACACCGGTTTCTTTTTCCTCAGCCTCACGTCTCCCTAAGACTGGAAGTGGGCAGCTGGGCAAGTGGACTCATCTTTAGGATGGCTCAGGAGAGAGGGGCCAATACAACAGCCTTGGGCTGTCGGTACACCCACAGCTAAGAGTCAGAGTCTTCTGAGTGGAGCATGACTCTGACTCTGCCAGTTGACTCTGAGTGCTGAGACCCTCTCAAGTGTAGTCACCAGGGAATAAACACAACCTTCCCTCTTTCTGGGAGCTTTGGGAGAACTGTCTTTTATTCCTGCAGTCTGGTGTGTGTGTGTGTGTGTGTGTGTGTGTGTGCCTTGCCATCTACAAATGGGAATACAAATGGGATATTTTATTGCCTGTAGCAACCAAGCAACCAGAAGGCTCAACAAAACTGGGCTGAGCTCTCTGAGTCAAATTTGAGCACCTAGGACCCAGCTGGAACTCATCCATAGAGACAATCAGGGGAGAGAGAAAGAAATCACGTGCTTCACAGTTATTTTGTAGTTTGTTCTCTAAAAGCCCCAGAGCCATTTCCCATTCCAGCTTCTTTCTTGAGCTTTTGACAGCAATTCTTTGAATTCCCAGATCCCTCCCAATTATTCTGATTGCAGTTAGAATGGATTTCTATTTCTTGAGCAGAAGAACCCAGTAATGGAAGCTTTAGGCTGGAACTATTTCAGGCTGGTATTTCCCATGCCACCCCCTTACACACTGATCACCTCATGGAGGAGAGAGAGTCTTCAGCTGAGCTCTCTGTGTATATATTTTGCTTAGCGTTTGTTCAACACTTTACTGTCAAGGGGTTGATCTTGTGTTACCAATGAGTCTTTGGGCAGCTTAGCTTAATCAGACCACATGAGTGAGTCCAAAGCAGGCAAAGATGTTCCCTCAGGGTCAGCACTGTACTTAATCCCTACCTGCCCTCATTTGAAAACACAAATCCCGAGCAGCTATTTTATACTTTTAAAGACTTGACATTTATGTAACTCTTCTCTTTGAAGATGGAAATATCCCCATGAACTTTGAGCGCCATCAGCTTAGAAGTTTCCATGGAAGGGTGTTGGGGAGGTTTGGGCTTGCAGGGATTCAGAGAAATAGGAATTGTTTTGGATGGTATTTGATATAGTCACAGAACACTTACAAGTTCCATGGTATTCTGTGGTAAGAGTTTCCTCTGGGTCTTCAGAGCCAGGGCTTCCTTAGCATCTATTGGGGGTCAATGGCCTATACTTTGATTTAGGAAATTGTCTGCATTAAAGGATATTGGAAGAGGCTGGTGGGTGGAACTGCATGGTGGCTTGAGCATCCTGCATCCCAAATAACCACCCCAGGACTGTGGTGGTTCTCTGTGAGGACCCAAGACTCCATGTTTCCAGGAAGCCTGGAGGAGACCCCAGCTCGCTGGGCTCATAAGAATTTGCTATTCAATTCATAGCTGACTTTCATCTTGATTTTGAGGGAGGGCTGAGGATCTCAGTGGCTGTCTCACCTCTTGTGGAGGAGGCTTAGCTGGGGAAAGGATTGGTGTTTAAGGGTCAAAAGGAGGAATCCCGCCACAGGGCTACACTCTACATTCAGCCTTTGGCAGACAATGTCACTAGGCCTGGAGGGTGTCCTTGTGGCTGCTGACTGATCGTCTGGCCAAACAACTAGAAAAACAGTCCAGTAGTAACATCATACTGCCCAGATAGAGGTTTGAGTCTCCCTGGGACCTGTTGGTGGCTGGCCAGAGTTTTCTTGCTATTTATCTTAGGCAAATGCAGGGATCTGGAATTACTTTTCTCAGTATTTTTGTGTAGAGGTCAAGTTTAAGTTTCCTGATGTTTCTGTTTTGAAGACATACATCTTGCAGGGCAGGGACCATGGCACGGGCCAGTCAGACTCTTTACCACTGATTTCAGCAGTCTGATTCCCAAAGCAGGCCTGTCATCAGGTTCTCAGCCATTTTCTTCTGGGTCGTATCTGGTGCCAGCTGGTATCTGGGGGCAGACTCCGAAGGGACTCTTGGTTCCTTCTTACCTTGTTTGCGCATGGCGCTGACCACTCACAGTCATGGGCTGTGGCTCTTGCAAGGGCAGGTGAGCCATTTTGTCTCTACCCTTGTGGTGAATAAGTCCTTCCCTGTACTACTTGAGGAACAGGTAGATGGAGTCTTTTCTTCAACCCCAGCAGTAGGAGTCCCTGAGGACCTGGGGGTCTATTGATACCTGCACTGTACGAAGTGGGGAGGGACTTGGAGCTGCTATGGAGATTTCATATACTTATATTGGTGGGATCAAATCTTTCAGACCATTCTCAAAGTTTGTATTAGAAAAGGAGACCAGAAAAAGTTTAAGGACTGCAGTGTGTTTGATGTTTAATAGCCATAGTCTCTTTAACATTTGCAACATGATGGGCTGTTAGCTGTCAGAGCAGTTCATTGAGCACTTTAGATTACAGAGTTCAAGTTTAGGTTTGTATCTTTTTGGATCTTATCAGTATCACCAAACTACTGAGGTCGGAATTTTGGGTGTTTAGCACAGATCCGCAGTCTGTGAGTACTAAGAAGCATGTGTCACCTGGTTTTGCTCTTTCTTGTTTGTTCTAGAGTACAAACTTCACAACATAGTAGCATTTGATTTGAGGACAGATTTATCAAGTACGCCAAGGACCGACTGTGTATCTTGAGTTGACTTATAGCCAAGGATCTAGAAAGATATTCTTTCTACTTAGAGTGCCAACGAAAGAGTCATTTGTATTTCCCATATTGATGATTCAAACTTTCATATAGACCTAATTTCTGGATGTCTCAGTGCTGCAAGTTCCTCTTAGTCTGTTAAATAGAGAACATGTGAAGGAGATCTGAATCTAGAACCACTCAGCATACCTATTTCACGCGGTGACTGGCAGCTCTGGCTTGCCTTGGAAGCTGTGGCAAGTCCTTTCTGTTGGATTTCAGATTTAGGTCCACATCCTCTTCGGCAAGCATCCTCCTGTCCACAGAGGGCCCTCCTCTGTTTATCCCACCCCCTGGCCTTTGCTGGGAAGTTTCCCTGTGGTCAGTGCTCCCCCACTGTCTTTTCTTCTCCCCTCTGTGTTGTAAGCTTGCTAAGTTCAGGTCATTTGCAGTGGCGCCTGCAAACTGTCGCATGGTCACCATCTTCCTTTACATCTGACTTGATTCTGAAGTGCCAGATTCCAAGTTTAGAAGGATTTGTTATTTGGAGATGATTTTGCCCTCTTTTGTAAATTAATTTCCTCTCCTGCTAAGGCAGCCAAAGCACGGCGGTGATTTTCTACCACAGAGAGGTAATGAGGCTTAGGGGAAAATGCTTAATAGGAAAACATTGTCCCACACTGAGAATTAGGAGCTCTGGATGGAGAAGCAGCCGATGAATATTAAAACCAGACAGTGTGATGTTTCTGTGGAGGGTGTGTGTGACAGAGCACATGCGTTATCCTCGAAGAGTTTTGTCTGTGCCTCCATGCGTGCTAGGGAGGTGCACTGAGGGACTGCTAACAGGCTACACTCAGCCCTCAGGCGTGTAAGCAAGGGGAGGGGCTAGGCGGAGTGCTGATAGGCTGCCTTCGGTGTTGTACAGGGAGGACACACATCCTCATTACACACAGTCTGGAAGATTCCTCTCACAGAATGTCCCCCAAGCTAACATTTTTCCCTAGGTGATAGTCCAGACAGGTCTACGAGAGAAGAGAGAGGTAATTCAATTTGCAAGGTTTTTTCTTCCCTCTTCTTTCTCAGTCTCTTCCTCTGTCTTTAACTTCTTCCTTTTCTCTCTCTACTTCTGTGTGTCTCTTGGTAGAAAGCATTATTTATAGAGGGAACCAAGGTTTGGAGAAAGAAAACATCCTTACAAGATAGACGCTGTGTGGCCCCTGTCCTTAACCCCTCTGGCTTCACCTCAGTGTGTCCATGGGCGCCTCAGTTCCCATCTTCTCACCCTGGAGACGAGAAATGTAACACTTCAGCTGAAGAGGATCAATAAAGGAAAAGATCAATTTCTAAAACTAAATATCCTTGCCTAAGTTTCCTCTGGAAATAGTAAAAACAATAGGTTCTTTCTGTTGTTCTCTCTAATGTCTAAAAGTGCTGATGTATTCTAGGAATTTCCTCAGCACTGTCCTTCCTCACATGGGCATCTCCCGGCTTACTGACGCTCTCTCCTCCTCCTGCACCCTTGACTTCTCTGTCCTCTCCCTCCCGATTTTGTTTGTTTTTGTTTTGTTTTGCTTTCTTTACAGGATGCTTCTCCTGTGCTCCTCTGTGCTACAGGAGCCTGGAGTGGAACACAGCCATAGCCGGTGCTTAAGGAACATGATGGGAGGGGCTGCCAGTGACCTCAGATGGCATCTCGGCGGTGTAGATTTGTGAACAGAAATCTCATAAAAAGAGGCTTGAGGAAGGCAGGGAAAGGAATGGTGACCTCCCATGCCAGGCCTTGGGGAAGCCAGGGACAGAAATGACACAGAAAGGTACCCGATGGAGGAGAGGAGTCAGTCCTTGTTCCTCAGCCTGCTGCCCGGAATGCAGAACTGGAGGAAACTCCCAAGCCCTTCTGGGCTTCCTGTTGTTCAAAGGAAGGCAGATTGGAGGGATTCATCTGCAAACCACAGGAGGAAGAGGTTCTGGGATCTGCCCGGAATCTGCTGCAGTTGTGTAAATAAGTAGCTTGAAATCAAGGCAGAAACTATGGCTCATTGTTAGCAGTGGTGGCATAGGGGAGTTTTGAAGGCTTTTGGGGATAGGGGTAGGGTAGCTGGTAGCATCTGGGAAGACCACACGGGTGAAACAGCACAGGAGGTAACTGTGGGGTGGTCTAAGCTCTTGTGTCTGGTGCGGGAGGTTCTAACTGAAGCTGGCACATGTGGAACTGTGGACAGGGAGCATGCAGGCAGCCTGTGTCAGAGGGCCCAGGCCACATGTCCCCTCAGGCCACTCGTGTTTTTATTTGCTTGTTGATCTGATTCTATCTTGTGCTATTCATTTATTCACTCAGCAAACGTGTGTACAGAGTCTATCAGACTCTCACACTCTCTTCCTGTGGAGCCCAGATGCAGGTTCTTTTCCTGATGGGCAGGCAGGATGGTGGTGGCAGCCCCAGTCCAAGGAGGTGAACCAAATCTGTCCCTACATCCATCTATCACCTCTTAGAGAGGTTCAGTTTGGTGGTGTGAAGGCTGGGTTCTCAGCTTTTGACACTGCCCCTGAATGAAGGGATAGAATGTTCCAGTGACTACTTCTGTGTAGAGTCAGTCTTGGGAGTGGTGTCCAACTGGAGCTGGAGGAGGACACATCAGCTTCTTTCTCCATGAGGCAGTGTTACTAGACAGGCTTCTAACTGCAGATGGGTATCTCCCATATGCAATGGTACACTAGTGGAACCAATGATTATGTGGTGAAAGTGGCGCACATGTGGGGGTGCAGGGAGGAGGCAGGGGGCTTGGACAGCAGCGTGTGTGTGTCTGGGGGGCAGGGAGGGGAAGGAGGTCAAGGGGGGTTGGATTGCAACACCAGTTAACTGAACACTGGGCCAGAATCCCAGACTCTCTTTTGTGACTGGCAGAGGATGAGAGACCTGGCATGGTCAACATCGAGGCCCAGGTAGAGCCCCTGTAGGAGGGTAGGTGGAAGCATGAGGTGTCCTGGATTTGAAAGCTGGTCGTCTATAAGAATGACAGGAAGATGACTGCAAGGCTGTGCTCCTGCTTTTAAATACTTTGTTATCCCCGGGCCTTTTGAGATCTTTGCCCCCTCTGCTCTGAGCTTGGGTTTCCATAGCCTCATCAACTGTATTCCTGTTGTTTGTAAGAGTATTGGGTATGACGCTATATTTTGTTTTTCTCCAGGTGATTTGTTTTTTTTAACCACACTAATCAAGTCTTTTATCCACTGGCACTCATGTTGAAATTTTGCTTCCCCACAGTGTTGTCATTGGAATACTGTCTTCTCTCAGTGCCATCTACCCTTTCCTTCCCAAGTTACATGCCCTCAGGTCCAAAAGAGTAGCATCTTCACAATGGCTGTCCATGACCCACCTGAAGTCTACTCTGTGGGACCCAGGTTGCCTCTGTGCCTCAGTCTGCCTTCTGTTTTTGTGAGTCTGGAGGAATGTGCTTGCTTATTGATCATTAATTTATAAAATTCCTTCTATTCTCTGAGAATAGAGAATAACTCCTGCTGGTATTTTATAGCCCACCCCAGCCCTTTGTCTTTATCTATACATGGAGAGAGAAGAAGAGAGAGAAAGGGAAGAGGGAGGGAGGCAGGAGGCAGGAGGCAGGGCTGAGGAGATTTGTTCATTTAATTTCAATGATCAGTGTGAACCTATTCAATTCACAACAATTCCCATGTCACAGTTAGGGTTTCTACTGCTGTGTTCAAACACTATGACAAAAAGCAACTGGGGGAGGAGGAAAGGGTTTATTTCATCTTCTACTTCCTGGTTGAGAGTTCATCACTGAGGGAATTGACATCAGACACACAAGGTTCCTCCAGGAACCTGGAGGGAAAAACTGAAGCAGAGGCTGGGGAGGAACACTGTTTACTGGCTCAACCAGTTTTCTTAGACAACTCGGGACCAAATGCCTAGGGGTGTGGTACTCCTCACAGGCTGGGTCCTGCACATTAACCATTAGGAAAGACAGGGACCTGACTACAGGCCAATCTTTAGAAGGCATCTTCTCAATTAAGATTCTCTCTTCCCAGAATGTCTAGGTTTGTGTTAAGTTGACAAGGGCAAAGAGTACACGCTATAGAGTTGAGATTATTTCCTATTAAAAATGAAGGCACTGGGTTTTAGGAAGGTTAAAAACCTGGACTGACCTACGGAAATGGTACCCAGAAATGATGTTGGGATAGAAGCTCAGAGGGTTTGATGTAAAGATTGTGCTCACCAGAGCATGGGCCCCTTGGCAGCCCCATCTGTAAATTGGAAAACAGTGAAAGCAGAGTGAATATAAATGTAAGGAGAGCCGGATAAATAATTTAACACTTATTTATAGAACAGGATACATTGTAGCTTCCAAAAGACTGAATTTCATCTCTGTATACAAAGGGTGTCCACCATTGATCTTCTGCTTCACGATAACAGAGGGGCACATTATGTGATACCATCTTGATATGATCCTGTTTCTGTTGAATTTATATTTAGATTCTTGTACAATCTATAGAATCCTCCTGGTAGGATGTGCAGTTGAAAGCAAATACCTTCAGGAAGTGAGGTTGGAGGTAGAAAGTTTTCAGCTATAATTCAAAGTTTCACAAGCTTGCTCTTGGCCATCGCGCCCTGATGGGAAGGCAGGATTGGTCTCCCCCGAGCCCTGCACTGCAACAGTCCTGTCCTGGCAGAAGCAGCTCTTCCTTCCCCAGGAGGGACATATTTCTTTGATCCTCTGCCAAGCTTGTCCTGCCTCCTTGGTTTCAGGACTCTCCAGGTTGTATTCACCCTGTGCATTTCTTTGACTTGGCACTTATTACTTATCTTAAATGCACTGCACTGGATTAAGGCAACTTTCCCTTTCCTATCCCAGGATCTCCTTTAACCCACTAAACACTGTTCCTTCCTGGATTTTCTCCAGCTAAGCAGTCGTCTTATAAGGCAACCTGCTACCTTAGGTGATAATCAACACTGAATTTCTTTGTAATAGCCCCGAGGTGCTTCCCTTTGATTTCTGGATAGAATAAAGCGTTTTACTATGTTGTATTCTCAAAACTCTTTCTTTCCTGTCTAGGAAGAAAGCGATTTCATGGCTGGGCTTTTTTCTTTCACTGTGACTTCAGTTTCTTCCCTCCTTAGCAGATGTGACCATCCCATTGGTAAAAATTACCAAAATTTATAACATACTGAAATTTTATAAAAATGTGAGGTTGACACATATGTGTCCCTGCTCAGGTATCTTCCTATAGGAAAATACCAACAGTATCAAGTAGGACTGATACCCCAGAGAACAGCAACAGTGCCCTTAGTTCAACTAGTGCTTTTTAAAAAACAATAAGTTAGTTTAAAAATATGTACATGTTTGCATGTGTGTGTTTGTGTTTGTGACCGCAGTGATCACAGAAGCCAGAAGAGTGTGCCAGATCCCCTGTGTTTCACTGAAGATCATGTGACAAAATGCTTTAACAACCTTGAAGCTAAGATGCTTTGGCTTTATAAAAACTCCTTTCAGGTTTACTGACCTTTTTGTGATGACACTATGCTTTGAAGAATTACCAGGCAGGGTTTCTTAAAATTTCAAATGTATTAATCTGCCCCATCAATGTTATAACAATGCATGGGAAAGTAATTGCTTTTAAAAAGAAATTATTTCGTATTCTGAGAAAGCATTTCAGAAATAGATATTTGGAAATATTTTTGTTGTTAATTTGGTTATTGCTGAAAACAGTGTGTGTCATTCAAGAGTACCAATTATTTTAAATCTTCACGTTTGCATAGTAAAATATCTTCCTGGAAAGTAGAATTTTTAACCTGTACATTAAAAACTCATGGATTGAGGAGCTTGCTGTGTTTTGAAGATGTTTATGAAAACCCTGAACGTTCCAAACCTGCAGAGCAGAATTTTCTAACTCATGTATAAGAAACTTCCAAAATAATGAATTTCAGTGTGTTTTGAGATGGCTGTAAACACGGGGCCTTTTAGTATTCTCAGGGCCTTTGCTTCTCGCATTTGGGAAGAAGGAAATGTACACAACATCTTTTTGGCAAATACTACGGTGTTTAAGGTTGAGAGAGTCATACGACCCCAGAACCTCTTTAGTGTGGAGACATGGAACAGAGTTGCCTCCTTCTGCCTTGGCACAATTTTGAATCAAGTATTGAAACAATCAAACACATAAATGAGTATTTTAATATATAGCATTGTAGAGGATTATATGACATTTTTAATAAGATAAAAATTTTAATTAGACTGAAATTTGTTTATAATAAAGGTCTATGCCTTTAGAAAGTTGAAGAATATCTATTTGGTTTTCTTTGTTCAGTTCATTTTTAGGTTATTATGCTGGTAAGACTCCATGGGTAGCTTTGTGGCATTCCTAGGAGGCACAGTCTTAAAGCAAATTCCTTGTTCCTCATAATCTTGTTACCCCTTCTCCTGCAATGATCCCCCAACCTTAGGTACAGGAGTTCTATTCTAGATGTACTCATCAGGACTAGACTCTAGGACTCTGCATTTCAATTAATTGCTTGTGGTTTTCTATGATGATCTTCCTCTGTTTCAATGAAAAATTTCCTTGATGAGAGACTAGGATTACATTCTTGTATGTATAAAGATGAATACTTAGAATGTAGTTTGAATTATGGTGATATAGTAAGGTGGTAGTTGTAGGTGCTGCTTCACGATCCACGACTTCACTAGCACTGGTGCTTGGCTAAATTTCCAGCACTAGGCATGGTTTCTTGCTATGTGGGTCTTAAGTGTAATCAGAGAGCTATTGGTTATTATCAAGGCCTGCATGCCACTGCGTGCTTAGTATTATTGTACCACGCTGGCCGTTGGTATTTCTTTGACTATTGGTGGCATCATAACTGGATAGAGCTGTAGGTTGCTTATAGCATGGCTGTTTTATTTTTCCTTAGATATTAAAAAAAAAGAATTATGACCTAAGCCCACAGGAATAGGGGACCTGAATGGTAAAGTATCAGTGGGAGGACAGGGGATGAGGAATAAAGGCGACAAAAACATAGCTGGCACCAGGAGGGCTTGCATAAGCTGCTGACTCGTGCCAAGCAAGTTTATTAAGAAGCACAACATCATTTAGACTATTTGCAGGAAGAAAAAAATGCCAAGGTCAATAGAGAGCTAGGTCAGACAATGTTAGCAAAGAGAACAGGATATCTCACTCAGATGCCTAAGGACTGATTACCAGAGCTCAGAGGGAAGTCTCAGAACCCCAGATATAGGAACTTTGACTCCTTTGAGGTCCTGGCTATGGCTTCAGATAGGCCCTACCAAATTTATTCCTGGACAAGGACACAAAACTAAAGTTCCCTTTGTACTTTCATCAGGGCCTCTAAGAAAGTCTATGGTCAGTCTGACTTCCCACAGGATGTATTTTTTTGTTATTTTTAATTATGTGTATGTGTGCGTTTGCATGTGTGTATATATACAGGAAGCACTGAGGCATTGGATCCTGTGGAGTTACAGAAGGTTACGAGCTACCCAATGTGGGTGCTGGGAAACAAAAAGTCAGGTCCTTTATAGGACCACCAAGTGCTCCTAGTCCCAGAGCCAGCTCTCTAGTTTCTCTTTGAACTTTAGCCTGACATTACATTTTTCATAGGCAATGCATCTTATATAAATAAATATTTATCCTATAATTCTTTATTACATTTACTTATGAGACAATATATGATTTCCCCATTGGATTGGTATTCTAGTTTTGTAATCTCTAAAGTTCTCACTCTTTTTTGGCTGGGTGCAATTTGCCAATATTCTTTGATAGAACCATTCCATCTCTAAATATTGGTTCTTAGGAAAAAGTCAATCAAATAAGCAGGAGAATCACACATGGGTGTTCTCTACAGCACTAGAGAGTCAAGATTGGAAGCAATGCCTCTGTTTTTAAAACAAGTGATTGCTTACGCAATAATACCACAAATGCCTCTAGGCTATTACAATGGATATAGATTATTCCAATGACCCAAACACACTTGATTCAGTGAGGAACTAATGCTACACAAGTTCTATATGATACAAGTACATTATTCCACTAGTAAACTACATTTCTTATTTCCTATGGGCATAGGAAACATACAAATATATACAGTAGTATTATGAAGAATTAACTTATCTTTTTCTTATCTGTGTATATTTGACTAATACTCCTTCACTCCCAGTCTTCAGGCAGAATGTGAGACTACAGGTGAGAAGTTAGTGTTCAGCCTTGGGTTTTTCCAGTAGACATCCTACCTGTGACAGAGATGCTGGTTGGAAAGGAGTGCTTGGGTAGTCACTCAGGATGAGGCTGATAATCCTGGTCTCAGGTATGTGTCCTAAGTCTTGCACACCCATTCCATCTGTCTGTTGGACCCTCACAGATGGAATAAAGATCACATAGAATGTGGGAAGAGGAATCTTCTTACTCCCTGTCCGAGACTGATATCTGAGAATTGTTTCATGAAGGGCCTCCTGGGGTGGGCATTGGAGAGTAATAAGAGAGTTGAGATTTGTCTGGACTCTGTGGAGGCAACATCTGTCACTAACATCCATGAGCCAGGCAGCCTCAGTTTCAGAAGAGTAGAAATTGATGGGATTAGAGTAGGAACATATCTAGGCAGAGAGACTGTCTTAGCCTATTCTGGGGAAGCATGGGGCAACACCCTGACTTTTTTTTTTTTGTCTGATTTGATTTATTTCCTTTTCATTAGTTTAAATCTGGTAAGGATACAGTGTGATATGGACTCCGTGTCCAATGTCATTTGCAGGAAGGTTCCCCAGACCACTCTGGTTTTATTTGGTTTGCCTCCAGGACTCTCTGTAGCTTTTGCCTAAGTAGACCTCAGTTTCATCGCCAGCCTAAACACCTTCAATTTTAAGAAGAGCCGTGTGCATTCTTTAGTCCCAGAGACCTTGATTGTAGACTGCAAATATGGTCTTGCACCACAGCCTTCCAGACATATTTGCTTTTCATAAGTTCTGTTCTCAGCAGGCCTCCATGGATGCCAAGATGGTGGACAGAGCTGCCACTGTGATGTGTTAAATGTTCACCTTTGTGAAATAAAGGGACTGGGGTTGTGGGTCTAGAAGAGGTCACGGAGAGGGGTTCTTCAGAGCACTTAGTGTGGATCGTCAGCTACATCTTAGTAACTTAGGCCTCTTGGAATTTACCAGTCAGGATAGACCTGGAGACCAAGGGAAGAAAAACAGTAACCTTGGCTCAAAGTGACTTGAAAGGACTATGACATGTGTGGCTGTGAGCATAGTTGGGCAAATATCTGTGGCATAGACTGTCTAGTCCTTTGGGCATGTTCCAGGAGTGGTATAGCTGGATAATATGGTAGAATTACATTTAGTTTTTTGCGGGTTTGCTAATTTCCAGAGTTAGCTGCTCCAGTTCGCATTCCCACTGATAGCGAAGGGAGGGTTCCTTTTTTTCACAACTTCCCCAGAACTTGTCAGTCCTTTGTTTATCCTGGGTAGTCTCACTGAGATGGACTGAAATCTTAAAGTTATTTTAAATTGCTACGGATGATTAACACTCTTTAAGGTATTTCTTATCCCTTTTTATCTTCTCTGTTGAGGATTCTCTGTTTATAGCCATTACATATTTTGTGGTTTTTCTGTTAACAATTGGATCATTTGTTTCTTTGACTCTTTGTTTTCTTGAGTTCTTTATATTCTGAATTTTAATTCTCTGTCGGATAGATAGCTGGTAAAATTTGCCTTCCATTCTTTGTTTTTTTGTTTTGTTTTGTTTTCCCACTGGATTGCTTGTTTCCTTAGCCATCCAGAAGCTTTTTGGTTTTATGAGGTCCCAGTTTTTGATTGTTGGCTTTAATTCCTTAGCAAATGGAATCCCTTTCAGAAAATTCTTTCGTACTCCTGTATTTTTTAGGACAATGCCTATGTTTTCTTCTAGGAGTATTTTAGTGTTTTAGGTTTCACATTGAGTTCTTTGATCCACTTGAATCTAATCTTTGTGTAAGGTAATAGATATGAGTCAAATTTCATTCTTCTCCATGTGGATATCCAGTTTTCCCAGAACCAATTGTTGAAGACACCTTTCCTCCCTACGTTGTCTTTTTTGCCTCTCTGTCAATATCAGATGGCCATAGTTAGAAGGACTCACTGGGCTCCACCTTCTTCCATTAGTCTGCAAATCTGTTTTTGCACCAGTACAATTTTTAAAAATTCACCATAGGTTTGAGATATCTCTTGAATTCATGCACATCATGGCTTCTGTGTCTGTGGCTCAAAGAACATTTCGGAAGATGGGGCAGAAATTGTAAGGGTCAGAGTATAGGAAGAAATGCTTCCATAAACAAGACTGGAGCAATATCAATATCTATCGACAGATTAGTGTGAAAGGTTGCTTTCACCTACTCAGGGGTTACACCTAGACAGAGAACTGCAGGTGACTATTGACTGCTGGGAGCTGGGAGGAGAATTCGTCTGTCCCACGATGAGTCCCCATATCAATTGTCCAATACAGAGTGGTCATCCTTGTGTCAACCATATACACCAAAATAACAAAAGTAGACTCACTAAATGCTATTGTATTGAGAATGCAGAGGGGCAGGACAGGTCTAAGGAATAGAAACTAGAAGGGCTGGAGGTAGAAAAGGGAGGCAGGGAGTGATAAAATTCTATTTCAGTTAAAAAAAAAAAAAAAAACCAAACCCACAAAACACAACTTTCTGTCTATGAGCCCTTATGAAATAAAGCCTGTCTAATCCATAGCAGGCAGGCAAGGTTAAAGTCACAGGAAAACCCTTGTTTGACCAAGAAAAATCTGTATTTTCTAGGGCATGCTCTTCCATGCTTAATGTTAAGTTTCTGTGACGGGGTGCAGTGGGACCTCAGGAGAGCTGTTCCCGAGGTGTTAGAGAGCCCATGCCTGTGCAGCACCTGGGTTCGTGGCCTGCTAACTTCACACCATGTACATGTGTATTCACATCAGTGCAGGAAAACATCTGGAAGGATTCATAAAAAGCTGTTTCCCGTGGTAGGTAGCACAGTTTAATTTTCTACATTGAACATGGATCACATTTGCAATAAAAATGCAAATCTAGAAAAATATTTCAGAGTGTGCCATGTTCAATGTAGGCGATTTGCAAAATATGAAAAGTACATTTAAAAATTAAATCATCTGAATTTCCACTCTGCGGAAATAACCTTCATTAATATCTTTATTTATTTTATCTCATATATATGCATATCTACTTAATGCATATAGATATGCATGTATTCAAAGTATATGTATTTTTTAATAAAATCAGAATTGTATTGTCTCACTCTATTACCATCATCATGTATATTTTTTCTTTCAATGAAGTTAACGAGCAATTTCCTTTCTACTAAATATTCTTTGGATCCTCCTTCAAAGTTCTATATTCAGTGAAGTTTATGGTATAACTTCTGCCTATGGATGAAGAAATGAGAGTTAGAAAGGTGAAGCAAGTCATCCAAGGACAGGCAGCTGGCGAATAGGACACCTGGGATTTGAACCTGTGTCTCCTGATTATTGAAACCAGTCTTGATAAGGATGGAAGAATAAATGAAGAAATGTGATAGATAGGTGTAAAACTTCTGCCATGTGTGCCACGTGTGAGTTCTTAATAAATCTGGTTCTTCCCTTTGTGATCTTATCTTTTTTTTTTTTTGGAAACCCACCCTTGGGGCAGTCTGTGGGTTCAGGAATCCACCCTTGAAGGGAGTCTTTGGGTTTAGGAACCCAGTCTAGGGGGCAGTCTGTGTTCCCTCTTGGGGACAATCTGTGATTCCCCCTTGAGGGCAGTCTGTGCTCTTCCTTGGGGGCAGTGTGTGTTTTCCCCTTGGGGACAGTCTGTGCTCTTCCTTGGGGGCAATCTGTGCTCACCTTTGGGGGCAGTCTGTGCCCCCTCCCCCTTGGGGACAGCCTGTGCTCCCCCTTGGGGCAGCCTGTGCTCCCTCTTGGGGGCAGTCTGTGCTCCCTTCCCCTTGGGCAGCCTGTGCTCCCCCTTGGGACAGCCTGTGCTCCCCCTTGAGGGCAATCTGTGCTCCCTTCCCCTTGGGGACAGCTTGTGATCCCCCTTGGGGCAGCCTGGGCTCCCCCTTGGGGGCAGTCTGTGCTCCCTTCCCCTTGGGCAGCCTGTGCTCCCCCTTGGGGGCAGCCTGTGCTCCCCCTTGGGGCAGCCTGTGCTCCCCCTTGGGGGCAGTCTGTACTCCCTTCCCCTTGGGCAGCCTGTGCTCCCCCTTGGGGGCAGTCTGTGCTCCCTTCCCCTTGGGGCAGCCTGTGCTCCTGAAAACCCTTCTGTAAGAGCTTATTGGTGGAGCTGCTCTCTCAAGCCTCCCTGCATGACTGAGCCTCTGCTTTGCTTGCTCTCTTTTTGCCAAGGTTTTGGCTCCTGTTTTCCCAGCCAGGCCCTGTCACTGTGCCCTCAGGTACCCTGTCATTTTCCTGCTTTTGTTTAGGTTACCCAGAAGCCCAATGGCATTTCTGGGAAAAAAAAAAAAAGATTTAAGCACTCCAGGTGGCCAAAGTTCTCCCAATGTCACTTTCAGTTCAAAGAGATCAATCCAACGACTTTATTGTGGAAATAGTAAGTGGATTTCAGTTGGGAGAAGCTGAAGGTCTATAAAATTCAGGCAAATCACCCCAGTAATATATCTAGAGATATAACTCACCTAGGCATCGATGGAAATGGACACCCTTTCTCGACTTCTTTTCTGGAAGCTATTCTGGAGTGAGCTCTAAGAAGTCACGCCATAGCTGTGGAAAAGACCTTAGAAGGCAGGCAGGGTTCCAGGAACTCTTGGGCGCTGTGCATGAGAGCACTTCTCCGAGCTTGCTTTCCTAGCAGAAGAGCTGAAGGGAGCTGAGCAAGACTGCCTATGTGCTGATGATATCCTCCAGGGTTAGATCAGTGTCAGCCTCACTGGAGACAAAGATTAAATGAGGGCAGATGGCTGGGTGAAGACTGTGGAGAAAGACAGACAAGGGGTAGATGGGTGTCCTACTGAACGCCTTCAGGCTCAGTTAGGGAGTTGTGATGGAAATTCCTCTGAGAATGTTCTAGTTTGTCAGTTCTACTCTGTCAGACAGGGGTGTTGGGGGAGAATCATATGCATGTCCCCTACTCTGACCTCTCTGATTATTTTATATTACTGACATAGAACAATTATGGCTGAAAATGGAAAGCAGTTTGCTAATAAACTGACTTTTACCACAAGGAGACTATCATGAACTATTAACTGTGCTAAATATGATCAGAAGGGCTCTTAAGCAGAAGAGAAGACAAGCGTCGGGGAACTCTGACTACCAGGAAGGGCAGACAAAGAAGCAGCATAGCTGGCCTGGAAGAGAGGAGGGGACCACAAGCTAAGGAATGCGAATCATTTCTAGAAGATAGAAGGACCAAAGAAGTGGTTCGTAACCTTGAGATGTTTGTTTGTTTATTCTACCTAGGGGTCTTGATTGGCTGTGTTGATTGTTCCAGAACTTTGGGGTAGACATGTTCTTCTTGGGGCTTCATCTTGGCAGACCAGTCCCTACTGCCTGGAGAGAAAGCCTACTGGGCCTTTGTCTGTAGTCAGGAGTAAGAAGCTAGCTTGCCATATTTAGTATATATTTATGGTTTCTTTTCCTATCTGTCTGCCCACCAGAAATAAGCCCAACTTGTAGTACCTCACACTCTTGGGGCTCACTGTCCTGCCATCACCCCGATATTAGCCTAGTAAGACCTATACCAGACTCTGGTACAGTCATAAGTGCTGTTTATGCCACTGTAGGAGGCAATTCCTTCACTACCAATAGAGAACTAGTACAGTATGTGATCTTTCTTCATGATGAGTAAGGAGATCCCAGCATCAGGAGGCTCAACAAGACCTATGTTGGTAGGGAAGGGTGGGAAGGTACAGCCTTGACCTTGATCTAGGTCAACCTAGGTTGACTATGGCAGTTTGGGTATGCTGGTAGAAGGATAGCCACGTGGACCAGGTGAATCTGGTCTTGCGGACCCGGTGGATCTGGTTGCCAGTAACTTCTCTGTGGAGAGCTGGCCATGGGATAGGCATTTGGAAAGGAATTCTCTCCAAGGGAACTAAAACTGTCAAAATCAACTTGAAAATTAACTACCCTCTGAGATATTTGAGCAATGGTGTTCGGATTTGCTTGATTAACTATTTTGATGAATCATGTGTCTACATGTATGCAACTAGTGCTTACATACTTCAGTACCAATCCCAAAGCCTTGTGTACGCTAATGGTTCTCCAGCATCGAGCAATCTTTTGACGACTCTAAATTTCAAATCAAATTATCTTTAATCTGTTTTTTTGTGGCTTCTTTGTGCTGAGTGTGTTTTTATTGGTGATATCATCAAGTATTATTTTTTCAAAGTTATTTTGGGGGGGCTAATGACTTAGTGACTATTTGCTATTACCCGGCTTGGGAGTGGTCATCATTGGTTTATGATTACTCCCTGAATATTGATTTTGGTAGCATCCTATAGATGACTGCTAAATATGGCTGTCTTGGGCTAGAGAACCCATCTGCTGCCTTATCCTGAATGCAGCATAGAATCAAATAGCCTTGTCTTTTTTTTCAGCATGGTTACAATTCCTGAGGCCTATTCTGGTTCTGTTGTCATCATAGCATGTTATCAGCTACACAGCCTCATATTTCTCATTTGTGTGATGGACATCCTAATCAAAACTATGCCATGGGCTTTCTGAGAGATTTAAAGGGCGAAGCCTTATAATTCTTTGAGCACACATTGCACATATCAAGTGCTCACATATACATACTGATTGTATGTATATTCTCTGAAATTGTGATCATAGGAAAGTATCTTCAGATACTGCAAGTATTCTCTAGACAGGATGACTGATCTCTAGTTTGCAGGTTAGACAGGGATATCAGAAGAAATTGTAATACACAGTTCCCATAAAAATATGGTAAGCACAGAGGAAACATCAAGGAAGAGTGGGTACGGCAAGGGGTGTAGTCAGCCTGGCTCTGTGCAGAACAAAGGCTGACCCAAGCCCGGGGCAAGGGGCTTGGTATGACAGAACTCTCATTGAAGCTTCATTTTGTGGCTACAAAAGAAGGTCCTGTTTTGTGAATAGGAGTCATTTGGCTTTCTATGATCATTTTTTCTTGTTAGGTTGAACAGTTTCCACATCCTAATGCTTGTGGGCTGCTCCTATCTTAGGGATCTATACAATTTCTTTAGATGAATGAATGGTGTTCAGGCTTTATCCCAGATTAATTAAACCCAGGATTTCTGGGGATAGGATCTGGACTCAGAATTTTTCAGAAGCCTTCAGGGCGAATCAGGCATGCAGGGATGAAAACCTTAGGTCCAAAGTAAGAGAGAAGAGCTTGTGTGAGGGTTTGTGACACAGACTGGGACATGGACTGATGGAATTCCATGTCTGGGCAGGATTCACATTAGGATAGTTGAGAAGTGTCCACTTTGAGAGATCAAAGTATTGTTTTTTTTCATAACATTAAACCATCATTAATTTGTTAAAACAATATAAATTAAAATTAACTTATTAGCTGGCCTCTGGGTACCAGTAGAAATTTTATTGATGTCATTAAAAAGTCACTTTTAACTAAGCATGTTTTATTTGCACATCACAATAACTCAATAAAATATTTGAGGTCAGCTTTTGCTCTGAGCTGGCCTCCGGTTCTCTGGCTTAGGATCCAGAAGCTAGCTTTTAAGGTTCAGTTTTTTTCCCCAGTTTTCCCTAATAATGGTTCACATTGAACTATTGTGTGCCTGGCACATCTTAGAGGTTGGTGGCAGAAAATCGAGACACATTTTTCTGAAGGGTGTGTGTCCAGGACTCTGGAAGCACACACCCATGCCCGCAGGCTCTTCCTTCCTTTGAGGAAGCCCAAGCTCAGACATGAGAGAAGAAAGTTAAGGAATCAAGGATTTCTTCAGATGCACTTAGCAAAGACAGGGCCAATAAATATAAAGTCACCACAGGGGATGATGGACTGTCCTTTCTGCAACACTGCAGAGAGGATAGGACAGCCTGTGGTCAGGGGGATACCATGCCTGCAATTCCAGCAACATCTGGATATCATGAAGCCAAGCCAGCTAAACAGAGTCACCTAGTTCTGATGCAGCAAGGAAGTCAACCACTGACCCTGCTGGAAGAACAGAGCAAGTGGGAAAGGACCAGGCCAGAGAGAGCAGAGAACAGTTGTGAATACCATCTGCATACCTACTAAGTGGTCAAACCCTGCTCCAGATGCTCTTCCTAGAGACGTGTGGGGTTGGGGTTATCTAGAGACTGGGCACCTGCTAGCGACACAGAGTGATCAACACCATGTATATACAATGCTTGCTTCCGTGGTACCAGTCGTGGGAGATATTGTGAACAGGCTCTGAGGGAAAGACAGGCTGTGCTCCTTTGACACGTCTGAGGGGAAGGGAGTTGTAATTTGGTGACTCAGCTCCTTGATCACATGCTACTTTTCACTGGTTCATTGAAGTGAAGTTTGCTGTGAGTGGCTTGTAAGGACTGGGATTTGTCTTGGGCCCTGGGAGTGACAGTGTTCCGTAATACAGAGATATAGTTTTTTACCTCCTGGATGTTTGTTAATAGACAAGCAAACGTGGAACAGGTATTTATTATGCTGGAGATGTTTACAGGGGTCTCATGTGCAACTGTGTAAGCTTCATTGCTAGTCTTTTTTTCTGAGGACGAGGATAAACATTAAAAATGCACTAGCTGCCAGGCATGGTAATCTTAGCCCTTGGACGTCTGAAGCAGGAAGATCATTATGAATTCCAGGCCAACCTAAGCTGCATGGTGAGTTCCAGGCTACCCTGGACTACAGAGTGTCTTTAAAAAAAATCCATTAGTCATTGTTATGGTTTGACTATAAAATGCTTCCTACAGGCTTCTGTGTTTGGACGCTTGGCCTCCGGCTAGTGATGGTATCTAAGGAGGTTGTAGAACTTTCAGGAGGTAGGGGCAAGCTGCAGGGAATGGTTTAGGAGGCATGACCACTGGGGAGTGCTCCCTTTGCTTCTTAGTTGGTGCTCCACGAGAAACTGCTCTTTTAAGCTCCTTTTGTCTCAGACCAAGCTGCTCTAGCTTATGTAGGCGTCAATGTTTCCTTTCTGATGCATTGAGATCTCCAAAACTGTCAACCGATATAAATCCTCTTAGGTTTCTTTGGTCAGATGTTTTGTCATAGTGATGAGAAGAGTCATTCATATACTCCTGTCAAAACCTGGTAGTTCAGTGGATTTGGGCATACACACACACACACACACACACACACACACACACACACACACACGTGCACGCAAACATGCATACGTACACACACACACACACACACACACACACACACACATACACACTCTGAAAGACAAACACATTCTAATAGGAATGATCTCAAAAAATCTCTCACCTGCTTACCCTGCTGATGGTCCGAGTCTCAGAGAGCAAGCTTTGCAGCTGACTGAATTCTTGGACTGGCAAGCTTACTTCTAGAGAAACTGAGATGGTAGGCTTTGATTCTGAAGGGAAACCTTGGCATGGATTTTCCCTGAACATAATACTGGGGAAATTTTGGCTTATCCGTCTTGCATATTTAGTTTTGGGGTCAGATTTACCCTTTCATTATAAAGGGGAGTATAAGGAATAATGGGGAGATTGTAGGTCTAAATGATCTAGGCAGGAGGCCTACTTTAAGGACTGAAGCACTCTGCTTAGCTGTTCTGTACTGTCTGTAGCTGTTCAACTGAGCCATAGTTGTACCAATAATTGGAAATGTAACTACAGAAAGTTGTAAGGTCAGAAATCTATTAAAATGAACTTATAGGTAACCAAACGGAGAAAGAGCCTCCTGCCGGAAGAACATGCTAAGAGAAACCTGTCAAGTTGGCATTAGCTCTGAGCTTCCTGGTAGGCAATGTAACAACAGAATCAACTAGAACTCTTAGCCCTTCCTGCTCACCACAGAGAAGAATGCCAGCCCATTGGGAGGGAGGTTACCACTTTTTGTCTTTTTTCTTTTCCTTTTTAGCTTAGGCTGGGGAGGCATTTATCACACAGTCTCTAGATAAGGGGCATGGAACGACATAATGGGGAGTGTCTCTGCTTGCAGTTTTATAAACAATGCAAATGTGATTTGTGTGGTTGCTTCTTCTCTCAGCCCTGGATGGAAGCCAAAGTCAGAGACAATGTGTTATTTTAGTTCAGTGTGAGTTTCACTGGGGAGAGCTGCGATGGTATCACTGGAGCTTCCTACAGACCTGGGCTTGGCACAGGTGTAGAGTTTAAAAACTTTAAGAGAAATTAAAATTTGGTGTTTCTTGGCCTCCCACTTCATTTTTAAGATGTAATTTCAATATCATTGGTTTGGAAAACAACCGTTCCTGAGTACCTCAGGCCATGTTCTGTGCACAGTTATATCCTCATATAATGTCCTGTGCGCCACACTCCTCTGGTGCACCTCTTCCATATACCTGTGAATGTGTCTATGTTGAAGACACTTAGCTTTGAATGGTACGTACGCTGTCAAGTCTACTTGTATCCTTGGTGCTGGTGCATGGCTTTGGTGAGTGATAATTTGACATTCAAACAAGGTCATTTGCAGAGAGGTCAGATTTCCAGTCTTGGTAACAGATTGCCAGGTCCAAACTTGAGTCTTCACAATTTGGATATAAAATGCTCTCCTCATGCTCACGTGTTTGAGAACTTGGTCCTTGGCTGGCATCACTGTCTTAGGAAGCTGTAGAACTTTTGTGGGATGGGAGGGGCCTGGATGGGAGCAATGGCTCACCGAGGAGGGGAGGCCTGGGGGCTAAGAGCAAGTCTGCTTCTGGCCCTATTCTCTCTGATTCCTGGTGCACCAAGATGGGAGAATATACACCTGCTCTTGATGCCCTGAGGCTGCCCACTGCCAAGGCTGTCACATCATCATATCACTCAAAGCAGGAGCGCAAATATTTTTTCTCTCTTAATTCATTTCTACTTTTAATTTAATTTATTCATTATTTAGCATGCACAATATTAGGCAGGGCTAATGGATTTTTCAAACAGAAATCATTGTGTTAACTCTCTATCCCACATTCTCCCATCACCCATAATAACCCCCTATCTCCTTTTCTCTCCCCCATGGCCCTTCGTTCTGCTTTCAAGCCACACCTGTCCCCCTGGACCCATTGTGCAGTATTTCTCCTCCTCCTGGGTTCTTTTCTAGTTTGGTAGACCATGGACACACTCACTCCCACCAATGGACTTTCATGGAGATACTACGAGCCAGCTTCTTAATTTTCTATTTCTCTGATAAAATACACAGACAATAGCAACTTAGGAGGGAGATTTTTATTTTGGCTCATGGTATCAGGGAACCATATGCCACAGCAGGGAAGTCAGGGCAGGTGGGCCTGTGTACTGGAGGCTTTCCACAGAGCAGAGGCTGACTAGCCAGTGAGGAATATGGGGGAGCTTCAGGTGGCCTTTTGGGAGAGCAGACCTCTTCCCAAGTGACAGTTTTATAGTTCTTATGACGGAAGCTCTCAGATGACAGAGTAGTCCTCACACACCTTTATTCCTTCTGGATTCTTATATACAGTTTTGGGGTGGGTCAGGGTGTGGCAGCAGGCACTTTCCAATGGCTTGGCTGAGAGCTTGGAGATACCTTATCTGCACATGGGAGGACTTGGTGATGCTACTATGTGACTGATGGCCACAGATCTCTCTGTGGGGGGGTGGGGAAGTGAGGGGTGGGAGGGCTGTGGGAGGCTGTAGCTACTTGACAGGAGCCAGGGGCCCAAAGGGCAGAGCCAAATACCTGTAGTCCCTTGCAGGTGACAGTGACAGTCACCTGCTGGGTCACCTACTAGGGTTTTAAACCTGAGCTCAACCAGGGACCAGGCTGCCTATCACAGCTCACCACCCCACAAGTTTGAGGGGACCAAGAACACTGTTTCTACAGCCAGGAAACCAAGAATGGTGAGTGCTTATAGGTAGCTCACTGTCTCCTTTTTATACAACACAGGATCCCAGCATGAGGAGCGGTGTAACACAGTGTGTTTGCCTTCTCACCCAATATCATCCTAAGGTAATCTCCTACCGGCATGCGTAACTGTGAGCCCTTTCTTAGGTGATCCTGGGCCTTGTTGAATAGCAGAGAATATCCATCATTGCTAGGACCCACACGTGAGAAAAAGCACATGATTTTTTTCTTTTGAGTCTGGGTTACCTCTCTTAAGTATGTTTTCCAGACCAGTTTATGTCCCTGAGGACGTCATGATTCTATTTTTCTTTAAAGCTGAATAAAACAGCAATTTTATCCATTATCTGCTGATGGACATCTATCTTACATCAAGTATTTTATCAGAGTAATAAGAAAAGTAATGGACACAGAAACTTGGAACAGAGATGGTTGTTGTTATTGTTGCTGTGAAAAGCCTTACCATGTGGGGACTAGTTTATGGATGAATGGGCAAGAGTTTGGCATTGATGGCTAAAGAATCCCCCAGAAAGCAGTAAACAGAGCTTAATAGGCCATTTGGCCTAGAGTGAGGATCAAAATATTGATAGAAGTGTTGACATTGGAAGGCAGGACTTGGAGAATGTCAGAGAGGAATAAGGACTTTATCAGGAACTGGACTAGAGGCCTTAGTATTAACTTTTGGGAGCGCATCTTGCTGTGTTCTGTCAATGTTCTGAAAATCAGACGGTGTTTGGGTTCCACGGGAGTGGTCTAAGTTGTTTGGTGGGAGGAATGTCCTGACAGTGTGGCATTCAGGATGCAGTACGGTTATTGCTGAAGGATATTAGACTTAACAATGAGAGCCTGTACAGAAAGGTAACAAAACCGGTCAGAGCCGTGGAGGAGAAACCACATGGAGAAACCAGGAACGCTGTGCTGGGGCAATAGGGAAGGTGCTGTGAGGACACGATCTCACCCATGGAAAGCTCAGGGGCTTTAACAATGAAAACTCACTGCATAAAAAGCTCAGTTCAAAAGTTAAGTGCCTGTCAAAAGAGCATCTGAATTGCTCGGCACAGCCTTGGTGTCCTTCTCCAACAGGACGGTTGAATGAAATGTTCTTTCTAGATTGAGCGGCTCAGGTAATCAGAGGCCACCACAGTTTTGGGAAACGGAAGGCAGGTTACCTCTCAAGCAGCCAACAGAACTTGGGGGCCTTGCTTACATGATACAGATATGCAAAAATACAAGAATTTCATGTAAATTTGATCTGAGGTTCCAGAATGTTGCTGAGGTCAGGCAACATGTGGGAGTGTCAGATTCTCAGCAAAGATGTCCTAAGAGGGGCAGGGTGCTGTGGAGGTAAGGCTTAAGTTGTCATGCAGATCCCAGGGCACTGAGATGTCTGGCCTACGGGATGTCCACTGGGAAAAGCTACAGGTACTCAGACACAGTGTAAGTTGTGGGTGTGGGGCTTATCTAGAAGTGGGTCACTGCAGTGCGAGTGGGCACGTGGCCAAGCCTGCTTCTGGCCCCCTCGTCTCCCTGATTCCTGATTTGCTAAGATGTGAGTAAACTGTGACTTACTCTTGCTGTCAGCACGCCTCTAGACGCTGTGTTTCCCCTGCTGGCATGGGCTTCATTCCCTCAAACCAGGAGCCCTACTAATCCTTCTTCTGCAGGTTATTTCTCTTTGTCATTCTATCAAAAACACAAGAAAATAATTCGACCACCACCCATTTCTGTGATGCTGGACAGTAGAAAAGTCTTTCTGGGTTACCATGTATACATCTGTAAGATTGGCTAGAAATCAGGGGTGCCGAGGGGATTAAGGGATTAGTACGTAGAACCTAGCGCAGGGCATGGCATGTAGAAACTGTTGTTACAAGTGGTCGTGATTGGTGACTTCTGCTAGTAGGATAAGCTGTAGCATATGTTGGAGGTGACACACTTACTGATTATTCAAAATAGATGATGTGTGCCGATTTATCAAACATGTAGGGTCTATGATCTTTGTAAGACAGAGTGTGTATTGTCTTTCTAGTTTTCTTCTGTTAAGAGGTTGAGGAATGTAAATAAATAAAACAATAAAATTAATAATAATAATAATAATAATAATAATAATAATGAAGAGTTTGAGGAACTCTGTTCTCGGAGCCCCTGCCTATCTGAATAATGATGGGCTTGTGGAAGGATATAGGTAGGACCGTGTCAGAAGTCTGTCTCTAAGGCTTGCCAACTCTCAGATGGCCTCTTTTGTGGCCTCAGTTTCCCTTGGAATGCCAACCAACATATTAGAATATCTCTTCTTTTCTATTTGACCATTGTAGCAGCAGTGCCATTTTTAATAACCTAGATGATGGTATTCTGGTTGGGTGTCTGCAGTAGTGATATAACAAGGCTATTCTCTACAGGATGCTTAGCCAGGACCTATATACATATGCACCCACTATATAATAATGCACAGAATGCAACATTCTGTGAAGCTCACACTTGCCTTTTTCTCACTCTAGAATCCATCTTTGTTGAGGGCAGGTGATGTAGTGTTGTTAAAGGGGGCTTACCCAGCATAACTGAGCTGCATAATTCTATTTTCAATATCACAAAACAAATAAAAATTCCTTTGTGAAACAGGCAGGGAAAACTTAGAGTTTCAGTATTACTATTATTTAAACCAAGTTCCCCAGGACCAATTTCTTGTTACACGAATTGGTGTTCACTAAATTTCTGGAGTTATAGAAGTCCCTTGCACCCTGCCTCTCTCTCTCTCTGGCTTGGGCACAGGGCAGAGTGCCTATTACTTGGAATGTGGAGGGTTAATGAAGTCTCTAGCTTGTATGACCAGTTTCCCAGATGCCCCTGTACATCCCAGACATGGTGGACTGTTCATTTGCCTCGGAAAGCCACATAGTAAGAGAAAGATCTTAGGAAGCAATATTAACCATGTACCATGATTCTTGTGCCAAGCATACTATATTAGAGTGGTTTTGTTGATTTTTGTTCCAGGAATAGTAAATGGGGATATACACTCAAGAATATTCTAGTGTTCAGCTTTGGTCCCCAAGAACCAAGGCTAGGGAAGTCACCATGAGGAAAGGGAGGGCAAGGAAGAAGAGGGAGGGAGAAAGAGAGAAAGGCATGCATGCACACACACGCACACACACACACACACACACACACACGCACGCGCACACGCACACGCGCATACACACACACACATACACACACACACACAGAGACAGAGACAGAGACACACACAGAGAGAGACAGAGAGAGAGAAAGAGAGACAGAGAGAAAGACAGAGAGACAGAGAGAGACAGACAGAGAGAGAGACAGAGAGAGCACTTTGCTCTTTCTTTCCTTATTTACTATCTGTACTCTTGTGAAATTTTCCAATCTTCTTCCTTTGAATATCCTATCACTTCTGTGAACCTTCTACTTGGAATGTGAAGGGTTAGTGAGGTCTCTAGATGATCTGACTAGTCTCTCAGATGTTTGTACCCATCCCAGACATCTCAGTGCCCACTACACACTACTTGCATAGACTACTCTCAATTCTCCCATTGCAGCCAACACTCACAGCAGCCCCCTTTCCACAGAAAGCATACACTATCTGTCCCTCACCCCTCCATAGGATCCAGTCTGATTGAAGAAAGAGGCAATCTACAACTTCTCTGTTGCCTCCAAACTCACCATTATGGAAGACAGGATGCCTAGGGTCCTCTCCTGTATGCGTTGAAGCCCCCCATGCTCTCTGTTCTGTAGATTTTTAAATCATTCATCCTTTCAGAGAGATGTGTTGATCAAAGTGAGCCAGAATGTTTGAAGTATTTCTTTGAACAGGCTGTTATAAATCCCCAGCCCCTATGCCATCCATCTGACAAGGTGTCAGTCCTAAGGTTACTAATGGGTCCTCCCCTCCTCTTACTGTGGATTGCCTGACATATGCTCATTTCGATGGGTTGTTCAATGAAGCTGTAGGATAAGAAGATGACATCCTTCCCCTCCGGGAGTGATAAACAGGCTGGAGCCCAGGAAGGGCTTATGGGCTTGATCAAGAATTCTCTAGGATATTGTGTCTGCTCCATGTCTGGATCCCTAGGAGCAGCGAGCCCCCTGGGCCTCGTGGCTGTAGATGAAAGGGAGGAGAGAATCACCCCTCCTCCATTCCAGGGTCCAGGTCAGTGGTTCCACCTCTTCAAAGCTCAGGAAGATACATTTTTATATAACATCTGGAGTTTGCATCTCAGCAGGTTTTCAGGGTATGGTGTAGAAAAACAATATCCTTTTAAAAAATTTTTTAACTTTGCTGTCCTCTGTCAGCTTGGCACAGACCACGGATCATCTGTACCTGTCCCATTTCTGACTTATGTGTACTGATTGAACATACCTAACTCTCAAACCCCCAATTCTATATGTTCTAAAATCCTACTTTTTGAGAGCTCAGACTATTTCTGTATAAAATATTCTAAATCCAAGACGTCCCAGAAATCTGAAGACCAAGAGGGACACTCGACTTGGACCACTGGCCATTCTTACTCAACAGTGTCAGAACCCTGCTCTACTTAATTTGTGTAAAAATATACTTATTTACTTTTGATTAATGTCCTCCTTTGTCATCTTTTCATTAATGTAGGCGAATCTGATTAACTGCCATGTTCTCCACTTTCTCTCCCAGTGTTTTTAGATAGGACAGTAAGGAGGTACATTCTTGTGACCCACAAGGTCAAAGGATCTGATCGTATTGGAAGGGAACTTGAGGCCAGATCTCTGAAAGCAGACAGTAAAGTAGAGGAGCAAGCATGTTCGCACATGCATAATCCCAGCACTCTGGAGACTGGAGGAAAGGAAACTGATTTAGTAATATGAAGATATGGTAATGTAAATGCTTGATAATTAGATGCTTTGGAGTGGGTGTAAGCTGATTCTACTTGAAAGCCTTTGAGTCCTCATCACTAAGACTTCAAAAGGTGGGGAAGACAAGTGACAAGAAAAAACAAAAACAAGCATAGTTTTGCAACCAAAGAATGTGGAATGCAAACTTTTCTCCTGTGCACCCCTAGAATGCTGATAGCGGGACTATACTTGTTATAGTGTGGATAAATGCACAGAAGTTGACAGTCTCCAAAAAAGTTCCATGTGCTGAAAGCCCATAGTGCTTCCTTGAGAAATAATAGACCTTTTAAAGCTAGGTCTAGTGAGAGGCCTTCAGGTCACTGGGTATGTGCTCCTGAAGTCATCTGGTAAACCCCAGAACTTCTCTTTTCTTTTTCTTTTTCTTTTTCTTTTTCTTTTTCTTTTTCTTTTTCTTTTTCTTTTTCTTTTTAAGATGAAGTCTTGCTCTGTAGTTCTGCCTGACTTGCAACTCCATATGTAGATCATGATTGCTTTGAGCATGTGTCTCCTTATAGTTCTGCCACCTGAGTGCTGGGATTACAGGTGTGAAACACCACACCTCGCTCCCATCTGTCTGTCTTCTATTTCTCAGAACTGAGGGGAATTGTTTTACTGGACCAGGCATTCCTGTCTTAATGCCCGAACTAGCTATGGCCCACAGTCATGTTGCTGAGTGATCATGGGCTAAGCTCTAAAACTGTGGTGGATCATAAACCTTTCCTCCTTATAGGTTGATTATCTGAGCACCATCAGACCGAGGGAAAGCTGACTGACATAGCATCCTTCTGGATGTCTAAGAACATTTTTTTTTTTTCTGGAAAGAACAGAGTAATTCTAGGGAAAAATGTTCATGTACTTATATTGAGGATAGGGTGTCTTTCAAGGCAAGCGACTCCATTGTTTTGATATGGTCTGAATGTGTCTCTCAAAGTTTTGTGTGCTAAGAAGACTAAACCTTAGTGAGGTGGTGATGAAGGCTTGGCTGTCCGAGGGAGGTGATTAGGTTGTAGGAAGTGCCATCCAAGGGGAATGTTAGCAATTCCTTCAGGATCACATGGCTAATGTGAATGGGAACTATTGTAATAAAGAACAAAGCCTAGCACTAAACATGATAAAGCCTAGCTCCAGATAAGGCAAAAGCTAGCCTCAGATAGGGCAACGGCTGACTGCTTTCCTTGCTTATGTGTTGCCATTTCTCACTGTGACACCACTGGGCATTATGACTCCCCAGGCCACTGCCAAAATGACATCTGCAGTCAACTCCAGAACTTCACCATAAGCTTATTTTACTTATACATTATTTAGCCTCAGGTATTTTCTTATAGGAAATAAACTAAGACAGAACTTACTGTCTGCAAGATGCATCTCATGCCTTTGAATGAACTTTTTAATGTCTAACTTTAAATATGGAAGATTACCCATGAACCATTATGATTTTAGAAATAGCTTTTATATGAAAGAAAGAAAGAAAGAAAGAAAGAAAGAAAGAAAGAAAGAAAGAAAGAAAGAAAGAAAGAAAATAGTCAAATCAAGAGAAGAGGATCCAGGCTAAACTGATCAACATGAAAATTTCAGAAACACTGTTAGTAATACATTTAAAGAAGTATAAACCCAATTAAAAATGGGCACAGAACTAAACAGAATTCTCAACAGAGGAATCTCAAATGTCCCAGAGTCACAGAAATGCTCAGCATCCTTAGTCATCAGGGAAATTCAAATCAAAACAACCCTGAGATTTCACCTGACACCTGTCAGGATGGCTAAGATTAAAAACTCAAGGGACAATATATGCTGGAGAGTATGTGGAGAAAGGGGAATGCTCCTCCATTGCTGGTGGAAGTGAAAACTTGTATAACCACTCTGGAAATCAATCTGGTAGTTTCTTAGAAAATTGGAAATAGTTTTACTTGAAGACCCAGCTATACCACTCTTAGGCGTATACCCCAAAGATGCTCCACCATACCACAAGGACACATGCTCCCCTATGTTCATAGCAGCTTTATTTGTAAGAGCCAGAAACTGGAAACAGCCCAATGCCCCTCAACAGAAGAATGGATACAGAAAATATGGTGCATTTACACAATGGAGTACTACTCAGCTATTAAAAACGAAGAATGGATACAGAAAATATGGTGCATTTACACAATGGAGTACTACTCAGCTATTAAAAACAACAACATCATGATCTTTGCAGGCAAATGGATGGAACTAGAAAATATCATCCTGACTGTGGTAACCCAAAAGGACAGGCATGGTATGTACTCACTGATAAGTAGGGGAATACCCAGGGGTGGTCCCACCCTCTCAGAGGAGAAGGGTGTCTGAGAGAAGGGAGTCAGTGAGGGAGGGAAGGAAGGAGGGATGAACAGCATTTGGGATGCAAACAAACAAATTAATAAATTAAAAATAAAGAAGTAGAAAACAATCACACTATTAAGACAGAAACAAAATGTAGTAAAAAGGAAAGTATGATAGCAATAAAAATATACAAAATGAAGTGCAGGGAAATACAGAGGTGAAATATTAGAAAATCCAACGGTGGGAAAGTAAAACAAAAAGGGAAAGAAGCAGAACATTGGTAAAAATTTGTGCCTCAGTTCTAGTGTTCAGTATTATTCTAAAAGGAATTGTAGAGTGAGAACAGAAAAACATGGAGAAAGGGAAATGTATATATGATGGTGATGATGATGATGATGATGATGATGACGGCGATGATGGTGATGAGGACGACGACGATGATAATAAATGATAGAGCTTAGGGGCATGCGTCAACATACTAAACATTCCTAGTAAACATTTTGTTCTTTGCCAATTAAATGGACTGCTTCCTCATGAAGATGCAGGTTAGCAAGGTGTAGAGAAGGCGAGACACAACAAGGAAGAAGATGACGGAAGCTTGAGGAAGGAGGGCAGCATGCAATGAGTGGGAATTAGACACTGTGGTTTGAGAGTCAAGCTAATGTTTGAAGACATCTGAGAAGAACAGTTTCTTTGGAAGACTTAATTTTAATGTACACTGTGCTGTGTAAACCTGTCAATCAATAGGATGACCAAAACTATATCTATTGCTGTAACATTAAATATTAATCAATTCCTGTGCAGAGTCACTACCCACCTAAATGGTGTGTGTTCCTGGATGAAAGACACACACACACACACACACACACACACACACAGCCTTTATATTTTAATATGCTGTAAACAGCACAGTAGCTGAACCACCGCCTAACCTCCAAGTAGTTAATGCTAAGTTATTACTTTTCTGACTCTGTGTTCTATCCTGTCTGCTGGAGACCCAGTTGGGCAGCCCTCTGTGCCAGGCTCTCCCGGGGCTCATTCAAACGGTGGCAATGCCTCTCTGTCCTGTGCTTGATGTCTCTCCTCTCCTGGACACTTTCCAGTCTTTCCTCTCCTTGACACTTTCCTGGCATAAGGTCAGGCTTCCTTCTTCCCTCTCTCTCTGCTCTGGATCCCAAGCCCATGAAATCCTAAAATCCCACCTCTGTCTGTTCTCCTCAGCTATTGGCTGTTGGCTTCTTTATTTACCAATCAGAACCAACTAGGGTAGTTTCCCAGAAGTTACATGCAGATACTCTCCTGCAAACAGTTTTTTTTTTGGGGGGGGGGGGACACAATTAGCATTCATAATACAAGCATCTACACGTTGCAAAACTCAAAAATTTGTATGAAGGTATGTTTTAAAAGTAACTTCTAGATGTCGTCTTTCAAAAAACCACTCTGTTCCAAGAAGGATTTAAAGTTAGCTATTCCAGATCCCGGAGGAGGAGTCTCAGGATAAACTCCTGAGTTAGAGGCCAGTGGTGCGTCTGGGAGGAGGAAGCTGGTGCTGTGATGGACGATGTCTGGGGCTGCTGGGTATGAAAAGCCTATTTTTATATGAGGCAGTAAACATTTGGAAAGGATACCATAACACTTGCACAAATAAATATAAATCAGGGTAATTAAAAAGAAAAACAGAGGAAGTATAAGGAAAAATCATTATGGTCATAATCCACAACTAAGTTTAGTAAAGAATAGTGCTTGCATGATGAAGTCAAGTTTAAGTTATGTCTGAAAGAGTCTTATTGAACTAGAGCTCACCTGTCACAGTTGTCCTAGTAGCTAGCATGTAGTATGTTCATACGGTCCCACACTTGTCCACACCATTGGCTTAGACTGTGTCTCCCAGTGGTTCTTAGCGGGTTCATAGACTCGTACATCCATCCCCATCATGAATTTAAAGCACGAGCAAAGGCTCTGTAGCTCTCAGTAGCCATTCCCTATTCCTCTCCCTGTCTCACCTGTCCTCTGCCCTGCATCCTGCTCATGACCCTGGGCAGTCAGTTACTTAACCTCCTATTTCTTTGTATTTGCTATTCTACATATATAACATACATCTACATAAAATAGTGTATTTAGAGTATCTTTTGATATCTCTGCTAACTACACTTCAGCTCTCTCAGCTCCCCCTCCCCCTGCCCGTACACACACACACACACACACACACACACACACACACACACACATGCACACACACACACACAGGCCAGAGGTCAGTGTTAGTTGTCTTCTTCAATTACTATGCACCTTCTTTTTAAAGATAGGGTCTCTCACTGAACTTGGGAGTCACTGGCTCAGCTACACTGGAGGGCCAGTGAGCACTGGAATCTCTTGCTTCTGTATCTCAGCACTAGGATCATGAGTACGTCCCGACGCTCCCAGGTTTGTACGTGAATTCTGGGGATTAGAGGTCAGGTCCTCAGTCATGTGTGGTATGCACTTTGCTCATGGGGCCATCTACGCAGGCCCTTGCTTCCTTCTTCTGTGAAGCCAGCTTTCTGAGTTTCCCCGTGAGTGCAGCCAGTAGGTTATTCCTCCTAGCATGTCCCCAGGTTAATCTGTGTTGTCATAAACTGCAAGATTCTGTTCCTCAAGTGTTGAGGTGCATCCTGCAGCATGCACGTATGCCTTCATCTGTGCATCATCATCCAGTCCTTCCTGATGGACACTTAGGCTGATTCCATATCCACTACTGTGACTAGTGCTAGAATACACACAGTAGTGCGGAATCCATTTAGAAATTGTGACATAGCTCGATAGAGAATGTTGGGAAGGGGAATGAAAGGAAGATTTGTAGGAGCGATTTAAATCCTCATTATCATATCTGGAAGATAATAGGTAATGCTTTATAACAATGCTGAAAATGGATCAACCATGTACAAAGTATGACTATAACTATGTGTGATTCAGAGATATGGAATTGAATCACAGGGGAATAGTTAAGAATTATGTTTGTCTCTGTGGAGCAGGACCTCGTGGCAGGCAGACTAGGAAGTGTCATTTGTCAGTAGCTAGCCTTTTGAAAATTAAAGAATTTCAAAAATACTAGCTTTGTAAAATTATGATTTAGTATAGAATAATAGGTTTATAAACTACTGTCTATAATTGTTACATTGTGCCTTGAAATTACTCAGTGTATACTCCTTTCCAAAAACATTTGATTAGGTTCTTACTTAGCACATTGGTATTACTAGTGTTTAATATTCAGATTTTTAAAAACAACTGTTATTTTTCCCTATTGTTGACACAAAGTTTTAAAGCAAAGTTAGAGTTAATAAATAAAAGGAATTTATTCAAATTATATTGGGCAACAAGCAAAGTGAGAAGAATGCTGGAGAAAGTTCCAGAATACTGTGGGATACTGGATGGGGTGGATACAGTAAGGTCATCCCAGGTGTACTCTGTATAACACAAGACCTAGTCTACTTTGTATCTGCTGCAAGAGTACCATGACTGGATAGTTGAAAGAAACATAAATGTCTTGCTCACAGCTTGGGACAGGAAGTCCAAGATCAAGGTCCTTGTATTTAATGTGACACTTCATGCTGTGTCGTTCTTTGGCAGAAGGTTGAAGAGTTGGGAACTAGAATATGGGTAAAGAACCTGCTTTTATTAGGATCCCACTCCCTGGATAGTAGCATGAATCTATTCACAAGAACCAAGTCCTTCCTAAGGGTCTGCTTCTTAACACCATTACACTGAAGATTAACTTTTCCATGCACCAGTATTGGCATCTACACTGATCAAAGATTCTTCTCAGGCCAATGGTGTTCATTTCCCAAACTATTGGGGATCTGCCCATAGAAGCTGAGACTAGAGAGGTCCAGCCATCATCAGTCTTGCCTTCCTCTCAGCCTTTCAAGTTGAAGAAAATGGAACCAAGAGAATTTGAAAACAGGGAAAGGATGGAAGAAGTCTCTGGTGGCCTTCACACCTGATTGTGATCATGCACCATGGTCGCTTCAGTAGTGTTTCTGCTGGTGAATGGAGGGGTAGTGTGAACAGGGGCTGAAAATGTTTGTGAGTTCAGATGTATCACTGGACTGGTTTCAACAGAATGCAGTCACAAGATAAATGAGAAATCTCCTGTTAGGCCCGAGAACCTTCTGTGCAGGTCACATAGGGGAAGTGTGTGTGTGTGTGTGTGTGTGTGTGTGTGTGTGTGTGTACACATATATGCTGTGCATACCTTCTAAGTTAGTAAGTATTTATCAGTGATTGCAAACGATGTAGCTCTGTGTAAAGTGTACCATCCCTGGGACTCTAATGGCTTGGCATCAGTGAATCATCAATGGCTAGGAAGCTGTGATCTATAAATTGATGGAGGTCTCTGTGGCACCTGCCCTCCTGCCATTCCCTGCCTGGCTCTCAGCTGTCAATGTTGTAATCCTACAGCCGGAGCTGAATGTGTGCTGCGACTCTGCAGGCTGAGGAGTCGTGGTATCACCTGCCGCTATGGACCGTGCTCATTTGCTGTTTACTACCATGATTTCTTACCTTTCTCTAACTTTTTAAGATTGGCTGTTCCCGTAGGAAGTCACATTTGAATCCACCATCTTCTCCTTTGAGCCCACCGTAATTTCTCATTTAATGAGGAGGATTGTAGAAGTTGTATCAGATTTCCTTCTCTGTATCAAACTGTAGTTGATTTTCCACTGAGGACCGTGTCCCCTCAATATTTTCTTTATAACAGTTTCAAATTTTTCCTCTTTAGCAAATGACCCCTGCCATGCTGTGGGAGCCTTCCCTACTCTTCTAGACCACTGTAACTGCTCTCAACTGATGATTTGCCAAATGTCCCTCTTATGCCTGTGACATTCACCTTCAAGGCTACCCTTGTCTATCTGGACTCCAAATCTGATCAGGAACTTGATAGTTTGTTTTTTTTTTTTTTTTGCTCTGGGTCCCCAAAGTCTAGGACTCTATTTAGTCCCCTCTGTTCTTGTAACATTAGCGTCCTGTGTGTTTTCAGTGTTTTATTGGATAAAAAAATCTATTATTCTGAGAGAGAATCTTGCTGAACAGAAGGTCATGACAAGTTTGACAAGGTTCTGTGGCATGAGGACTTCCCTGTTAGCTTGGTGAGACAGACATGGACTAACCACAGGTTTTCATCTTTAAAAGAGGATTTTAAATTTTCGCTTTTATTTTTGTGTGTCTGTGTGCATAGGCTCTCTGTGTGTGTGTGTGTGTGTGTGTGTTGCTTCTGGAGGCCAGAAGAGGTCTCAGACCTCCTGGAGCTAGAGTTACAGGCAGTCATGAGTCACTGAATGTAGATGCTTAGAACCAGGCTTGGGTCCTCTGGAAGAACAGTAAGCAAGCATTCTTAATTCTTAGTACTTCGTACTAAGCCATCTCTTTAGCCACAGATTTTCAGTTTTCACAAGGAAAGTTGTCTACTTCCTAAAACCTTCTGGCCCCTGGACTACAATCCAGGACCTTCAACTTGAAAGGCTCCATTGCCCACTGCCAGTGCATGCTGATGGGGTCTGACAGTATTCCAGGCAATAACTCTCACCTTTTGTTGTGGGTCCTCCTGCCTCAGATTTTGAACCAGAGCATAATCAGCACTGAAGATGTACCACATGCACTTTTGATTGACAGATAAGTTCCTCTTGGACAGACAAACACCATGTCTGGACCAAAAGGTAGCAGATATAGTGAGGCCTGAGGCGGTGAGGGCGGTCCTTCGGGAAGGATGCTACGTAGTCCCAAAGCTCCTCTGAGGTCTCAATATGGAGATTCAAGCACATACTTCCTGTCCTATGTGTGAGGCAAGAAGCAGTTCCTGTGTTGTGGGATATTTAGATAGAGCAGTGGCCAGATGGAACAGGGCTCGGCAAGTGGTGACGAGTCAGTCATTATATACAGAGATGAAAATAAAGCTGTAGTTGAGGACCATCCATTGAGGTTGTCAGCCTACCTGATAACTTTAGAAGCAAATCCTTGTTCACAACATGTGAACTTATGACTCCAGGGCATCTGTGCAGCACTCCATGTTGTTTTTTGCCTCCAGGTCTTGTGTGTTGTGTCCTTGGAAGACATGCATTTAGTTTTCTCTCCAAGTAGAGCATCCTTGGGTGGAGCCTTTATAATGTGCATTGTGGGGACAGAGGAAATAGATGTTGGAGCCAGTGCCAGTGGAGATACTCCCCAGGACTAAATCCATGTGTATTTAATGTGTGATTCTGTTTCTATTTTCTCTAGGGGCTAAATGTAGGTTTGCTTAACTTTTCTGGGGGCCCTCAGGGCTTTTGGGTAAATGATTAAGCCACCCCCAATTTTAGAACTCAATTGCATGGCTCTTTATATTTGGAGAATGACTGTACATAAGGCAATGCAGGGTTTTATATTGTATATTCTAAGGAAAATAGCTTGCTCCTTTCCCTCCGCACTCACTGAACTGGCCAAGCCTTTTCCATAGTCACCAAGAATTCCAAGTCTCACCATGGGCTCCTGGTCATTTTGAGGGCAGAGGCAGGTTGCCCATGTGAAGTGCAGTTAATGCTGTCGTGCCCCTCCTCTCCTCCAGCTTCTTACTAATCCACAGGTGCCACCTTGACTTCTAATGGCATAAATGAGAAACATGTACCCCAACTCTCTCCCGTGCCTGGGAGCTCCTCCCCAGCATACCCAGCAAGAAAACATTCTTGTTTCTGGAACTGAAAGGAAGACTTTTTTTTTGCTGTTGTTTCTGTTCCATTCTCTCCAAAGTCAGGCTCATAAAAAAGAATACAAATTACACCAGGCAACTCTTATCAGCATGGAAAAGAATTGCTACTTTCAACTTTATTGCTTTAAAAAGCATTTTAGCTTTCCATCTTTTAAAAACAATTTAGGTTGGGAAAAGGAATTAGACCCATGCTTAGAAGCTGCTACAGAATCACCTTGGGCACAATTTGAAGGGGTCATGGTGATAAAGACTGATGCTTTAATCGAGCATCTTGTTGCAGTGTAGCTGTTTTTCTCAGTGGATAGCCCTGCTTGGGGTCTGGGTCTCTGGCTATGAAAGCTCTACATGGGAGGGCATGCCTCTGGGGGTGTTATATGACCAAGCAGGGTCAGAAGTGACTGTCCTGCCCCTCACAGTCCCATGTATCCTTCCTCAGGAGCAGCTGATGCTGTGGGTCCATAGAGCAAAGTTTTGGATTCAAGCAACACTTTTGCAAGCTCCAGTTTGAACATAGAAATACCCATATGAGAGAGAGAGGGAGAGGAAGAGGTGGAGGGAGAGGGAGAGAGAGGGGGAGAGGGAGAGGGAGAGGGAGAGGGAGAGAGAGGGGGAGAAGGAGAGAGAGGGGGAGAGGGAGAGGGAGAGGGAGAGGGAGAGAGAGGGGGAGAGGGAGAGAGAGGGGGAGAGGGAGAGGGAGTGGGAGAGAGGGGGGGAGGGAGAGAGAGGGGGAGAGGGAGAGAGAGGGGGAGAGGGAGAGGGAGAGAGGGGGGAGAGAGAGAGGGAGAGGGAAAGGGAGAGAAAATGTTGCTAATCAGTCTGGACTTTGCTTGGCTTGTTTCTGAAAAATCATTTGAAGCTGGAGTTGAACAGCAAATATACAAGAAATGGCTCCAAGCAGCCACCTGCCACCCAAGGTCTGCGTCCCCTGCCCCGGAGTGGAGGAGGACCAAGTCATTTGATTGCTCATAGCCCACACTGCAGAGGCTGGTGGCTGCCCTTGCTAAAGCAGATCAGGGCATAAATAAACTCAGAAGTGATTTGTTTTACTGTAGATTTGGGTCCTCAAAAGGGATTTTATGATGGCGTCCATGTGGCCAAGGGCCTGAAAGCTTTTCCCGTTCATCAGCGAGACAAGATCGGATGGAAAAGCCAGGCTCCTGTGGCCTCCCTTCAGGGTCCAGCCTGAGTGTCAATGGGAGTGAGAGCATGGACAGCCTTATTTGGTTTCTGTGCCCTGCAGGAGGTGGGAATTATAGATCACTGATTAAAGTCCAAGTATCCATCAGCCAATACACATTGGCAGCGCCTGGCTTCGCCTCTGCTAGTTGATCTTATTAAACAGATCGTGCCTGTAAGCTGACTCCATTTCATTTTTCTGCTGATATTAACGTTTCTTCATAAATTGTCCACATGTAGCATATTCTCTCTTTTTATTACAGTAAATTGCACGTCCTGCATAGCCCTGCAACCTGTCTGTATTTCATCTGAAGGAGCCACAAATGATCTGTGATGAATCTCTCTCCCCCAGAGGCTACATGCTGATACTCCTACCCTCTGTCCAGCTTGGACCAGCTATTTATCTCAAACTTAGACAACAGAGTGAATGGAGTCAGTCTAATGATAGACTAGAAATCATTCTACTCTATCCGAGTTTATATATATTGAGTCAGCCATGGTTTCTTTTTCCTAAATCAGCAAAATCGATGTTCTGAGACCCTTACTGTTCCCCCTTCACTCCATGCTGAGCAACTTTCCCTGGGCCTTAGTTTTCTTGTATTCCTCCATGAATGAGCCCCTAAACTTTCATGAGGCTCTAGAAGAAATATCAGAGAATCGAAATCATGGCACACCAGCTGAATCAGGAAGGTCTGGCTGCTAGAAAGAGCCCAGGGGAGAACCCTTGGAAGGACCTTGGTGCGCCCAAGATTTTTCTGTGGCATCTCAGACCTTGGCTGAGAAAGTAGTTGAAGCCATGAGAATAATATTAGGACACCATCATAGTTTTAATTTTCAACTCGAGGCAGCCTGGAATTATCTGAGAACTTCAATTGCAGAAGTGCCTAGATCACACTGTCTTATAGCGATGTCTACAGGGGGCTGCCTTAATTAATAACTGATGTAGGAGGGCCCAGGACACTGTGGGTAGCACAATCCCCTGGGCAGGCGGTTCTGAGCTGTAAAGAGGTAGGGAAGTGTGAGTTTGTGAGTGCGCCATCAAGAAGATCCCATGGTTTCTGCTTCAGGTTCCTGCATTGGGTTTCTGTTCTGCTGGCTCTCAGTGAGGGAAGTATAAATTAAACAAACCGTGTCCTCCCCACAACTTGCTTTGGCCAGAGAGTTTTATTGCCACAGCAGAAAAGAAACAAGGATGGGCATCGCCTATGAAAATGAGATCCAAAGAAGTTCTGTAGACAAACCTAAGTTAAACAAGGTGTAGAGGCTAGAGTCTTCAACTCTTTGCCAAAGACTGCAAGAGTCTGGGGGATACAATGGCTCCAGGTAGTGTATAGTAGCTGCTCTTTTCGGGTTTCCTTGTTCTGGACATAGCTTCCGACACTCAGAACGCATGGTGGCCGATTGGCTGGTTGTCTTGTAAATGGGCTCCTACATCAATGAAACCGTGTATTCTCACTCGTCCCTGCACGCTGGTGATGCTCTTGGCGGATGACATTGCAGAGGGAGAAGTGTTTCTAAATAGCATGTTGTAGCAACCGCTGCAGCGGGTCTTTAAGTTAGCTCAATGTCTGTCCTTGGGAGAATGCCAGGCCTTAGGCTCCATGGAGGGATGTTCTCAAGTGGTAGAGTTAGGTTTTTAAAAGATGCTAATTGCCGTCAAGCCTTCATTATCCCAGGCTGCCAGTGTTGGGAGGGGGGTGCCTAGATAAGTGGCCAACAATTAACGCACACATAAATTATCAGTGGCATTTGTACTTTGTAAAATAAACCCTTAGTGATGGAGCTGGAAAGCGTCCATGTAGAGGTTTTTTCCACTCCATTTCCTAGTCCTGTAGGCCAAGATAAAGGGACACGGGCTTGCACCTAAGAACACAGGGGGAATAATGGCCTGGAGCTTCTGAGAACAAATTGGCCCAGGAGATGAAGTCAGGGGTGCATATAATAGTTTTGTTTCAATACGAGAAATAAGCATGCAAGGAAACAAACAAACAAACAGATAATAAACAGACAACATTTCCTGATTTTGGTCCCACTGTGATAGGGCCTGGCCTAGGTTTGCAGGATAATATCCCTTCTCAGATAATTGTCTAGGCCTTCTGGGGGGCCATATGACCGAAGTTGGGCCACACAGGCTGGGGCTAGCATTTAAATTCATTCTTTGCTAAATACTCGAATACCAAAATCTGGGTGTACACAGAACTCTTAGTTTCCCACAGTGAAATGGGAACCTATTTAGATTGTTGGGAATAAGTGAGGTACAAGGGATATGAAGTAGAGGAGTTACTACCCCGAAGTATCCTGGAGGTGCCAAACAAGCTGGCCCCACGGGCCTTTGAGACGATCACAGTTGGATCTGTATAGCAGTCCCAGGACATTAGTATATCTAGGCTGCAGATGCTTCCTACTGTGTGCATATCACCCACACGTTCTTGCCTCCATATGGAATTGAACCTCATCAGCATGTAATAAAGGGGCAGCTGCCACCCCCCCTCCAGTCTCAATCTAGGCACAAGGCCTGCTTGATCCTTGTCATCTCTGCTATGCTCAGATGCATACTGCCCGCAGCCTACTAGGGAGCCTAGAGTTGGAACTTAGCCAGAATCTTTTTCTCTGTTCAGACTGTGGGTCCGGGTGGCCGGGATGGACCTCACATGAATGGGCTCACGGGATGGTGTGTTGAAGTCCTGTGTGTGCTCTACTGCAGTACTGCTCTTGCCATCTACCGTGGAAAAAGATACTGGAGGTTCCCAGCAGGCAGTTGCTTATGAGCAAGGAGTTCCCTTCCTATCCACACTTAGCTTTCCCAGGGAAGAGTAGTTGCTCTATGCTTACTTTAGCCAAGGTCTACCTGTGGCATCACACTCTCATCTCTGGAGGATGACATGTGGGTGTCACCGTGTATGTCCATGCAACGTACGCATGTATGAGATGTGCCTGCACACTCTGCCTCCATTCGCTGTGTCACTCTCCTCGTCAGCTCCTTTAATCGGTCACCACCATCTCCTGCTGCCTCTCTCTGATCAAAAGGTCTAGAACACAATAAACCTGGTCCCTCTGAAGTCCCATCTCCTCACCTCTTTCCCTAAATTCTGTGTTTATTGGTCTTGACCAGACACACTAGTCTGGCACAGGGATAGTCAGTTTGGCAATACATTGCAGGATTCATGATAATGTAAGAGGTTTATCTGTATTGGGCCAAAGCTTTAGGCCAGAATAGCAATTACTCTGTGTTTACTGAGACCTTGGACCTGGCTAGGTTCTGAACTCCTATAGTTGCTTAGGTCTCTGCTCTGCTTTATCTTAAGGATGGTAGCAATAGCCACAGTTGTCAGCTCCAGGGAGACACATAACCAGCTTCCCATGTGATGGAGGTGAATGAGAGTCTGTTCTGAGCATGAGGCTATCTCACCCCCACCGCAAACATACACCTGTACGATATAGGAGCTGCCATTCATTTACCTGATTGAGCCAGCTCTTCTCTGTAGATGCCTGTAGATGTGTAGATGTAGCTGCAGGATCTGATGCTGGGCAACAGAAAGGGTACCCTGGGCTTCTCTGAGGCCCAGAGAACATAGAAGAGATCTTTTTAAAGATCACCCTTTGACCCTATAATGGCAGAGACACAGCATCTTGTAGAGTCATGTGTTTCAGGCCATTAAGACAGGTGTCAAGGCGTGGATGATGTTTCTCATCTGTTCAGTGAGGGAGGGAAGATACGAGGAATTACGCACTTAGATGAGACCCTGGAATAATGACCAGGCAGGAGAAGCCGGGGAAGGGAATGAGGAGGACTTCTGCGGTGACAGGTCATGCATCGAGCTCCTTTATAGATCGGTGAAGTCACTAACACGGAAAGCCATTTGATTCTTAACATTACCCCAGACTGGAGCTGTTCATTTCAGGTTGGGATCCCAGAAGCAGGGTTTGAAAGGAGGGATCAGCTGACTTTTAATAAAAAAGTGTTCCCGGAGGAATTCAACCAAGAAAGCCAGCAGGTACGTAGAGATGTGGAACAAGGAAGTGAAGGATGCCAGGTGACATAATCGTGACCTCATTCTGTAGCTGGATTCTGGAAACAGCTCAGATGACACAGAGACATCCCCACCAGGGAGCGTAACAGCTGGGATCTGCATCTGTGGCACCCTCCGTTCTTGGCTGGGATATAAATTCCCAAGTAATGATGAGTGCCAGGCATCCTTTGACAACCTGAGTCTTGGCTGGTGGTGGTGGAGAATGAACATGCAGGGAGTCTGGGTAATCAAATATTTCTCTATGATATGAGGGGTTTTAGGCAGAATAACACAGTGTGATCGGTACTTAAGTCTTGTGGGTCACAAAAATGTGCTTGGAGAGGTGACACAGACCACCAGGGAGCACACAGCAAAGGCTCCATGATGAACTTGTTTCTGCCTGCCACAGACATATATGGGAGAACAAGAGAGAGGGTAACACTTAAAAGGGAAACCAGGAATGCTGGGAGAGACCCGGCCCCTTTTGGTCTGTGAGCTGGTAAGGCTCATCCTACAGAGCTGGCAGCTTTCTGGTAATTGCGAAGTGGGGCCAGTGTGGCTTTGTTCAATCTGCAGTAGCTGTTCCTTCTTACCACCTATGCCAGTCTCTGTGTGAGCTGCGCCCTCTGGAAAAAGGCTGCATCCAAGTGCTATTTATCTCTGTGTGGGCAAAAGAGGCTTTAACAAATTAGCTGATGCTTAATTGGTGAGGAAAAGTAGGACAGGGAGGTTGGCCAGTCATCCCGCAGTTTTCTGATCAATTCTCTCTGCCGGTGCCTTCCGTGCCGAGTCTGATACCTGGTAGGAAGACTTCTTAGGGGAGCCATGCTCCCACACACTCCCTAGGATATCTCCCAGCAATTGGCAATTGGCCATTGGCAATTGCTTGAACCTCTCAACTGCAAAATGCACCTGTACCTTCAGAAGGCTACAGCGTCCCTGGGAGAGATCTCAGTTCTCAGGGTCAAGGTACAAGTGGAACTTGGAAAGGACTAGGACTTTATGCAGGTGGCTGCTCTCAGTGAATTAGAACCCACTGGACTGGGGCCAGAGCCTACAGTTTGACAACCTTTCCAGAGGCTCCTTAACTGCCGCCTAACTTGGGAATAATTACAATGGATGTCAGCTCAGCACTGAGTTGTGCCTGTCGCCCTATGGTCACCCTCCAAGCTACCACTTATTTTCAAAGCCACTGTTGACATTGACAATCCTGGGATACTTCTGATGGCCTTACTACTCAAGACAGCCTGTTTCTTTTTGCATTATTTGGAAAGTTAGCTTCCTTAGTCATCAGGGAAATGCAAATCAAAACAACCCTGAGATTTTACCTCACACCAGTCAGAATGGCTAAGATCAAAAACTCAGGAGAAAACAGGTGCTGGCGAGGATGTGGAGAAAGAGGAACACTCCTCTACTGCTGGTGAGGTTGCAAGCTTGTACAACCACTCTGGAAATCAGTCTGGCAGTTCCTCAGAAAACTGAGCATGATACTACCAGAGGACCCCGCTATACCACTCCTGAGCATATAACCAGAGGACTCCCCAGCATGTAATAAGGACACATATTCCACTATATTCATAGCAGCCCAATTTATAATAGCCAGAAGCTGGAAAGAATCCAAATGTCCCTCAATGGAGGAATGGATACAGCAAATGTGGTATATTTACACTATGGAATACTACTCAGCTATTAAAGACAATGAATTCATGAAATTCTTAGGCAAGTGCGTAGAACTGGAGAATATCATCCCGAGTGAGTTGACACAACCACAAAAGAACACTCATGGTGTGCACTCACTGATAAGCAGATATTAGCCCAGAAGCTTGGAATACCCAAGAAACAACTCACATATCAAATGATGCCCAAGAAGAAGGAAGGAGAGACCTCTGGTCCTGGAAAGGCTCAGTGCAGCAGTGTAGGGGAATACCAGGACAGGGAAATGGGAAGGGGTTAATTGGGAAATGGGGAGGGAAGAGGGCTTATGGAACTTTTGGGGAGAGGGGATCCAGGAAAGTGGAAATTGTTTGAAATGTAAATAAAGAATATATTGAATAAAAAATTATATATATATAAAAGAAATTAAAAACATAAAATAATAGACTGAAAACAAAAAGAATACTTTTCTTTCACTGTGTTGATCTTCTCTGATTACTGAAGCAGTTCACTGTAGATCTGTGCTTAGATGCTGTGAACAGCCATTTAGACTCTTGCCCAAGCCAATTCTTGATTTGGCTAGACATCTACATCGTCCTGCCTAGTAAGAGTTCCTTGTTACTTTAAGTGGCTGTTGACTTAAACTGCCCCCTTCATGACTGGGATTTAGAGCATGGTTCCTTCCATCACTGGGGTTGTGGCCCACTTAGATTAGCACCAAGAGTAGAACCAATGCCCCAGCCCCACTCTAAGCATTTCCATAAGACATTAGTTTTTACTGTGCTGCATTCAAATTTCGTCTCCCCATTTGCCTTTTTTTTTTTTTTTTTTTTTTTGAGTTCAACCTCATTGACCTGCCTCTGTGGAGATTCAGTTTAGCATTCCAGCCTTTGGGAACTTAGGAGAGCTCCAAATCCTGTGTTATATCCTAATGAGCATCATGTAACCAGTGAGCATTAGGAAAATGGTTCAAAGTTAGTGATGGAGTCTAGCAAGGGCCCAGTGACGTGTTCTCAGGACTTAGATCATCTTCCTGTACTTTTCCTGTATCCCCATCACCTTAGATTTCTAAAGGCATTTGTGGCAGAGAAGAGAGAGTTTCTAGGAAGGGTAGTCAGTATCCTACCCTGAGGTTGTCTTCATTCAACACTAGTAAGTCCGGGTCCTCAAGAGACACTGGATCTTGAGCCCTATAAGCGTCTGTGGAGACATCCTGGCTTTTCAGGCTTGCAGAGGGGGATGGGAACTGTCTCAATATATAACACCATGGGACATAGATGTCTTTGGTCTCTCTGAGGCTCACTTCTTTCCAAGGGCATAGACCAGTTCCCCAGAACCTCCTTCCTGGGGTAGGCAGGGGTCTGTTTATCCCAGGAAATATAATGTTCATGGAGTAAGGTTCATATTGCCAAAGGATATAGGATAGATGGGAGTGAAAGGAGGAGTAAGGGTGGACCTTTAGAAGACTAAAATGTTCCTCTTTCTCCACACCCTCTCCAACACCTGCTGTCTCCTGAATTTTTAATCTTAGCCATTCTGACTGGTGTAAGATGAAATCTCAGGGTTGTTTTGATTTGCATTTCCCTAATGACTAATGAAGTTGAGCATTTTTTAAGATGCTTCTCCGCCATCCGAAGTTCTTCAGGTGAGAATTTTTTGTTTAACTCTGTACCCCATTTTTTAATAGGGTTGTTCGGTTTTCTGGAGTCTAACTTCTTGAGTTCTTTATATATATTGGATATTAGCCCTCTATCTGATGTAGGATTGGTGAAGATCTTTTCCCAATTTGTTGGTTGCCGATCTGTCCTCTTGATGGTGTCCTTTGCCTTACAGAAACTCTGTAACCTTATGAGGTCTCATTTGTCAATTCTTGCTCTTAGAGCATACGCTATTGGTGTTCTGTTCAGAAACTTTCTCCCTGTACCGATGTCCTCAAGGGTCTTCCCCAGTTTCTTTTCTATTAGCTTCAGAGTGTCTGGCTTTATGTGGAGGTCCTTGATCCATTTGGAGTTGAGCTTAGTACAAGGAGATAAGGATGGATCAATTCCCATTCTTCTGCATGCTGACCTCCAGTTGAACCAGCACCATTTGTTAAAAAGGCTATCTTTTTTCCATTGGATGTTTTCAGCCTCTTTGTCAAGGATCAAGTGGCCATAGGTGTGTGGGTTCATTTCTGGATCTTCAATCCTGTTCCATTGATCCTCCTGCCTGTCACTGTACCAATACCATGCAGTTTTTAACACTATTGCTCTGTAGTATTGCTTGAGGTCAGGGATACTGATTCCCCCAGATTTTCTTTTGTTGCTGAGAATAGTTTTAGCTATCCTGGGTTTTTTGTTGTTCCAGATGAGGTGTTGGAGAGGGTGTGGAGAAAGAGGAACACTCCTCCACTGCTGGTGGGGTTGCAAATTGGTACAACCACTCTGGAAATCAGTCTGGCGGTTCCTCCGAAAACTGGGCACCTCACTTCCAGAAGATCCTGCTATACCACTCCTGGGCATAGACCAAGAGGATTCCCCACCATGTAATAAGGATACATGCTCTACTATGTTCATAGCAGCCCTATTTATAATTGCCAGATGCTGGAAAGAACCCAGGTATCCCTCAACAGAAGAGTGGATGCAAAAAATGTGGTATATCTACACAATGGAGTACTATTCAGCCATTAGGAACAACGAATTCATGAAATTCTTAGGCAAATGGATGGAGCTAGAGAACATCATACTAAGTGAGGTAACCCAGACTCAAAAGGTGAATCATGGTATGCACTCACTAATAAGTGGTTATTAACCTAGAAAACTGGAATACCCAAAACATAATCCACACATCAAATTAGATACAAGAAGAAAGGAGGAGCGGTCCCTGGTTCTGGAAAGACTCAGTGAAACAGTATTTGGCAAAACCAGAACAGGGAACTGGGAAGGGGTGGGAGGGAGGACAGGGGAAGAGAAGGGGGCTTACGGGACTTTCGGGGAGTGGGGGGGGGCTAGAAAAGGGGAAATCATTTGAAATGTAAATAAATTATATCGAATAAAAAAATTAAAAAAAAAGAAGACTAAAATGACCATCTTTCCATCTCTGCTTCCTGTGAACTTCTTGGGACATTTATAGCCCCCATTCTCGGAATTTCCCTCTTCTTGCCTCATGGGTTACATACTTTTGCACACAGGAGAGGGACAGCTGTTATATATTCTTTATATATGACATCACTAGACAAATGATAGTGGGTAGGTTATTTCCTTCTTTTTCAGACTCTTCTTGCACAGGTTCATCTTTTCATGGCCTGGTGGTCTCTCATTCATAGGTTGTAGAGGTCAGTCTATGTTCTTCATCTCTGAGTGGTCCAGAAAAAGCTCTGTGCCTATGCTTGGTGTCCTGCAACGTTGTCTGGTAAGGACTGGTGGGCTAGGATTCTCTTCAGCACTTTATGATCTCTATTTTCATGATCTACTGTGTTCCCCAATAAAATTTGTTGTTCCTTTGGAGCACAGTCCCAAAATGGAAATGGTTACCTCTGTGCTCTGATAGTGTGGGTATCTCAGCACCCCAGAAGCCTGATGCTCTGACACCAACCACTACACATCATTTGTTAAGAACAATTACTTCTGAACTTACTGATAAGAAAATGTAAATTTGATATATCAATAAGTTAGCAATGAGAATTTTTACCTGATATGCATTTCCCAATGTGATTTTAATTAAAAACATCTGTCTGATATGCATGTATAGATATGTATTTGCATGATATGACTGTAGAAGCTTCTGGAAGGGGCCATTTCAGACAATTTCCAGTGGATAAATTTGGCTGAATAGATGGGGAATTTTTAGTCCATGGGCACGTTCTTTTTCAAATGAGAAATATTCTGGAGAGATTTTAATTAAGCATCTTAATTTGCCTATATTTTTAAAAATCAAAAGGGTAATAAAACTTACATTACCAAAATGTGAAAAAAAATTTAAAAAGGAAAGGCGTAAATCTGAAAACTCTTTCCCAGGTTCATAGATAGCTTGGCACAGCGCCTGGCGCTCAGCAGGCTCTTGGCACATGCCCACCGTGAGCATCCTTACAGGACATGCTTGCAAATCGTCAATCCCTTCCAATTCTTTCAGCCTGTGGGCTTCCCAGTTCAAGGAGAGAGAAAGCATCCATGATACATGCAGGAGAGCCAGGCACTGTGCCGCATGTAACCCTTAGGAATTGGAAGCAGGAGGGTCAGGAGTTGGGGACTTGGGTACACAGTGGTTTAGGACTAGCCTTTGTTCTATTTAAGACCTGTTCTTATATAAAAGGCAAAAACCAAAAAACACACAAGCAAACAAGCTTAAAGTATGCAAACAAAGCAAGGATTTTTCTCTGCCACTGCCCACCACTTATTCACATATAAGCTCTGTTATCAAACACCTACTATATGTTGCTGCCTAGCAAAGTTCTGGGACACAGCTCTCACCTGAGAGATGGAGACCTCTGTCTTGTAAGGTGCCCACCTAACCTGGAAGAGAAAATAGACCATAAGAAGTAATAAACTGGTAGCCATTTATACACAAAAATGGCAGGCGCTGTGACAAAGCAGTGTTGCGAGAAATGTGGAAAGAATTCAGATCCTAAGACATGAGAGAAAAGCAGCCCCACAGTTGAGCCAGTGTCTTCTATTTTGCTGGCTTTGCTCAGCACAGCTGGGTGAACGGCCATAAATCCAGGGTTAGTTTTCTCACTCTGTAGTTTTGGGTAATGATGAACATTACCTTTAAGTGCTCCTTTGGAAAGGAATTTAATGCTTTCTCGGGGAAGGGAGGCTATTCCTTTACCTGTGGCTATGGCGCCCGCAGGCCTAGGACCTCTAACCTTGCTCTGGGCCAGTGCAGAAGAATATGGGAGAACAGATGGTGTCTCTAGTGATCAAGGCATCCAGCGTAGGCTCCAGGGGCTTAGCATGTTCTGTGAGGAATGGTTTCTGAAAATCAAGCGGTACTTATGAGAACTTGTCTCAGCAATGATCCCGTGTGTCTGCCAGCTTCTGCATTGCTCCTGTTCATGTATATTCTTTTTCTCTTTACAGGCTGTGGAGACCAACTTGGCTTCCAAGGACAGCCACTGGGTCTTTGTGAATGAGGTAAGAGCCCCGGAATGGCGATGGGTGTGGCCCGCCCTAAGCCCTGTCCCACAGGAAAGCTCAGAACAAGGCTTTCAAGTCCAAACCTGACTTTGGGAGCTGAAATGGATACTGGAGTTCTATTTTGTCAAGGCAAGAGGTCAGAGCACTGGACTTGGTCCGCCAAGATGCTTACCTGGAGCAGACAGGATCTAGCGGAGGAGTCCAGACCTGAGTCTATAAGACTGTCAAAAGTCAGAGAAGTGGTTTCAGACTTTATGTGACGGGGATGAGGTGAGACAGTCAGTCAGTTAGGAGCCAGGGTCCAGGAGGGTAGATCAGACTATAAAATAAATACAGATGGCAGGACTAAGGAATTAGGAGAGAATAGAGGCCTTGTCTCACGCAGAATATTACAAGTGTGTAAGTATGATGTGAGTGTGCTTGAGTGTGAGCAGGAGTGTGTATGTGTTTCTAAGAGTGTACATACATGAAGATGGAATGGCTTAAATGTATGACAGACATGTGTGTGAGGAGCTTTTTGCATGAGAGAATGTGGTACAGGAATAACTGAGTATGTGTATGAATTTTGTGCATATGAGTGTTAATGTATGTCTAAATTCATGAGAGTGTGTATGTACAAGTGTTTATATGTACAGGTGTGTATTGTGAGAGTATGTGTAGGTTTGTGAGTGTGGATATGTGAATGCACATTTGTGAATGCATGAGTATGTATGTGTGAGCTGTTTGTTCATGTGATTTAGTATGGATGTGTGTGAACTACATTCTAAGTGTGATTATGAGAGTGTGTATATGTATGTAAAATTTGCATATGAGTGTGTATGTATTTAAAGTGCACATTAGTATAGTTGGGAGGCTGAATGTGTAGGTATAATACATGTGCATGTGTATATGCACATGAGTGTACAGATGCATGTATGTATGTGTAAGTATGTGAGAATATATGTATATGGTTATGACATTTGTACATCCATATGAGTGTATAGGTATACTTGAGTGTGTGTGTATTTGTGTGTGGTCTGTGGGTATGTATATGTAATGCACTCATCTAAAAAAAGGTTAGTAGGAAGTAACTTTAGGTTTGGCCACCCCACTGGTTTGGCCTCAGGGGTGAAAGGGACCATGAGATGTCACTCTTCAGAAATACCACCCTGCCAGCTTATGCTGAAGTTGTGGCACAGGGTGACCTGTTGTCACATGGTCCCAGCTTTTCTGAAGAGCCCTCTGCCCACATGCTCTTTTAGGAAGCAGCCTGTGTGACCTCCGCATGCTGTTTCAAGTGTTTCTTGGTTTTGCCTTCAGTCAGGGATGCAGCCTTTAGCTGCTACTAAATTAGCTGATCAATTTCTAATGGTTTCATTCTGGAGAATCCACAGTTTATTTTGTGGGTAATTTCTTCTTTTATGATGTCTATTTCTTCATTAGCACAGTGCTAATATGGCTGAGATCCATTTTGTGTGACTGATGTTAATAATGGCACAGGTAGTATCACATGCTAGCTGCTTGATAGGCCCACTGCTGATGGTTCTCCTCTATGAGTTCTTATCTTATGAGTTCCACGTCTGCAAGGGCCAGCCAGGGATGTGCAGTTGCTGTGCATTTCCCTTGGGGCGGTTCCATGCCTGTCCAGGTAATTAGAAGGGGGAGGTGACCACCCCACCCTGCTCTTCAGAACCTGCTTGAGGCTTCATTGATCCTCAGCAAGTTTTGATTCTCTGAGCTTTGCTGCCTCTCTGCAGGCTCTTCAAAGCCCCATGTCCTTTGTTCCAGTGAAAGGAAGCGTTCCATGTGTCCCTGAAGTCAAATGTCTGGGGCTGGTTTTACGTTTTTGATGACTCCGCCACAGTGAATAGGCAGTGTTTCTCTGTAGCCAGGCTTCAGAAACTGGCCTGTTTTACATTTCAAGACTTCCATTTCCCTCTTCTGCATCCCCACCTATCCCAGGGATGCCCTGTCTCTCCAGCCTGAAGCCACAGTAGGAGGCACTTTTTGGTACTTCCCACTCTTAGGCACCCAGGTATTTTGGAGGAAACTTGAACCCAAAGCTTAGAGTGACCAGGAGACAGGTATAGAATGGAGCACTATATAGCCAGCATAGACCAGCCACAGGAGCGGGTCTCTGCCGTACCACAAAGAGCACACACTCACCTTGGCTGACCAGAAAGAACAAATTGGTCTAAAAATCCTGACGGAGACATGTCTTTCTTCAGAAGTGAGAGGTTTTGGGGAGCCACTGCTCCCTTCTGTCTGTCTTCCTTTTCCAGGAAGGCTCTTTTTCTTGAAAGGCACAGGGCAGCAAACATCCCCCATTCCTGATCACTCAGACATGACCGGTGCTTGTCAGTCACTTCACCCCTGCTGACCCCTTTACTGTTTACCAGTGGCCCTACTGAGAGTTCTCATCATCCCCCTTACAGACAGGGATACAGAAGGTGCAGGAGTTGAATCAATTTCTTACGGGCAGACAGATATATGTTGTCAATTGGATTCTTTTATTCCCTTTTTTTGTGCGTATACACATTTTTGCCAGTGTGGGTATGGACGTGTGTGTGTGTGTGTGTGTGTGTGTGTGTGTGTGTGTGTAAGCCTGAGGTTGATGTTGGGCATAAACCACAATTGCTCTTCTGTCTTATTCACCCAGAGCTCTCTGGTGTGGCCTGTCTAGCCAGCTTGCTTGTGGGATCCTCTTCCTGCCTTCACAGGCAGGAATTACACAGTGGGCTTCTGTGACCACCCAGACTTTACATGGTTTTTCTGGGGACTCTAATCTCCTGCTTCATGGCAAGTGCTTTGATCTGTGGACCAGCCCCACACTCCTGCTGGAGAATTCTTTACGAAGCTCAGCTAGCTCTAAAGCTCAGTCTGTCAGTGACATCATGGGGCTAATGACTTTGGCAAAGATCCAACACTTGTAGTCAGAATCTTCCAAAAATCCAATCAGCAGGGCTCATGTATTCATGATGGTGGGGGCGCTCTTTGGCTGACCTTTACCCCCAGCATATGGGCATTCTTGAAGACTTCACTCCAAAGGTAGAGACTCTGATAAAGTCTTGACCCCAAATCCCGATGTAGCATATGGTTAATGACAGTGATGCTCTCTAAATGACATGTCAATTTAGCTACAGGACCAGCCACATGGAGAGTGTTATTTCCTGTTTAAGTGTGGTCCCAAAGTGGAGCAAAACCTCTATTCTTCTTGCAGTGTTGTAGCATTTTAAGGACTGAAAAATTCAAGCTAACCAAACATAGAGCCACAAACAGTTGTTGTTCTTTGTATTGTATGTAGTGACTAGTAATAAAATAAAGGGAAAAATTAAAGAATCAAGGAATTAGGCATTTGATAAACACTCACCAACCTCAACTTGTGTGTATGTGTGTGTGTGTGTGTGTACAGGTCCATGTGTGTGTAAGTAAACATGCACATTTGTGAATGTATATGTGAAGGCCAGGGGCCAATATCAGGGATTGATACTCAAATGCCATCCATCTTGATTTTTTTTTTTGAGGCAGGGTTCTGTATCAGCCTGGAGCCCACTGTGCATGCTAGGATGGCTGCCTGGGCACTGAGCCCTAGGAATCCATCTGTCTCTACCTCCCCCCCCCAGAGCTGGGATTGCAAGTATGCCACCATTTTTCTATATTTTGATGGCTTTATGTATTTTCCTTGATTCAGGATAAGCATACAAGAACCCATGTTTTTACTTGTGTTCTTTGTGTGGTGGCTTTCTTAATTCCATCTACTTGTTCACTAGTGAGTTTTGTTGTATATTATAAACCTTTTCCTTGTTGTTATTTGGGTTTTGCTTTTGGGAAGAGACAATTGGCTTCCGAATTTGTGTGCCTCTCTGGGAGATTCAGTGACTCTCTGGGTTCTACTGTGAGACAGTGGCAAACAGATACAGTTTTGTTATAAAGTATATTTTTAATTGATTGACTAAGCCATGAGAACACGTGAAAAGAAATGAACCATTAGATGAGCAAACCTTGAGTTCCTGGAGGACATGGCCAGATCTGACTCATCAATGAGTCTTCAGTGCCCTGTGTAGAAAATAGATTGGTAAAAGGTTGGGCTGAAGGCAGATCAATCGATCTAGACAGTGACAAACAAATTGCAAATTGCATTGATGAGCACTTCACAGTTGGTATCAGAGGAAGAAAGCAATAATTAAATGGCTGAGCCTTAGAGATGGAGTTGCTAGTTCATATACTTGAGCTTGGAAGTGTTGGATGGCCTCTGGAACCTCTGTCAGCTGGAGTGAGACCCTTCTCTCGATTTGACTCCATCATATCCCAAGTCACAGGTCTTTATGACTTTTCCACTGACATATGGTGTCTTTAATGCTGGCTAGACTCCTTACAAAGAAGATAATGCCTATGCCTTCCGATGAAGCTGCACCTACACAGGAAACATATACTTTGTGGTCTGTCCTCTTGGGAACTTTCTGCAGGGATTCTGTATGGATTGTGTAGTGTTACTGCCAGGCTTCTGAAGGGCTGTGGGTGATAGGGTTGGTAACTGTTCAATATGATGACTGACAGCAGATGTCTTTGGTCACTTTCTTCCCGACATACAACCATTACACAGTTGGATGAAAACTCTTTAAGGTGTTTAATAAACACTGCAGATGCACATGTTATTTGAGCTCAGTGATGGTGGGTGGTCAGTACCCAGGAAAAGGTAGGTTTTCAGAAGCTGGGAGGCGTAGGTGTCAGGCCTTCAACATTTCTCTCCCATTGTAGCATACACCAGTACCTGTCATGGCCTTTTTCATTCTAAGTCTTGTTCTTAAAATTCTAGTCCCAGAGCCCCAACTGTTTTTTCTGATGCTTCTCCCTCCTGCCACAGACAACATGGGAGCCTATTTCTCATCTGCAGATCATTATGACTGTCTCAGAACTCCTGTCCTTCTCCAAACCTGTTTCTTGCTGGTGTTCCTGACCTCAGACAGCATGTCATGCCCTGGCCGACTCCAGCAGTAGGGAGTAGCTCACATTATGTTGCCTGCACAGCCTGCTTCAGGATGATTCTACCTCACCTTTCCATCATTTTTTTATTTCTTTTCATTATTCCATTGTGTCATGTCTCATGTCTACAGGGGAATGGTGACTCCTGTTATGTCCCCTTCCTGGCTCTAGGCCTTCCCTAGGACTTTTCTGTCTCTGTCCCCTTTCCAAATGTTATACCATCTTGAATTCCTTACAGAGCTCTGCATTGTTAGCTATTGATTCACTTGCTACTTCCTAACAGGCCGCGAGTACGGGCCTGAATCCCATTCCTGCCCTTTCCTGAAAGCTGCTAGCGTAAAGTGCTCACCTGAGGAGTCATTTCTGGTTAGGCCTCCTCCCTACTTCCTGCTTGCTTCCTTTGATGCTTCTAGTCTAATTGTCTATACTTGGAAAAAGAGGCATTGACAAAAATCCAATCTTCCATGGCTTAGAGAACTATGGTGATCTGCTCCATGAGCTACAGCTATCAGTTCCTCTGTTACATTGTACCTATTATTCCTCAGCATGTATTATTAGGGGAAAACACTGTTTCATCAGATGATCTTCAAAGCTCCACTTGTCTTGGGTGGAGTCTCTGACAGGCAGTATAGTAGTCAGGGAAAGCATTGGCAAAACTTCCTACAGAAACTCCAGTTTGTATACTGGTAAGCCTTGTGGGAATGGGTTCTGTGATCAAATGGTGAATAACTTGAGAGATAATAGTGTGGCCAGGCACTTGGGAGGCAGAGGTAGAAGCAGGTGGATCTCTCTTTTGAGTACTAGCCTGATCTACATAGTGAATTCTAGGCTAGCTAAGGTTTCATATTGAGACCCTACCTACAAACAAACAAACAAACAAACAAACAAACAAACAAACAGAAATAGCTATATCCTTCAGGTTTGCTGAGGCCAGTGAACATCATACCTTTCCATGTACAATACAGTGGAACTACCCCCATGTTCTTGATCTCACTAAAAATCTTATGTTTTGATCTCCACATGTTTAACTTCACTGGAGTAGGGTATGTGCAGGTGGTACAACAACAGTCTTGAGAGGAAGTCCTGTCAATGGGGCTTCTTCAACTAGCCCTGAAGAAGATTCCACACTCAGGCAGATGTTACCCAAAATTGTGGACCTCTTTGGTGCTCTCTCCCTGGAATATAGTCTATACATGTCCTCAGGCCCCACCCCATTTAATTACTTTTACTGGTTGCTGACCAATGTGAGGATCTCTGGAGCAATGGAAAAAAGCTTTGCCAACAGTCCAAGAGGCATCATCATACTTTCAAGACTTCACTACTCAGAACCTATACAGAGGGTAAAGGCATTAGTAAGAGATTAGGTTATACTTGGTTACTATGGGAAAAGATGCCGAGACTAAGTGAAGAAAAAAACAGAAGCACGCATGAAAGCAGAACAAGGAAAGGTAGAACACACAAAAGCAGACTCCCACAGTTAAGAAATCTCTGTTTAAGATGCACAGAGAGGAGGGTTATGATTTTTCCCCTTCATTTGGAAGATTTTAATTGTTTGAACATTAAGTCCCTGGACTATTTGCCATCCTTAATTTTAATTTCATGTTTCTCAAAACCACTGTTTGTTGTAATCCATGCACTTGTTACACTCTGTAACTGCACTGAGAAGTCCTTGAGAACACACACCACCTTGTACCCATCTCTGTGCCTAGAATGAACAGTAGATGTTGTCATTTATCAGATGGTAGCTGGAACCAAAAGCTGATATATTACATTTGTTAGTTTTGTATGTGAATGTGTATTGTCTCACAGTGTGCATGTAGAGGTCAGATAACAATTTGTAGGACTCAGTTCTTCATAAATACAGGGGATTCAACTTAAGTCATCAGGGTTGATAGTAAGGGCTTTAACCCACTAAGCCATATCACTGCTTTTGATTATCATTTCCCTTCTTTATTAAAAATTGACAGTGTTAGTGATCTTTGACATACAACAATGGACATATTTAAGTGTACATATTGAGTTTGACATATGTGTATATATATATATATATATATATATATATATTCATAAGTCAAAATTTCAATGAAGATGGTTAACACACCCACCACACAGTGTCCTTATATCCCTCCATATTCCACTCTGCTTTTCTACAACTTTTATAACTCCTTAGGCAACTGCTGATCTGTTCTTGACACTATCCTGGTTAATTTTATTGTGGAGTGACAAAAAGTTATGAGTAATGAGGGGACCTCTGTTGAAAAGTTGCCTCTATCAGAGTGGGTGATGGCCATGTGTGTGTGAGAGAGATTGTCATGATTGCCAATGAGTATGGGAGAACTGAGTCCACAAGGGCAATGGTGTTTCTCATGAGGGTGGCCCTGGCCGTATAAGAAAATCAGCTGAACAGCATTCCTTAGGTTCTGCCCCATGCTTCTACCTTTAGGTTCCTGCCTTGAATTTCCATCTGGTTTCTGTCAGTGATGGATGTTGACCTGGAAGTATGAGGGAACAAATCCTTTTCTCTCCAAGTTGATTTTGGTCACGGTGTTTTATCACAACAATAGACAAGTAAATCATAGTCCCTGTTGCTGATTTCTATCTTCTGAAGGTTTGTATATACGGAACACTTCAGTATATATTCTTTATTTTCTTTTGTATGGCTTTATTTAAGTATAGGTATTTTAAAAATAGAAATAATTTGTTTTCTGAGGAGGACTATTCAATAGTACAAGTAAATAATGCTCATAGATAGATACTTCAAGTCTAGACTTTTACCCAGTACATATAGTGCTGTTAGGGAATGACTTGGTCACTGTTAAATTGCTATAAAGATACACAATGATTGAAGTAAGTATTATAAAAGAAAGCATATAATTGGTGGATTTTTTACAGTTTCAGAGGTTTAGAATATTATTATCATGGCAGGAAGCACTGTGGCATGTAGGCAGACATGGGAGCAGTAACTGAGAACTATGTCCTGATTTAGAGACAGACAGACAGACAGACAGACAGACACACACACACACACACACACACACACACACACACACACACACACACACACGACCCTTTTCTTCCAGAAGGTGGACCTCCTAATCCTTATAATCCTTTCAAATAGTACTACTCCCTGATGACTAAACATTCAAATATGTAGACCCAAGAGCTATCTATTCTCATTCAAATCACCACATTTCACTACCTGGCTCCCATAGGCTTATAGTCATGTCAGAGTGCAAAATGCATTCAGTCTAACTTTAGAAGTCCCCATAGTCACTCACAGTCTCAACACTTTAAAAGTTTGAGGTTCAAACTCTCTTCTGAGACTAATGCTCTCTCTTAAGCATAAGCCCCATAAAAATAAAAATGAGAAAAGCAGATCTATACTTGAAATGCATACTGGCACAGAATATATATCATCTTACTAGTTCATCACCTTTCTGATTTTAATGGATTCCTTCACTGCTTAATCTTTTCTTTAATTTGTTTTTACAACTTGGAAGCTTAGCTGTGTGGGGTCTTATTCTGTCTCACCACTCCCTTTATTCCACTTAGCATGGTCTTTCCTTTAAACTTCTTGCGTCCTTGAACATGGACTTCAGCTCCATTATACTTCCTGGTGTTCCTGGTATTCCTTTTTCTCCTCAAAGTTTACATTTTGTATTTTTCCTTGCTTAGCTCGCTACTTTTCATTATAGATCTGCAAAAGAGTAACCACTAATAGCCACATGACATACTCAATATTAGGCTGTCTTGGAATCTCCTCTGCCAATCCCATTAATCTAAAAGTCCTCACTTTAGCTTCAGGTAGATTTTTTAGGACAAGGACAATAAGTAGCCACATTCTTTGCCTAATATCATAAAAATGGCATTTAGGTTGTTTACTGATATTCTTCCCCTCCAAAATTTCTTGAGATGGGCTCTCACAGTCCACATTGCCGTTAATACCATTGTCTTCCATATTCCTACTAGGATGACCCTTTAATCCTCACTTAAAGATTCTAGCCACTTTTTTAGTCCAAAGTTCCAAACTCTTCCATGTTCCTTTAGTAGCATGGTTAGACCTACCACAGCAATACCCCCAGTCCCTGGTTCTATCTTCTGTCTTAGTCATTGCTCTATTGCTGTGAAAGAACACAAGGAGCAGGGCAACTGCTACAAGAGAAAGCATCTCATTGGGGGCTTCCTTATAGTGTCAGAGGTTTAGTTCATCACCATCATGGCAGGAGGCATGGCAGTATACAGGCAGATGCTGGGACAGTACCCGAGAGTTCTATCTTTATCGGTAGGTAGAGAGAGTCTGGTTCTGGTGTGAGTGTTTGAAACCTGAAAGTCCACCCAGTGATGCACTCCCTCCAACAAGGCCACATTTTCTAATCTTTAATAGTGCCATTCCCTGATGACTAAATATTCAAATATATGAGGCTGTGGGCCATTATTATTCAAACTACCATAGAATTATACATAATAGGTCTTTATATGGATGCGTGCTTTTATTTTATAAGAAGGCACATTCTTAGATTTTAGTTATTATAGGTGGTGTCTGATGGTTCTTGTCGTAGTAGTTTCAGTTTTAATTACCCTGAGGACTAATGATATTGAGTATCTTTCTTTCCTTCCCATCCTTCCTGCTTTCCTGGACTTTCTCCCTTCCTGCTTCTTTAGCTCCTCCTCCTCCTCCATTGGTGATGGTAGAGGCCAGGGTCTTGTACATGCTAGACATAAATTCTAGTAATGAGCTATCTCTTCAAGCATATATCTATAGATCTACCCTAGTAAATTACTTGCTTAAACCTTTTGCCTGTATTTGCTGAATTAATATCTTTTAAATGAGTTTTGAAAGATACTTATATTTTTATGCAAAATCCTTCACTGAATAAATACTTTGCAAATATTTCCTGCTAGTCTAAGGCTTGCTTTTTCATTATAATACTGTCTTTATGAATGACAGACCTTTTTAGGTTGATGAAGTGCAACTTGTCAATTTATTCTTTTGTGGATTGTGCTTTTAACATAGCAACTGAAAATTTTCTTAGCATCCTATTCTAGTCAGTTGTTCTGATTTTTTCTTTTATCTTTATACCAATTGCAAATTCTTTGACTTATAATTGTTTTATAGTAAAATTTGAAATCACATTTTTAGACATCTATCTTCTTTTTAAAAGTTGTTTTAGCTACATTATGTCATTAGAATTTTTTATATGAAGTTTAGATTAGCCTGTTAATGATTGAATTTGTCACTAATGCAAAAATGATGCCTGAGTTTCCACGTGTGATTGCATTGAATTTACAATAGAATTCAGAGAGAATTGCCATTTCAGTAGAATAGAGTCTTCCATCCTGGATGTATTTCTCTCCACTTAATTAAGGTATTTAAAAACCTTCTGAACAATAGTTTATTGTTTGTAGTGTTCAGACCATTAATATTTTTGTCAGATTTTTATGTCAATATTTTATATTGTTGATCAATACCATTGTAAATGGTACTTCAAAAACCTTCAATGTCTAATTGTTCATTGATAATATGTAGAAATACCATTGAGCATTATGTACTGATCTTGTATCTTGGGATACTGACATTGATACATTTAATAATTATAGCACCTTAGCAATCTGTGACAGTTTTCTTCATTGACTGCCAGGAGGTTTGGAAATGCAACAACTTTAACTCTTCCTCTATGTTTGGATACATTGTATTTCTTTGTCTTTCCTGACTGTGTTGATCATCACTTCCAGTACAAAGATGAGTATGGTGCTAAGATAATGTGTCATTTTCTGGGTCTTAATACTAAGAAGAAATGCAGTACTGTGTCATTAAGTATCATGTCAGAAGCAAGCTGTTCACCAGTCCAAGGAGGTCCTTCTCCGCTTCTGGCTTGCTGAGCTTTTGAGGAATTTATGTTCGATTTTGCATACTGCTCCTCAGATGATTATATATATTTTTTTAGTTTGCTAATATACTAAAATACATGAATTGATTTTCTAATTTAAATTAGCCCTGAGATGAGATTTACTAGTTATGATATATTATCTTTTATATTATATTTCAAATTTCACTTGAGAAAAGTTTGATTAGAAAATGTCTCCTGTGTTCACAAGGGATTTTGGTTGGTTCTTCCTTCTAATGTATTTCTCTTGTATTAATACTACAATAATGATGTCTTCAGAATGTTAGGTAAGAAGTGTTCAATTCTAGATAATTTTATGTAGACTTTTTCTTTGTGTGACTGCTAGGCTTTGTTTATGATACCAGTAGCTTAGAGTTTACTTTGTTACAGTGTTGTAGCAACATAATACTCCTCTTTGGCAGCCTTAGAGCTATATTTTCTTGATTGAGTTTTGGTAATTTGGGTTACTCAAAGAGTTGCCAAATTTTCTTTTCTTTTTGTTTTAATAATTTTTAAAATTTTTTTTCTATATTCTTTGTTTACATTCTGAATGCTTTCCCCTTTCCCGGTCCCACCCTCCCCATTGATCTTATAGGCCCTTTCCCTTCTGTCCATTTCCCAATCACCCCCTCCCATTTCTCTGTCCTGGTATTCCCCTACAATGCTGGATCAAGTCTTTTCAGAACCAGGGCCCTCTCTTTCCCTCTTCTTGGGTATCATTTGATATGCTAATTGTGTCTTGAGAATTCAGAGCTTCTGTGCTAATTAATATCCACTTATGAGTGATTGCATTCCATGTGTATTCTTTTGTGATGGGATTACCTCACTTAGGATGATATTTTCCAGTTCCAACCATTTGCCTAAGAATTTCATGAATCCATTGTTTTTAATTGCTGAGTAGTATTCAATTGTGTAAATATACTACATTTTCTTTATCCATTCCTCCATTGAGGGACATCTGGGTTTGTTCCAGCTTCTGGCTATAATAAATAAGGCTGCTATGAAAATAGTGGAGCATATGTCCTTATTGCATGCCGGGGAATCGTCTGGGTATATACCCAGGAGAGGTATTGCAGGTTCCTCTGGAAGAGTCATGTCCAGTTTTCTGAGGAACCACCAGACTGATTTCCAAAGTGGATGTACCATCTTGCAATCCCAACAGAAGTAGAGTTTGCTCTTTCTCCACATCCAGGCCAACACCTGGTGTCTCCTGAGTTTTTAACCATAGCCATTCTGACTGGTGTGAGGTAAAATCTCAGGGTTGTTTTGATTTGCATTTCCCTACTGATCAATGATGTTGAACATTTCTTTTCTTTTTTTTTTTTTGGTATAGAATAGAGTTTATTCAGAATAGGGGATGGGAGTTAGTGGTAGAGAGAGAGGGAGAGGGAGAGAGAGAGAGAGAGAGAGAGAGAGAGAGAGAGAGAGAGAGAGAGAGAGAATAGAGAGAGTGGAGGCCGGCCATGAAAACGTGGAGGGGGGGAAGAGCCCCAGGGGCAGAGAGGTGAGAGAGTATGGGAGAGTATGGGAGAGCGGAGAGCAAAGAGCAATGTTGAACATTTCTTAAGGTGCTTCTCAGACATCTGAATTTCTTCAGGTGAAAATTCTTTGTTTAGCTCTGTACCCCATTTTTAATAGGGTAATTTGGTTTTCTGGGGTCTAACTTCTTGAGTTCTTTGTATATATTGGATATTAGCTCTCTGTCAGATGTAGGGTTGGTGAAGATCCTTTCCTAATATGTTGGTTGCCATTTTGTCCTTTTGACAGTGTCCTTTGCCTTACAGAAACTTTGTAATTTTATGAGGTCCCATTTGTCAATTCTTGATCTTAGAGCATAAGCTATTGGTGTTCTGTTCAGGAACTTTCCCCCTGTGCCCATGTCCTCAAGGGTCTTCCCCAGTTTCTTTTCTATTAGTTTCAGTGTGTCAGGTTTTATGTGGAGGTCCTTGATCCACTTGGAGTTGAGCTTAGTACAAGGAGATAAGAATGGATCAATTAGCATTATTCTGCATGCTGACCTCCAATTGAACCAACACCATTTGTTGAAAAGGCTATCTTTTTTCCACTGGATGTTTTCAGCTCCTTTGTCGAAGATCAAGTGACCATAGGTATGTGGGTTCATTTCTGGGTCTTCAATTCTATTCTATTGATCCACTTTTCTGTCATTGTACCAATACCATGCAGTTTTTAACACTATTTAACTTAACACATTAACACTATAGTAATGTTTGAGGTTTGGGATACTGATTCCCCCAGGAGTTCTTTTACTGTTGAGAATATCTTTAGCTATCCTGTTTTTTTTGTTATTCCAGATGTATTTTAGAATTGCTCTTTCTAACTCTTTGAAGAACTGAGTTGGGATTTTGATGGGGATTGCATTGAATCTGTAGATTGCTTTTGGTAAGATGGCCATTTTAACTATATTAATCCTGCCAATCCATGAGCATGGAAGATTTTTCCATTTTCTGAGGTGTTCTTCAATTTCCTTTTTCAGAGACCTGAAGTTCTTGTCATATAGATCTTTCACTTGTTTGGTTAGAGTCACACCAAGATACTTTATGTTGTTTGTGGCTATTGTGAAGGGTATCAGTTCATTAATTTCTCTCTCAGTCTGTTTATCCTTTGAGTATAGGAAGGCTACTGATTTGCTTGAGTTCATGACCAGCCACCTTGCTGAAGTTGTTTATCAGCTGTAGGAGTTCTCTGGTGGAGTTTTTTTGGATAGTATACTATCATATCATCTGCAAATAGTGATAGTTTGACTTCTTCCTTTCCAATTTGTATCCCTTTGACTTCCTTATGTTGTCTATTGCTGTAGCTAGGACTTCAAGAACTATATTGAAAAGATATGGCGAGAGGGGGCAGCCTTGTCTTATCCCCGATTTTAGTGGGATTGCTTCCAGTTTCTCTCCATTAGTTTGATGTTGGCTACTGGTTTGCTGTAGATTGCTTTTACTATGGTTAACTATGGGCCTTGAATTCCTGTTATTTCCGAGACTTTTAGCATGAAAAGATGCCGAATTTTGTCAAATGCTTTTTCAGCATCCAATGAAATGACTATGTGGGTTTTTTTCTTTGAGTTTGTTTATGTAGTGGATAGCATTGATGGATTTCCATATATTGAACCATCCCTGCATCCCTGGGATGAAGCCTACTTGATCATGGTGGATGATTGTTTTGATGTGTTCTTGGATTCGGTGGGCAAGAATTTTATTGAGTATTTTTGAATCGATATTCATAAGGAAAATTGGTTCTCTTTTTTTGTTGGATCTTTTTGTGGTTTTGATATCAGTGAAATTGTGGCTTCATAGAACGATTTGGATAATGTTCCTTCTGTTTCTATTTTGTGAAATAGTTTTAAGAGTATTGGCATTAGGTCTCCTTTGAATGTTATTGAAGACCACTTTTACTCCACAGTGATCTGATAGGAGGCATGGGATTATTTTGATCTTCTTGTATTTGTTGAGGTCTGTCTTGTGACCAATTATATGATCGATTTTGGAGAAGGTACCATGAGGTGCTGAGAAAAAGGTTTATTCTTTTGCTTTGGGATGAAATGTTCTCTATTAAATATATATATATATGTTAAATACAATTGGTCCAAAGCTTCAATTAGTTTCAATGTGTCCCTGTTTAGTTTCTGTTTTCCTGATCGGTCCATTGAAGAGAGTGGAGTGTTGAAGTCACCCACAATTATTGTGTTACGTGCAATGTGTGTTTTGAACTTTAGTAAAGTTTCTTTTATGAAAGAGGGTGCCCTTGCATTTGGAGAATAGATGTTCGGTATTGAGAGTTTTTCTTGGTGGCTTGTTCCTTTGACCAGCAAGAAGTGTCCTTCTGTGCCTCTTTTGATGACTTTAGGTTGAAAGTCAATTTTATCTGATATTAGAATGCCTACTTCGGCTTGTTTCCTGAGACCATTTGCTTGTAGAATTGTCTTCCACCCTTTTACTCTAAGGTAATTTTTGTCTTTGAAACTGAGGTGTGTTTCCTGTATGCAGCAAAATGTAGGGTCCTGTTTACGTATCCAGTCTGTTAGTCTATGTCTTTTTATTGGGGGAATTGAGTCCATTGATGTTAAGAGATATTAAGGAATAGAGATTATTGCTTCCTGTCATTTTTTATGTTAATTTTATATTTGAGTGGTTATCTTCTTTTGGGTTTGATGAAAGAAGGTTGCTATCTTGCTTTTTTCAGGGTATAGTTTCCCTCTTTGTATTGGTGTTTTCCCCCTTTTATCCTTTGTAGGGCTGGGTTTGTGGAAAGGTATTGTGTAAATTTGTTTTTTTCATGGAATATCTTGGTTTCTCCATCTATAGTGATTGAGTTTTGCTGGGTATAGTAGTCTTGACTGGCTTTTGTATTCTCTTAGAGTCTGCATGAGATCTGCCCAGGATATTCTAGCTTTCATGGTCTCTGGTGAGAAGTCTGGTGTAATTCTGATAGGTCTTCCTTTATAGGTTACTTGACCTTTTTCTCTTACTGCCTTTAATATTCTCTCCTTGTTTAGTACATTTGGGGTTTTGATTATTATGTGATGGGGGGTATTTCTGTTCTGGTCCAGTCTATTTGGAGTTCTGTAGGCTTCTTGTATATTCTTGGGCATCTCTCTCTTTAGGTTAGGGAAGTTTTCTTCCATAATTTTGTTGAAGATATTTGCTGGCCCTTTAAGTCGTAATTCATCACTCTCATCTATGCCTATGATCCTTATGTCTGGTCTTCTCATTGTGTCCTGGATTTCCTGGATGTTTTGGGTTACAAGCTTTTGCATTTTGCATTTTCTTTGACTGTTGAGTCCATGGTTTTTATGGTATCTTTGGCATCTGAAATTCTTTATTCTATCTCTTGGCTTCTGTTGTTGATATTTGCATCTATGGTCCCTGACTTCTTTCCAAGGTTTTCTATCTCCAAATTTGTCTCCCTTTGCGATTTCTTAGTTGTTTCTGTTTCTGTTTTTAGATCCTGGATGGTTTTGCTCATCTCCTTTACTTGCTTGTTTGTGTTTTCCTGTAATTCTTTAAGAGAGTTTTGTGTTTCCTCTTTCATGACTTCTGCCTGTTGACCAAAGTTCTGTATTTCTTTAAGTGATTTTTGCATTTCCTCCTTATTGGCTTCTATCTTTTGACCCATATTCTGCTGAATTTCTTTAAATGATTTTTGTGTTTCCCTTGTAAGGGCTTCTAACCTTTGATCTGTTTTCTCCTGAATTTCTTTAAGAGCTTTATTTATGTCCTTCATGTGTTCTTCTAACAGCATCATGACCAGTGATTTTAAATCCAAATCTTGTTTTTCTGGTGTGTTGGGGTATCCCGGACTTGCTGTTGTTGGAGAACTGGGTTCAGATGCTGCCATATTGCCTTGATTTCTATTAGTAATGTTCCTATGTTTGCCTTTAGCCATCTAGTTTTCACTGGTGTTAGTTGTTCTTGTTGTCACTGGCTGGTGCTTCAACCTCCTGTGAACCTGTAAGGCTATTTGTTTCCACAACACTGGATGACTGGGTTTCCCCTGGCACAGATTGCTGATGTGCTGCCCTCCTCTTGTGTGCCATTGGAGCCCTGCTGTTTCTTGCCCCAAGCAATGTTATACTTGGGTTTTCTCAGTGAACCTGATGCTCCCCTTCTGCTATGTCATGGAGCGAAGATGGTGGCGGGTAGTCACTCCAGATGCTGATCAATATGTAGGGCACAGGACCCACGACCAGCTGGCACAGAGACGAACCGCTGATCTGCCCAGGTCCTGGGCACAGGCAGACTCCCCAGCAGTTTTCATAGAATTTGCCAAATTTAGAGGTATACAGTTGATAGTGTTTCAGTATTTTTTCACATTGGTTGAATCTTTAGACACGAGAGCTCTTTTATTTTTTGTGTTTATTACTTGGGCCTCTTTTGTGTTTCTCTAGATCTTTCTAGTTAATTGGTGCTAATTGATTTCAAACACCAGTTTTTCTATCTCATTGATGGTCTCAATAGTTTTTTCTGTTTCCTTTGATATTTACTCTGTGTTCATAAATGATTTATTGTTTAACCCTCCCTCCCTCCCTCCCTCCCTCCCTCCCTCCCTCCCTCCCTCCCTCCCATCCTTTTGCTTCTCTCCCTTTCATTTGCTTCTTTCTGCTTTTGTCTTTCTTTTCTGCTTACTTTGGCATCGTTTGCTTCTCCTTCTTGCAGCTGTACAGGTGAAGATGAGGTTGAGTTGCAGCTTGTCTTTAGTGTCATGTTTCCCGTTCAGTGACTTAGTGTTATCAGGTACATTTTGATATATTAGATCTCATTATTAAGCTCATAATACCTTCTATATTGGTTTCTTCTTTGACCCATGGATTATTTAGGAGGGTGTTATTTTGTTTGAATTTTGGGGGATTTTTTTCAGCGATCATTCTGTTATCCATTTCTAATTTAATTCTGGCATGGTCAGAGAACATAGTTCTTAGTATTGGGATCATTTTAAATTTAGTGAGACTGCTTTGTGGAGCAGTGTATTGCCTTTTTCTTTGGTTTATGCTTCATGAGATCTTGAAAAGAACATATAATCTGTTGTTGCATTCAGCAGTCATCCCTTCAGTATCTTTGATGATATCTCTGTGCATTTGTTCTATCAATTATTGAGAGGCTTATTAAAATACTCAGTTATAATTGTGTTTTATACCATAAAATTGCAGTTTTATCAGTTGTTGTATAATATATTTTGAAACCTTCTTACTAGGGCATAAACATTTAGATTTTCTTGATTAAATTGACCCTAAATCATTATTAAATGACTTCCTTTGTTTTCTCCTCTGAATTATACTTTGCTTGCTATTAGAACAGCCATTTAGTAAGATTTCAAATGTGAAAGTATTCCTTCATCCATGGACTTCAAATGGATGTTGTGTCAGCAGGCATGGAAAAAACATTAATCTCATTGCATATCTCCAGCAAGGCTTGTGGGTGGCCAGGTACATTGTCAATGACAGTGGTGTTTTAAAAGGAATTTTGTTTTTTCTTGAAGTAGTTCTGAATTATCTAAATACCCAGTTAAAACAAAGCAGAAGGCCATTTACCATATGATTCACATACATACGTACATACATACATACATACAAACATATATACATACATTCAAAATAAATAAAATCAATAAACCCCCAAGATATATACAACTGTATGTTTGTTTTATACTACGAAAAATGCCAAAGATATTAAACTAACCTAGGTGCATATGATGGAATATTATTAACCTATAGGAAAGAGGTGGAATCCTGGGGTCTTAGGATGGCTTGACATATAAATGTTTGCCTCCAAGGCTGACCTCTTGATGTTACTCTTCAGAGCCCACATGGTAGAAGGAGAGGACTGACTCTGTTAGCTTGTTTTCCAACCACCTCAGATGTGCCATAGTGTTTGCACACCCCTACACACACACACACACACACACACACACACACACACACGAATACAAGTAATAATTTAAAAGAATAGGTTTCTCTCATTTGTAGATAATGGACACACCTGGGAGACATTATGTTAAGTGACATACAATGCCACCCACATCTATCTGAAGTAGAAAGATAATTACCAAATCCAGGAAGTGTCAGGTGTGGCAGAAAAGAAAAAAAATTGGACAATTGGTACTAAAATACTGGTTGACAGAAGGAAGTTGTGCTCTGTTGTAGACAGAAGGGATATTCACAAGTACCTATTATTATTATTATTTTATGATGATGCAGAAGAGAGGGCTGTAAAAACTTCAACAGAAAGAGATGATAAGTAGAGGGGGAATATTGATTATTCGTGTTGTTTTATGTGTTTACACATCATATTTTATAACTATTGCAAGTTAATAAAAAACTACAATTGAGCTACAACATAACAGAAACCATGTGCTATAAGCAAATGTGTTTATTATGGGACTTTTGTTGTTTCCCTTACAGAGTGCTGGCAGAGTAGATACAGTATAATTCTTATGGATGTTTGGATTTCTTTTTAATGATGCACGAGGATATATCTTACCTTCAAGTTGCCATGTGCATTAGCCTCTAATAGTAACACAACTTATCCTGTGATGCTTCAAAGCCAGGTACCAAGGCCTCTCCAGCTGGGATGCTTGGATGGCCTCTGTCTCCAGTAGGAAGTTCTGTTGGCATTGAAAATCTGTTGCTCATTGTAGTCACCATCATCAGGTATCTGTGTTTTACATTTAACTTGCTCTGGCTTCTGTCTGTTCCCTCATTTTGTGTGTTGATGTTACAGAGATGGCTTCTCTCCTTAAGCCCCATGAGCTAATCTCTGCTTCTGATGTTTTCTTTCGGCACCTCCTTCTTCATCTGACGTAACATGGAACTGAGGAGAGTAACCGTCCTGTTCTCATTAGACTTTGTCTTAAGTGGATGTTGGTTTGGTCTTGAATGCACACCAGTCAACTTTCTCCATGTCGCCAACAAATCTCATATTGAATGGCTTTTTTAATTGCAAAAATTTGTCCTTTGTATTTACAACGTAGCTGTTTGGCAGAAGAGGCCTAGCTTTCAGCCTTACCTGGTCTTCTGTACGCCATTTATTCTTCATGCTAATCAGTTCAGACTTTTGATTTAAAATGACAGATGAGTACTTCTTCCTTTTTTCTTTTATTTAAATACTTAAAGTCACGCTGTTTTTAACTGGTCTGTTTTCAGTATTTCTGTGGCCCGAGGAGAGATCACTTACTAAGTTTGACATCTTATATGGTTGATTGACACCATGGTATGGAATGCCAATGTATGGAAGGCAGAGAATGATTCCTTAATCCCCATAATCTACTTGTAAGGTCTATTATACCATCTCACATCTCACATCTTCATATAGACTTATGAAGGTTGTATACTTCCTGCATTCTTCCCTAGCCTCTATGCAATGCTGTCTTAAGTACTAACTTTGTGTATGTTTTATATACCAAAATATATTACTGTTGAATTTACTCCAATAACTTTAAAATGGTTAGAAATCATAGGGAAAAATGTTACCCACTTTCTGGTGTCACTGTTTCTGGTGCCTTACCTCTAAGCAGCTCTGTCTTTTGATTTGGCATTGTTTTCCTTCTACCTTAGGACTGTTTTATAAGGCAGCTGTGCTGGCAGTGAAAGCTCTCAGCTTTTGGTATACTTAACGTGTTTTATGTTTTAAAATGATTTTATTTCATTCTTTATTTAAAAGATATTTTGCTGGGCCCAGAATTCCCCAGTTTTTATTCTACTGCTGTTATAAACACCATGACCAAAAACACCTTGGAAGAGAAAGGGTTTATTTCGGCTTACGGCTTTCATCCCATTGGCAGGAACCTGGAGGCAGGAACTGAAATTGAGATCATGGAGGGGTGCTGCTTACTGACTTGCTCCTCACATCTTGCTCAGCCTGCTTTCTCCTAGGATCACCTGCACAGCAGTGGTACCACTCACATTAGGCTGGCCCTTCCTTCCCACATAGATCATCAATCAAGAAAATATCCCAGAGACATACCTATTGAGTAATCTGGTAGAAAGCATTTCTCAACTGAGTTTCCATCTTCCCAAATAGCCAGAGCTCATGTCACGTTGACAAAACTAACACAGCACATCAGAAATCCGATACCAATCTTTGGTTTGGTTTCACTGTTCTGTATCTCTGCAGCCTTTCGTGTTCCCTGTCTCTCATTTGAATTTCATTACGTGTACCTTTGGTTTTCTCACCTCAGTCTCTGTTATTTAATTGTGCTTGTAATTTTTTGAGCTTATTGTACTTGTAGATTTATAGTTCTAATCAAAACTTTCATAAATCGTCTTTTCAAAACATAAAAGTGAAATTGCGTATTCTATTTTCAACTCCTCTTACTGCATCTCCATTCTCTTGTTTAAGGATGTCCGTTATACACAAAATAGGGCTTTGCAGTTATCTTCCACATCAGAGACGTTCTTTCTGCTTTTATCCTTGTGTGTTATGTGTGTGTATTACAAACTTACCACAACATGTCTGTGGAAATCAGTACAATCTGCCAGTCTCCACTGTTGGTCTGTGCCATTTGCCTTGTTGGAGACAGGGCCTTGTATTGTTCACTGTGGCTTGCGCCATGGATCCTCCTGTGTGTATCTCTCACCTCACCACTGGGCACTGGGATTAATGGCATGCACTCACGTGCTCAAAGGTGCGTGGTTCTGCAGATCTAGCCTCAGGTCCTCACACTGTGCAGTGATCACTGTGCTGGCTGCTTCGTCTCCTCAGTCCCAGGTTTCATTTTAACCCATTTTTCTCTGTTTCTCATTGCATAATTTTTACCACATGTTACAGCTTTACCAATTTTTTTCTTCTATGTCTAACCTGCCAGTATTTCCACCCATCATTTCAGTTTTTAAACTCTAGAAATTTAAACAGTAACTTTTAAAACCCATACTATGTCAAGAACTGCTTTAGGACCAGTGTCTGCTAGACTATTTTCAGGTTTAGTTCTAGGATAGTGTTTATTTAGATGACCGTTTTCAATTTTGCTTATTTTATTTTATTTTGAACTTCTTTTGCACATGACTTATAATCTTTGCTTGAAGACCAAACTTTGTGAGTTGTATCTTGTGAGTTGCTGGGTGTTTTTGTATTACCTTTTCCTAAGGTATTATTAAGGTATAGTTCTTAGGAAAGACATTGGTCCACATCAGTCCGCTTGACATTGTAATTTACCAGACATTTTCTGGGGTAGATTTAGTCTATGGCTAATTACCCCATCCCTGTGAGGCTACACTCTCTGGGTTCTTCTCTTCATCTGTACTTTCCCCAGGCCTGTGTAAACTCCTGTTGGTTGGTTGTTTCTCCCTCATCCAGTGTCTTCCAAGCTCTCTGTGGTGTGTACTCTGCCAAGTGTCAGGGGCACCTGTAGGATACAGCTGTGTTCTTGATACACCAGTGTGCCTCCCAGTCGTCAGTTCAGAGAGGCCTCTGCCATACAGTGTCTCAGAGCCGTAGCTTAGTGCATGGAGTCCCATGGCCTTTGTTTGTCTCCTCTTCCCTGCTTTAAAATGGTGTGATAACTCCCTCAAGATAGCATTCTCAAACAAAACAAAATAAAACAAACAACAACGACAACAACAACAACAACAACAACAACAAAAGGCAGCATTCTCATGACTGTTTTGTCTCTTATCTCAAAAGATCCCTACTAGACTTTTTGCCTGCTAGTCAATATTTTGAAAACCATTTCCCTCCATGTATTTTGTGCAGTTTGTTTGGTTATTTCAGGAAGAGGGATAAATCTAATCTTTATTCTCCATTTTGGTTAAATATAGGAGTCAACCTTATTTTATTTAATTTATATCCTTTTCTTCAATATACTGAGTCTCAGTAGGTTGTCCAGGTTGTCGCCATGTTTCTGAGGTCAGGAAATTCAATTATTTAATTTTCCTCAGTAGTTGAAAGTCCACATATATGTCTGTGTGAATGTGTAAATATGTTTTGAATGAGAACAGACAAATGATGAGACACTAAATATAAATGGTTCTGTATTTTATGTACTTCACATACAGTGACAAAACCTTTTAAGGAGGATAAATTGATAAAGAATGGCTTCTAGTTCATATTAGATGGCACCAGAAGGCTTCTTGGATAAGGACCATTTGGACAGGGACTAGAAGAAGGAAAGGATAAGCAAGCTGTGAGTGGAAGTGGAAGACAGGCTTCTCGGGGCTGGGGCGATCGCCAGCTAGGAGTTTCTGGGCAGAAGCCTAGGCCCAGAGTCTGGAAGCAGTCTGGAGGCTATGCGATGAATGGAGAGGCAGTGGAGAGGAGGCCAGATCATGTAAGCCACCGTGGTCACTGAGATGCACGGAGTTTTTAATTTGAATGCAGTAAAATTGAAGAAAGGGTTTCGAGCAAACTACAGATGGTTTTAAACATGTATGTTTCTTGGCATGAAAGAATGTTCTCTAAGAATGGCCGTGGAGGTATGTGCATGGTGATCAGGAAGGAAGGCTATGTGTGACAGACTATATGGTTATCAGGGAGGAGGGTGGTAGGTTGGACCAAGGGAGGGATAACTAATTGTCTTAGATATAGGTTATTTGTGAAAGGGAGAAATTTGGGCTTTTGTTTATCAGAGTTCTGTTTTAGCTTTAGCTTGACTCACTGGCTATCATGGTTTTTTATATGCTTAGCCCAGGGAGTGACACTATTAGAAGGTTTGTCCCTGTTGGGAGTAGGTGTGTTGTTGTGTGTGTGGGCTCTAAGATCATCACCCTAGCTCCCAGGAGGTCAGTCTTCCACTAGCAGCCTTCAGATGAAGATGAAGAACTCTTAGCTCTGCCTGCCTAGATGCTACTATGCTCCTACCTTGATGATAATGGACTGAACCTCTGAACCTATAACCTCAAATATATGTTGTCCTTTATAAGACTTGTCTTATTACATGCTGGGGAATCCTCTGGGTATATGCCCAGGATTGGTATAGCAGGGTCCTCCAGAAGTGATGTGCCCAGTTTTCTGAGGAACTTCCAGACTGATTTCCAGAGTGGTTGTACCAGTTTGCAACCCCACCAGCAGTGGAGGAGTGTTCCTCTTTTCCCACATCCTCTCCAACACCTGCTGTTTCCTGAGTTTTTAATCTTAGCCATTTTGACTTGTGTGAGGTGAAATCTCAGGGTTGTTTTGATTTGCATTTCCCTAATGACTAATGATGTTGAACATTTTTTAAGATACTTCTCAGCCATCTGAAGTTCTTCAGGTGAAAATTCTTTGTTTAGCTCTGTACCCCATTTTTAATAGGGTTATTTGGTTCTCTGGGGTCTAACTTCTTTAGTTCTTTGTATATATTGGATATTAGACCTCTGCCAGATGTAGGGTTGGTGAAGATCTTTTCCCAATTTGTTGGTTGCTGATTTGTCCTCTTGATGGTGTCCTTTATCTTACAGAAACTTTGTAATTTTATGAGGTCCCATTTGTCAATTCTTGATCTTAGAGCATAAGCTATTGGTATTCTGTTCAGGAACTTTCCCCCTGTACCCATGCCCTCAAGGGTCTTCCCCAGTTTCTTTTCTATTAGTTTCAGTGTGTCTGGCTTTATGTGGAGGTCCTTGATCCACTTGGAGTTGAGCTTAGTACAAGAAGATAAGAATGGATCAATTTGCATTCTTCTGCATGCTGACCTCCAATTGAACCAGCACCATTTGTTGAAAGGCTATCTTTTTTCCACTGGATGTTTTCAGCTCTTTTGTCGAAGATCAAGGGACCATAGGTATATGGGTTTATTTCTAGATCTTCAATCCTGTTTCATTGATCCGCCTGCCTGTCACTGTACCAATACCATGCAGTTTGTAACACTATTGCTCTGTAGTATTGCCTGAGGTCCAGGATACTGATTCCCCCAGAAGTTCTTTTACTGTTTAGAATAGTTTTAGCTATCCTGGGTTTTTTGTTATTCCAGATGAATTTGAAAATTGCTCTTTCTAACTCTATGAAGAACTGAGTTGGGATTTTGATGGGTATTGCATTGAATCTGTATATTGCTTTCAGCAATGTTATTTTTATGTTTGTGTGGGTATCTTCTTTTGGGTTTGTTGGAAGAAGATTACTTTCTTGCTTTTTCTAGGCTGTAGTTTCCTTCCTTGTGTTTGTGTTTTCTATATATTATCCTTTGTAGTACAGGATTTGTGGATAGATATTGTATAAATTTGGTTTTATTATGGAATATTGGTTTCTCCATCTATGGTGATTGAGAGTGTTGCTGGGTATAGTAGTCTGGGCTGGCATTTGTGTTCTCTTAGGGTTTGTATGAGGTCTGCCCAGGATCTTCTAGCTTTCATGGTCTCTGGTGAGAGGTCTGGTGTAATTCTGATAGGTCTGCCTTTATAAGTTACTTGCCCGTTTCCCCTTACTGCTTTTAATATTCTTTCTTTGTTTAGTGCATTTGGTGTTTTGATTATTATGTGACGGGAGGACTTTCTGTTCTGGTCCAGTCTGTTTGGAGTTCGGTAGGCTTCTTGTATGTTCATGGGCATCTCTATCTTTAGGTCAGGGAAGTTTTCTTCCAGGATTTTGGTGAAGATATATACTGGCCCTTTAAGTTGTAAATCTTGGTGGGTTTAGGCAGCAGGACAGGAGGGCCATTAGGTTCTAGCTTACAGCCTTTGGAACTATGCGTATGATCTTTGCTCTAGTACTCACCACATGCATGACCTTGGCTTGGCAGACAGTTTTCTCTGCTTCTACAGTGTTGCTTTCCTCTTCTGTGTATAGGACTAATAATTGTCACCTGCTGGACTTGGGTGGTTGAGTTGACATACTCCATAGCTGAGCATGGAGTCAAAGAGCAAACAGTCTCAAAAGACAGCTCCTTTAATTAGCATGTACTTAATTTCTTGTAGGTCATTTTGCCTTTTTACTGAATGAAGAAAACACCTAGTGTAAGGACCTGATTCTAAGTGTGTATATTTCTTTATAATGGTACAAGGATCAGAGACTTGATTCTTGCCTGGATGTATCTGAGCTGAGGTGTCTAAGACTGCATCTTAAGCTTGCTAATCATAGTTCTATCTATGCTTCTCAAACTCCTATACAGATCCTAAACTCCTAAACTTCAAAAACCATAACTTCCCCCAACTTTACATAGTGGTGATACCTTTTGTGACCTTTCCAACACCCTAGAGGACACAAACTAACTCTTTGTATCTTGCCTCCCTACCATGACAAAAGACACAACTCATTGTGTAGGTACTGAATTGCATGGGAACAGAGGGTGCTCCTGGGAATCTGAGAGCTGGGTTTCCCACCCTCAGACATCTTGAAACCTCATAAGTAGAAATCAGATGTCCATAGATCACTAAATGACAGCCAGCAGGAGCTTTGGGGACCTTTTCAAACCTTCTGCTACTCAAGTTGAGTTTTCCTTTAGACAGACAACCTACTGTTGCTGTGGAATCAGACTCCATGTTTGCAGATGTGAGTCAACTGTTCCCAACAAATACATTGCCATTTTACAGAGTTTTGACAGAAGAATGCTTGGGAAAGGGAGTGCAGAGACTTAGGGGGGGTTTAAAAATAGCTTTAATCACCACGTGCAGCAAATGTATCTGAAAACTAAAGGTTAGTGTCTACCTTTCTGCATTCCTATCCGTCGCTCTTCCTACAAATGGATTTCAGCAGATTCTGATGAACTTGCTGCTCGTGCCAGAAAGGCCCTATTATCTGTGTCTTCTACCCTGTTATTACACCTCCTTTGCCAGGCTTGATAATCATTATTCATCACACAGAGAAAGGGAAGTGAGCACGCCTGCAGGCACGCACATATATACACAAGAGGCTGCTGCCTCACACACACACAGTGTGGGGCTCAGAGTCCCAGGGTGGAGCTACCCGTGCAGGCTCCTTTTAAAGTTGGAACACAAGCAGAACCAGTCAGGGGAGAGTTCAAACAGCCCTGAACTGATCAACATAAAGTGTTTTGAATGATGTTCAAGAGCTTACAGAGTGAATGATTTCAACTTTGTTCCACTTTTCTACTTCAAACCAGGAGATATTATGTGTACTGGGAGAGCTTGTCATTTAAACGTGCATAGAGAAGTCCAAATGAATATCATTAGAAAGGGCAGTGAAGTCTACAGTCATATTGCTCTGAAGGTGTTTGATCTCAGAAGCTAATTAGGGCCAGACCAAGTTAGAACATGCATGGGAGAAAGGGAAGCAAGAAACTTGTTCTGTTATCAGTGGTCAGAAGCAGAATGATATTCCTGTAGCACCAGAGAACAGTTTGTTCCTGCCCATGGAGAAGCCAGCTGTTGTGGCCTTCATGCCTAGCATTCTTCTTGCTTAAGAATTGCTAAAGAACTTACCTTGTAAATTCACTGGGGTCTGAAGACCCTCTTGCTAACCCACAACTTCACACTTCTCACAGTACGTATGTGCTAGGTTCTTCTCTGGATGCTTTATAGACAATTAAAAACAAAGCAAAATGAAACAAATTGGGCTAAGTACTTGGAGGAAAGATGGCAAATTTGATCCCCTTTTAATATACTTTGTTCTTTTCCGATTTCCTGAAAGCTATAATGGGAAGGGGACTGTAGGTATCTTGGGTGGGCCATAGATACGTGTAATTAGTGAAAGCCTTGAATCCACTCTCTAGTCTCATGTTGTCAGAAGGAGGAGAAAGCTTGTCTCACAGATGTGACACATGAGAGATATCCTCAGTGCTTAGGAAACACAGGTGACATCGATTATAGCTGGAGCACCTGCCCTCCCTTGGCACTCACTGTGACACAGAGTACATTCATATATTGGCAAGAGAAAATAGCCAAGACCTTTCTGAGGTTGTACGGATTTGACTGAGGAACCCAAGCACTGGCTTTGACAGAGCCATGAACTAGATATATTGGCCTTGGTGTTAGAAAGGCCTATGGCATAGTTTTCCTTTGTCTGCTTTTCCTGGGGCATGGAAGAGGTGACAGGGGTCAAGTGTGTCCCTCTCACTGGAACACTGTCTGCCTCATTCTCCCTCTCCACGTGGGTGTGTACAAAGCTGGACAAAGGGCCGGGCAGTGTGAGTGCTTCCACTCTGTGCAGGTAAGGGGGATACTCTTCCTTGCTGGGCCTAAGGCCATGGCTCTTCTTTCCTGGCTGATCTTCCAGGTTTTCTCCCCCTTGGTGAAGTTTCTCCCTCTCTAGTCTCTGCCATCCTGCCCCTTCACCACCTCCTATCCCGCTGTCCATTTTCCAGTTCTCACTAAGTTACATTGCTTCAGTTTCCCCAAGTTAGAGTCACTTTCAGTTGTCCATGGGCAGAGCACATGAGCGGCACAGGATGGGGCAGAGGAGAGAGGCCTGCACTTCTTGTCAAGGTCCACGGTAACACTTTTTGCTAAGGGATGACTGTCCCGACACCTGTAAGAGTCAAGCTGTCTCTAGCACTTTGGTTCTGCCTGGTGCAAAGGGTCTGCTCTCTGGAAGAGAACAAGGGGGTCTAGAGGGCTGAGGGGAAGTTTATCTGATGGCACCCCGATGTGGCAGGTACCCAAGCATGCAACAAAGGCTCTGAGCCTTCTCATTTCCTGTCCCTGTTCTTTTTGAGACTTGGGTACCACATAAAAAGTACTAAAGAACAAAACTATAGGCATTTCATGGCAGTTACCACCACCGCCACCATCACCACCGCTGCCATCATCACCTCCGCAGCTGCCACCACCACCTCCAAAATAAATCAGACTGCCTGGGTGCAAATCCCAGTAATTATAGCTACCATTTAATATTTATTATTTTGTGCCTCTGTTTCTTGCATTGTCAATTTAAGACAGGAAAGTCTGCTACCCTCGAGAATCATCATGAAAATAAGTGAGAGAAAACTGTGAGAGGCATTGAGAGCAGGGCCTGGCTATTCAGAATGCCATCAGTATCGATGCAGTGCCTAGTATCATTGAAGCTTCCACAGAAAGGCTGTGCGTGCCTACATACCTGTGCTTTGTCAGGTACAAACGTTACCCTGTATAGGAGAGCAGTTCTTACCCTACCCCACACCTGTGTCATTGTAATGTAAACTTTGTAATTCTAATAGGACAATCATAGTAGATACTATTAGACCCAGGCAATGGATATGGACATACACACACACACACACACACACACACACACACACACACACACACACATATATATATATATCATGTTATGTATATGAAAGGTTATCACTATATCCAGAGGTGTGTGGACTCTCATATTCACTGTATCATTTTCCATATTAGAGAGATGTGTAAGTGTCCATAAATAGATTAACGGGTAAAGAAAACATGGTAAATATACAAAGGAAAATCCTATCTAACTCACAAAAAAAGAGATCCTGTCATTTCTGACAGCATATTTGAACCTTCAGCATATTATACTAAATAAATAATACACAGAAAGACACATGTCACATGATATCAACTCTATATATACTCCACAGGAGAGCTCACTGGGGAGAGCAGAATGATGGTTATTTGAAGCCTGGGTGGGAATGGAGGTTGTGTAGATGTTGGTCAAAGAATACTACATATCAGACTGTGTAAACAGGATAGTGAATGCATTTAATGCTTATATTATATACTTTTAGTTATCAAAAGTGCACAATCTCAGAAAGATATGGGAGGAACTGAGTGTGCCACCAGCCTTATATAGTCATCTTACTATATATTCATATATATATTCATGCTATACATTATAACTATGTAGAATTTGATATACTAATATAATATATACCAATATAATAATAGTAACAACAACATAATAATAATAGTAATAGCAATACAAAGGAAAATCTTTGTGGACATTCAATATGTTCCAACACATGTTAGACCTCAAGTTAGCCAATACGCTTTTTTCTGTTATCGAGAGACCTTAAGTCTCAGTCCCAGCCTTTCTAAACAGCTATTGGCCTTACCTCCTTTATATCCAAATTCTGGGACTAAATATTTGTCAGGGACTGGAGAGGCCTGTAGGTTTCTTCCCAGCATGTTCCTGACCTCTTTGGGAAGATTCCTGCTTCTGCTGTTTGGATCACCCTAACTTTCAAAGCCACAGAACACTGCTCAGCTGAGTGTCAGAGCTACTGAGATAGAGTCTTACTATTTGTCACATTGGGTAGCTTGGAACTTGCTATATAGACCAGGTTGAATTCCAGCTCATGGAAATCTACCTGACTCTGCCTACAAGTTGCTGGGTATAAAGGCATGGATCATTATGCTGAGTCATTTTTCATTTAAAAAAATGTCCTGTGAGAAAGAAAGGCACAAACTTTCTAGAGGATAAAGAATGCAGAAGTAGGTGTATGGGTCAAGAGAAATAGGGATAGAAGTAACACAGTGAAAAATTATTCTAGTTTCTCTTGATTATTTTAGAACAGTAAAAACAAAACACAAATTAATATATCAATGAATCATCCTTTCAAAAAGCCACATTATGTAGATTATTCCTCTCAAGAGATTTTATTGGTAGGTTCAAATTTGCTGAATCCTATTGTTTTCAATTAATAGTACAACCTTAGCAATTTGTCATGTCAGTAAATAGCCCTTTAGATAATATTTAATGGTATTATAGTTTTCTGTCATTGGAAAGATTAACAGTTTATGCAAATCTAAATTGTTGGAAACATGGGTTGTCTAAATCCTCTGTAAATAGTGCCACAGTCAATAGTTTTCCACCTCAGTCCCTTGATGATGCTTTCAAGTAAACCTTCTGATTGTTGTATTTGATTTCTGATTCAAGACTTGGCTTTGTTTATCTACCATTGCTAAAGAATAAAATATTTTCTGGTTAAGAGCAAAGAATTTGGGCTGGGAGGTATTCAGTTGGGGAAGTGCATACAAAGTGTGAAGACCTGAGTTTGATCTCTAGGATCCACATAGAAAGTTAGTTGGATGCCAGCTGGAGGCAGAGGCATGCAAATTCCAGGGCAGACTCAGTGTAACAAAAGCAGGGTACAATAGGATATTGTTATGTTCTTTTGTTTTTGTTTTTGTTTTTGTTTTTTTCCGAGACAGGGTTTCTCTGTATAGCTCTGACTGTCCTGGAACTCACTCTGTAGACCAGGCTGGTCTCGAACTCAGAAATTCGCCTGCCTCTGCCTCCCAAGTCCTGGGATTAAAGGTGTGTGCCACCACCGCCTGGCATAGGATATTGTTATGTTCTTATAACCCCAGTTCTGGGGAGAAAGTATATCTCTTTTCTTGAAGATTGAAATATTCCACCCAGTAGGGAAGCTCTGGGTGAACTCAAAATGACTTCAGGAAGTTCCTGAAACTAATCAAGTTCCCTAGGTTCTTTCCTCCCAAGAGTAAGGAAAGAAGAATTTCAGGCAAGCCAGGCTGTAAAGAAGTCTAAGGCCAGCCCAGCCTCCTGAAGAAGCAGAGACAAACTGAGTCACCTGGAAAGAACATTCTCCAACCTGTTGAGCTACTGGCAGGCTGGGCCGTGTGCTCCAGGTTCCCAGCTTCGTGGGCTGTCATTTATGCTCTTCAAAATCTTCCCACACCTGACTCTCTCCCAGAATTCCTATCTCCCTCTGACAGATATCCCACCTTATACTCTTGCGTCAGTTCACTGGTCATCAGGTTCTTACTGGCAGGTGATGCTTCACACAGTATATGAGAGTTTCTCTCCACATTTCCCCCATTTAGTCCAAAGAATGGCTCTTTGTTTTAACATCAATAAACTATATACAATAAGAACAATTATGAAAACTATTAGATAAATATTACATCTACAATGTCCAGCCCATATGCATTTGACAACCTTGGAATAAATTCTCTATTATCTATCATATCTTGGCAATAATTCAATATTTTTCTATCAAAACTTTCATTTACAAACATAAGCATATCTTCTCTGACCTTAAGATATTTTCTAAAATCCTAAACAATTTAAGTTTAATTATAAGATTATAATTATGTAGTCTTCAAACTCTATCAGAGACCTTAGAAGGGATAAATATTACCTGAGTGGGCAGGAAGTCCAGAGAAAGTAGCTTCTAAAACTATAGAACTGACAGTGGTGCAGATCGCCTTGACAGTCACCCCAAATTCCTTTGCATTATTGGAGCATCCATCTTTGATGCTCTTCATCTTCTCTGAAGTAGAATTGGGGTGCTGCCAGGAGCAGACATGTCTCTCTGTCAAAAAGGCCTTTAACTAATACAACATTTTTAAATGCCATATTCTGTATATCTCTGAGGATTTTAAGGCCATCTATCTATCTATACTATATCTGAATTATTTGTCTCTAGTTATCTACAATCTGCTTCACCTTGAAAACATCCAAGGAAGCTAAATGAAACTTGTTTTTGTAATTAACTAAACTAATATCTAACAAGACCATAAGTTAACTAACTATAACCTGCATTTCTTATTTATCCTAAGCACTTTTTAAAGTAGCTTTCAAAAGGACTAGAACTTAGCATGGCCTTTTAAGAAATAGGTACAATACCGTAAACAAGAGTTGAAATATATACATAGTATGTTGTAACAAAATATAACATTAAATTTGTATCTATATACAAAGTCCACACCAAATGTAAAAGATTTGGGTTGTTAATGTTCTTTGATTTAAAAGTAGATTTAATAATCTATCATTCCTATAGCCACACTTTTTTCTTTCATCCCTTCTCCCTTTTCCCTTAACATTAGATGGGAGAGAAAGAAGGATAGTGAAAGAGAGAAAAAAATTCCCAAATCTAAACTCCCTTACTTTCTTTCCTCCTTGACCAAATCCATTACGAACTGAACCACTGAACCAAAACTAAACAAAAATACCCTAATTTTGGGAATGAGACATTGGTCTCTTAAAATTGCTTCCTGCTGTTTTGGGGGGCCAAATAAAATTAGGATATGGACAGTCTTAAGAAAGCTAGCTGTAACATTTGCTGTCCAGTCTTGTATGAAGGACTCAACTGAAGTACTGACTGGAACAGTCCGAGAGGCTATTCTGACTTGGGCATCAAGGGGTCATCAGCTTTGAACATATCCTGGAAGTAAGTTTTGATGAAACAGCTATTGAGGTAGTCTGAGGTTGAATGAAACAGGATATTGAAATAAATATTTTTCAGCATCTCAGCATCCTTCTAATATCCTAAACAGTGAATCTTGTTAGGGCCTCTTTAGCTTCATTGGTGTCTGTAAACACATAAACATATGTTTAAACATACACAGATAATATACATTTTTGCATTAACACATGTATGGAATGAGCAGTGTGCACAACCTAGGTGAGGATAAATCTTTGTGCTCTCTTTGAGCAGGCAAGGTATCTGTCTTTCTTTTACAAGTTTGGACTGTATAAACAAAATTATAATACAAAATTTCTATCTATGGCATTTGAAAGGATGGCATGATAAGTCCTGAGGATTCTGTAGTCAACAAAATTTAAGGGTATACTAGCTGATGTCTTGGTGGGAGACCTTTACATGTCTCAGAGTTTTTCCCATGTGGAGGGATCAGCAATAGAAATTCCCTGTTTTGTTGGTCTTCCTGATGTCTTTCATATCTACATCAGGATCTTCAGGGATCTCTCCTGGTCAAATATGTTTTTTATCAACTTGGATGGAATCCATAGTTTCTTTTCTCCTGTTGAAATGAGCATTTTCTGTCCCCCAGTGGAACATGTTCTTGCTTTTCATTCTGAGGTATCAGTTATAAAGGCTAATCTAAATCATCAGTCTTTTCTAAAATCCAATGTATTTTAGCAGTTTATACTATCAGTCTCATTGGCATTTAAAAATTTTAAGGTCAATAAAGCCTTATTTAAACTAATGGGTGATTCCATATCTCCTGTCTGTTCTATGAGCATTTCCTTTAAAGTCCTGTTAGATCTCTACATAATTCCTAGGCCTGTAGGATTGTAAGATATGTCTGTAACATTTCCTAGGCCATAATATCTTTAAAATGTTATATTCCAATGGATACACATGTCAAAGCATTATCAGCTTGAATTTGTAAAGGCATTCACAAGGTAGCATCACCTCTAATAAATGTACAATCTCAAAAAATCTGCCTTTCAAGAACTTAAAGCAGTTGTCCATTCAATTCTTGAGTAAGTATTAATTGCATGATATATTAGCATATGTATATACCTTAATTCTTCCAACTCTACAAAATGAAACCCATAAGCTATTGTATGACATTCCTCTTAGGTAGCATCATTAAGCAGAATCTGGATTCTTAACTCAGAATAGTGCATCTCTATGGGTTGTACTATGAGGACTCTACTTCCTTGGGGCTTTGTGGATTTTTCTCATCTGGAACTATCTTTTCTTTTGTTATAAGTTCCAGACTGAATTCTGCTGAAGATACACCATTCTCTGTTATATGGTTTCCAATCTAGCATTTATTTTTTTAGTCTTCTCTTTCTTTAAGTCTGTTTTATTCTGATTTTCCTTAAAGCAGATATATAAAATTGTGATCATTATTGAACATATAATTAATTTTATGTTGACAATCAAAACAAAACTATAGTGAGTCCAAATGTCTTTTTCTACACTGTTTTCCAGTTTTTAGTATGGGAAGATATTAATTTCTCTAATTCTCTTTTTTCTGTAGAGACTTTGCTTTATTTTTTCCCCTTCCTTTGGAAACTTTATTTTTCCATCTCTGTTTTTTTCTATGGAAACTTTATTTTAATTTTCTTCTTTTTTCTTTCTTCAGAGACTTTGATTTTTATTTCTTATATTTAAATTCAGTGTTTCAGTGTTTCTTTGAATGTCTATGTACATCTTCTTTCTTTTTTCAGTTTATGCATATATATGTACACACACACACACACACACACACACACACGCACACACATATTTCTCTTTTTTAATTCTCTTCTTTTTTCAGAACTTACCCTCTATGTGGTTTTATTTATTTCTATTGTTCCCTAAACTTAATATCTTTTTCTGTATTTTAATTTTCATAAAACTCTTTCCTCTGGGGAATACTTTTTAATTTTATTTAATTCTCTCTTTTAGGATTTTATTATTTGAAAACTAAGTATATGTTTCTCCTTTAGTTTTCAAATTTATAAATTGCCAGTTCAGAACTTTGGACTTTTGCAGTCTTCCACAGCTCTGGGGAAATGTTCTTTCTTCCCTTCTGTGCTGTTGCAGGCTCTACAGGCCAGCACAGGTCTATGTGGCTAGTCTCACCCCTTGCATGGGCTTAGCAGGCAGCATGTGAGTTTTGGGGCCTAGAGATGTTGTTTGCCCTTCAGTTAGAGTTGAACCTCATACCTGCAGGCACCAGCTGGAAGCCAAGGCTATCCACCCCAAGTCTATGTGCCTGAGGCTCCGGTTTGCTTTCTCTTAAAAGGAACCACTTTCTTCCCAGCTAGGAAGCTGTTCTGGGAAGAGTTTGTTCCTCACCTTACCCCTCCCCCACCCCTACCACCCAGGACTTTTTCTCAGGCACTAAGCTTAGATTTTAAGAACACATCATTTGGATGCCATTTGTAGCCACAAACTATTCTACCCAGCTTCTTTGTTCCCAGAATAAGGACTCTGAGATTTAATTATTGATGAATAAATGCCTAGGCCATAGTGTTGACTCATCCTGTGACTAGCACATGGTGTATATAACTCACTTATTGTAGTCTGTGTCTGCCATGTGGATGTTTACCACTCCTCAGTTTTATGTGTCCATTTCCTCTGGGCCTGGGGTGAACTCTTCCCAGGCCTGACTCTTTCCCAGAATTTCTATCTCTCTTTGCAGTATGTCCCACCTTCTAATCCTGCCTTAGCAGTAGAGAGAATCTCTTGTGTACCGTACGGAAGCATCACCTGTCAATAAAAAGCTGATGGCCTGTTATCTGAGGCAGGAAATTGGAGGTGGGAGTTCCGGTAGGGAGAGAGGAACTCTGGGATAGAGTCAGGTATGGGAAGAGATTCACCCCAGACGAAACTGAGGACAGGTGACCTGCCACGAGGTACTCATAGAATAGAATAAATCATTCATTAAGTTATGAGTTACTTAGGTATCAAGCCCAAGCTTATGTCTCAGGCATAAATCTCAGAGTCCTTATTTCAGGAACTGGGGTGCGGTTACACTCAGCTCACTGACCATCAGGTTTTTATTGATGATGATGCTTCCACACACTACATAAGAGATTCTTTCTATGGCTGGCTTTGAGTTATTTCTGCTTTTTGAGCAACCTCTCATCCATATTCCTGTAAAGTGATACCAATAGAACTCAGGGTCCACCATAAACAAACAGACAACCAAACAAACAAAAAACAAACAGACAACCAAAAACAAAACAAAACCTTTGGCTTTGAAACCAAAAGTGACATGGAATTTCATGTTAACTAGGAGTAAAGAAACAATGTAAGAATAACAACAAGAACAAAAGGCAAGCATCATGGTGATCCAGTTAAAGGAGATGAATGGGTGTGCTCACGAGGGCAACAGAAGGCTGCACTATCTCTTTTATTGTTGTAACAAAATGTGCAATACCAACACATTAAAGAAGGAAAGATTGGTTTGGCTCCTGGTTTTAGAGGTTTTAGATCATGTTTGCTGGCTCTGTTGCTTCTGGGCCAGGAAGGGCTTCCTCAGTGTGCAAGGGCATGACAGCATCCTGGGGAAGGGCATGGCAGAGCTTCTAACCCCACAGTAGCCAGGAGCAGAGAGCACAAGAAGAAAGGTATTAGGATAAGTTGTACCCTTCCAAGACGTGCATTCAGTGACACACTCCCCTTAACTAGGCCCTACTTCCTAAATGAGGTCTGAATCCACTGATAGATCACTTTGTGATGAACCCTCAGAATCAAAATCTGTCAGCAGTGAGCCTTTGGGGGATGTTTCAGACTGAAACCGTAACAAAGGCGACACGAAATAGCTTTTATGATTAAATGCAAATGATCCTGCTTTTTAAAGGCCCTATTATGTTGTGTGTGACTCTTCATTGTGGTGTGTGAGTCTGAGTGAAATCCCTAAGGAAGACTCTCTGTAGAAAGCAGGCCCCCTCTTTACTCTTACAGAAGAAAAATGAGCCATATTCTTCCCTACAAAGAGATTACTGCCGCTAAATATTTCCCATAGTTGTAACTTACCTGTATGTTTCATAGTCTTCTGATAGGTGAGAAGTTTTAGAGACAAAAAAAATATGATTGTCAGTCATTTTGCTTGGACAAGAGGTTTCTGGGTCATGCATGTCTATGGAATTTCCTATTGTTAAATCTGAGTGTCTCAAAGGACAGTGCAGCTTAATGAAGTGGGTCAGCTTCATGTGAAATGCCATCTTGCCTTCCCCAAACATTTGCATCATGAAGAAGCACTCTATTACCCATTGAGATTTTGTTTCTAGGCTCACACCACAGAGATGGGGTTTACACGCTCCAGATTTCACAGTGAAATATGGTCCCTGAGGTGACAGTGTGGCAAGGTGGACCCTGGGAGGTGATTAGCTCATCGAGAGGGAGTAAGACCTTTGTCATAGGAGTGTTTTCCAGCTCTCCTGGAAATCAGGGCGGGTCTTAGTCACATAAGCCCCTCTCCCTGCATTGTGCCCCTTTCACACAATACATGCCCATTTTGCCCTCATTTAATGACGTGAGAAGCATGCAGCATGAGACCCTGGTAGGAAGCTCACAGGTGCTTTCAGCATGCCCTTGGACTTCCATTTATCCTCTAGAAGTAGGAGAGAAAACTCATCACCCAGTGTTTGTTACTCTGTCACAGAGAATGACAGAGACACTAAGAGGTTGTACACTCTAGATTTGAGAAGTAGACTCAGCAAGACACCACCTAGCCTGGGAAGCATGGTGACAACTTGGGCATGAGATTATTACATGTGTACTAAGTGGCCAATGGCCACAGGGTCAGGTTACTTGGGAGGAACATCTTAGGGAGCTTCTCTGAACACTTCAAGATCTTGTCTTCCATTTTGAGAAAGCAGGGGGAAAGGCTGGGACATCTGAGCGGAGCTGCAACATGGATTCCGTGTTGCTTGCAAGGATCACCCTGACGCTTGCCTTGGACGTAAACCACAGGGGTTGTAACTGAAAAAGGAACTAAAGGGGAACATTGAAAAGGTTAAAAAGTTTACTAAAGATGATGCTGGCCTGGACCAGGGTGAAGCAGGGCATGTGGGAAGAGTCAGACAGCTTCTGAAATGGTACCGACCCTTGATGAGACCCATGTGTGGGAGGAGGATTCTTAGAACGAAGGGCAAAGCATTGCTGCTTGAAGCAGAGCAAAGGTGATGGGTTTGTGGTATATGTGGGGTGCGTGTCATTTTATGTAGGAAGTGGATTATGAATTTGATCACACCTGGGGTGATTCTAGTGCCTGCACTCATCATTATACACACCTTTGAAGCATGACCATGAGCATCTGCAGTCTGTTGAGTGTAGTTCACATACAGGACACCCCTGTGAAAGTCCTTTCACCATTGTGCTGCGCAGTCATACAATTGTCACTGTGACACAAATTAGAGTCACCTGGGAAGAGGGAACTTCAACTGAGGAATTCCCCTCATCAGAATAGCCTGTTTGCAGGACACTTTCTTGATTAGTTATTTATATGAGAGGGCACAGCCCACTATCGATGGTGTCACCCTGGGCAGGAGGCCCTCGGTTGCATAAGAAAGCAGGCTGAGCTAGTCATGGAGAACAACCCAGTAAGCAGTGTCTCTTCACGCTTCAGTTATGGCCTCCAAGGTCCTGCCTTGAATTCCTGCCCTGGCTTCCCTCCATCATGCAATGAAAAATGGAAGCAGAAATAAACCCTTTCCTTCCCAATTTGCTTTTGGTCAGGATGTTTGTAGCAATAGAAAGAAAAGTAGGGCAGCTATTAAAATAGCAAACATTTCTACAGTTCACAAGTGTTTCTTCATACCCTGAAATCAGGGCTTCTAACCTCCAAGGAAACTCTGCTTGTTCAGTTCCTACAGATTATTACTTTGTGGCATCTAGAATATTATGTCCATTTCTGGGGGGGGGTAGATAATCATTCTTTTTTGATGATGTAGCCCCCGATAAGATCCCCACACTCTACTAGATAACCCCACACTCTGGCATATATGGACAGAACTTACTGGACTAAGTGAGTTATTTTGAAATCAAGAAAAAAGTCATGAAGTTTGGACAGGACAGATGAGGGGACTTGAGAGGAACTGGATGAGGGAAATGTCGTATATATCTATGAAAGTCTCAAGAATAAAAATATATAAGTTTGTATCAATGTGTTGAGACCAAATGTTGTTTTCTGGTTCTGTGATTTTTCACTCAGCATAACTGTTTTGATATTCATGTTGTACCATATGTCCACTATTATATGATATGAGGTAAGGGTTAGGTTTAATTTTTATTTCATTTTCATGCATGATAACTTAACAATTCCAGCATCAGTGAATGAAAAGACTATTCTTTTGGGAGTCTTTGCCAAAAATCAATTGGCCTTCAACTTGTAGATATACTCTCCTCTGCTGGACTGACCAGTGTTTTGTCGTTCAACCAATGATGCCCACTTTTAATAGCAATACATTTTGGTTGGTCCTAACATCAGATCCCTTTGGTTTTAGCCTTCCCTGCCCTTCATGATTCCCCACAGCTGGGACCATGTTAAGGTTTTTTTGAGTCAACAGGCCACAGAATTTTAGAGGAATTCATTTTTCAAGTTGTTAATAGTGCTCCTTCCTAGTTCCTGCTTTGCCTTTTCTTACACTTTAAAATTAACTTGTCAGTTTCTAGGAAAAAGCCAGCTAGGCTTTTAATTTTAATCGTGTTGAAACTAGAGATTTTTTCAGGGATAATTGACTCTTAGCAATACTGACCTGTGAGAAAAGAATATCTTTCCATTTATCAGAGTCCTCAATTATTTGTAGCAGTGTTTTATAGTGTTAAGTGCATGTCATACTGTTAAATTCATCTCCAAGTATTTATATTTTTTCAGACCCTTGTAAATGCTACTGCTTTTCAATTTAAACTTGCATTTGTGTGTTGTTAGCTTGTAGGAATACAATCTCGCTCAACCCCGCTAAACTCAATTTTTAGTTACAGAGGTTTTAATGTGATCTTATGTGTAGAGCAACATACCTTCTGTGACAAAGAGAGCTACATTTTTCCCCTATGTCTTTTTTTTTCCTTTCATACTAGCTTAAACATCTAAGTTAATGTCAGCAAACTTCCCTTGCTTCTAAGTTTGTTGGATCTTGGATCTTGTCTCATCTTAGCAGCTAAGCATGAGACTAGGATTTAGCACTTGAGATAAATAACAAGAGAAGATATCTGTGTCTTCTACTCCCAAAAGCATACATTTCACCTATCCCCATTAATTATCATATAAGTTGAACATAGATGCTTTTTATTTAAAAAAATCAAGTTGAAGGTTTCTTTTATTCTTAGGTTTCTGAGGGTTTCTTTAAAAACACTGGATACTGGATATTGGATTTGATTGAGTTATTTATAGAGCTCTGTTGATATGATCATATATTTTTTCCCTTTTATTCTACCGTTAAGGAGAAATAAGTTGATTCATTTGAATTAATAAAGTACTTGATCATGTTCTTTTTCAGTTGTTGTATTCAAAATTAGCAAATGTATTTCAACATGTTAGATAATTAATTTCGAGTTATTTCTATCCTGTACTTTCAAATTCATTGATTATTTTCTATTTCTTTATCTGATACATTTTTCCATTTAAGACAATGCATATTTAATTTGTAGAAATTCAATTTGTTTTTTATTGTTCTCCCTATCACAAACAAATTTTACTTTATTTTTGAATACATAGTTTGTATTTATAATGTTCATATTGTGTGTGCTGAGTTTCTGTTCTATTAATTCCACCATCTGTATTGTTTCTCAATCTGTTGCTATTGGTTACTTCTCTAGTTATGGACTGCATTTCCCTGCTTCATTATATACATTGCAGTTTTTGATTAGATGGGGAATACTTTAATTTTAATAAAATATTTTATTTAATCTTTGAGAATGTCATATATACCTAGAAAGTATTTCAGTCATATTTACTCCCCTTCCATCCCTCCCACCCCTCCCAGAGTTCCCTCATGTCTCATTCCAACATTATGTTTTCTTTCTTTTTTTTTTCTTTTTAAAAACCCATTCAGCACAATTAGTGTGCAGGTGTCGGGTAATCCATACATGCATGGTCAACTTGCCAGGGAGCATACTCTTAAAGAAAACAGACTCTCCCTCCCCCAGTGACCATCAAATGCCAATAGCTCCAAAGCCAGGGGGGAGGGCTTGTACCTCTCATTGTCTATATTGGAATGTTAACTGGTTTTACATTGTGCAGATCTCAGGCAGGCAACAATAGTTGCAGAGAGTTTATGTGGCCAACAGTACTCTCATGTCCAGATACTGTTTTATCTCAGTCTTCCCAGTGATCTCTGACGGTGACAATATTTCCACAACCTCTTCAATGAAGACGTGACAATTTTCTGTGATTGGAACATTAGGTTCATTTTTGTTCTTTCAAACACCCACCTCCAGCACTTGGACATGTTCCTTTTTGGGTGTTTTGATCCCTTTTGGGTCTTTTGGTCTTTTTGCTTGTTTGTTTTGTGTGTGTGTGTGTGTGTGTGTGTGTATCTTTTTAGACTTGCTTTGGACCTTTGATAGGCATATCTCTCCAGTCTAATTAGACATGTATCTTAGGATTGTTATACTTTCTGTTTTTAAATGGTCCTCTTCTAGTCTGAGGTGATTTCTTCATGTACCTGTACTGATCAATCCTCCATGAAAGAGTCAAACAGAACTCCTCACAGATTTCTGAAGGGGCCCCTTCTATGTGTAGCTGTGTGGTGTCCTGCCTTGTCATACCCAACTGCCCCAGGTCTCAACACCTCAGCCTGTGCTTCAGTTTGTAGAGACTATTACAGTCTATCCTAAGTGCCCCACTTTCTAGGCTATAGCACTGGAACTCCTCTGAGGAGCTCAGGTCTACCTCACTGGCTCTTCTTCTCTTGAGCGCCACTGTCTGGCTGTGCCTGTTGCTTGGTGTCTGACAGCCATTGTTCCATTCATGTTGCTTTAAGTTGACTGAGGTGCAGATAGATTCTGTTACGTGAGCACAGATCTCATATGTGTAGTCACCATCCTACATTATCCAGCTTGCTTTTATTCTTGTCATGAAACACTGACCAAAAGCAACTTGGAAGGAAGGGCATTGTTTGGTTTCAACATCACAGTTTATCAATGAAGGAGGTCAAGGTAGGAACTCAAGACCCAAAAGCAAGAACAGAAGCAGAGGCAATATAGGGGTGCTGGTTACTGGCTTACTTTCCTTGGCTTCGTTTTGACATAATTTCAGATCATCTGTCCAGTAATGACACTGCCCATCATGGTTGGCTAAGCCATCCCATATCAAGCAAGAAAATCCCCCATAGACATTTCCACAGGAGGCAGTTTCTCAGCTGAGGTTCTCTCTTACCTCATCCCAGGTAACTCAAGTTTGTAACAAGTTAACAAAAATTTACACATACCTTTATACTTTTGCCCTATATCTTTCGATCTGTTTAGATGTAAGGATTTTGCTGCATTGAGCTCAAACCTCTGAACTTCAGAACCATACTATGGTAAGGCTCTGGACTATGACTTATTTTTGAATAATTTTTGGAAAAAATCATTGTAATATTTCAGGATCTTAAATTATAAGTGTGATTCAAATTTATAATTTTCTATCAGCTCCTCAGAGATTTAAAAAAAAAAAAAAAAACCAACCCATGAAGTGTTAATGTGAAACAGAAGGTCTTATTTTCCTAGTGGTTGGGAGAGTTTTGCACAAATACAAGGAGATTTAAATGTTCTCCTGAGACAAACAAATAGGTATTGCAAATAAAATAATTAAAATGGTTTGTAACAAGCAAGCAAATGAGTATGGTGAGGGATCGGCAGCTATTATATTTATTTTTCTGTTTGAATATCTGCCTGGGGAGTGTGCTGCACATGAAAGGACCCAACCAGCTTTTAAAATTCCAAACATCTAATGACGAAATAAAAAGCATTAGCTTGATGACATATAGTTCCTGTGGGTCATGATTTTAAATATTTAAAAAATTGAGGTCACTCTGTCCGGGTGTGTTCAGAATGATAAAGGATCCGCCCCCCCAATTTTCTCTGTTTCTTTTCATCATTTCTTGCCTATCTCTCTAGAACCTTCTTTGCTTACTTCATGAGTGCCTCTCTGGACTGGCACTCATTGCCAGGAAGCCAGCAGGGTATAAGTAGAAATATAAGTTCAGGTATGAGTATAACACACACAATTTGCTCTTGAGGAATTGGTCTGGTCTAACTTGAGCCCTTTTTTTTGTTGTTGTTGTTCTTAATTTAATATTTAGCAACTATTTTATTTATTTTTATTAGATATTTTCTTCATTTACATTCCAAATGTTATCCCATTTCCTCATTTCCCTTCTGAAAACTCCCTATCCCACCCTCCTCCTCCTGCTCACCAACCTACCCACTCCTGTTTCCCTGTTCTGGTATTCCCCTATACTGGGGAATTGAGCCTTCACAGAACCAAGGGCCTCTCCTTTCATTAATGTCCGACAAGGCCATCCTCTGCTACATATGATATGTGCCTGGAGCCATGGGTCCATCCATATATATTCTTTGGTTGGTGGTTTTGTCCCTGGGATCACTGGGGGCTACTGGATGGCTCAAATTTTTGTTCCTTCTATCGGGCTGCAAACCCCTTCAGCTCCTTGAGTCCTTTCTCTAGGTCCTCCATTAGGGACCCTGAGCTCAGTCCATTGGTTTTCTGTGAGCATCCCCTTCTGTATTTTTCAGGCACTGGCAGAGCCTCTCAGGAGACAGCTATATCAGTCTTCTATCAGCAAGCACTTGTTGGCATCCACAATAGTGTTTGGGTTTGGTAGCTGTATATGGGATGGATCACCAGGTGGGGCAGTCTCTGGATGGTCATTCCTTCAGTCTCTGCTCCACATTTTGTCTCTGTATCTCCTCCCATGGGTATTTTGATCCTATTTCTAAGAAGAACTGAAGTATTTGCACTTTTGCCTTCTTTCTTCTTGAGCTTAATGTGGTCTGTGAATTGTATCTTAGGTATTCCGAACTTCTGGGCTAATATCCACTTATCAGTGAGTGTATACCATGTGTGTTCTTTTCTGATTGGCTTACCTCACTAAGGACGATATTTTCTAGTTCCATCCTTTGCCTAGGAATTTCATGAATTCATTGTTTTTAATAGCTGAGTAGTTCTCTATTGTGTACCACATTTTCTGTATCCATTCCTCCATTGAGGGACATCTGGGTTCTTTCCAGCTTCTGGCTATTATAAATAAGGCTGCTATGAACATAGTAGAACATGTGTTCTTATTGCATGCCAGGGAATCCCCTGGGTATATGTCCAAGAACCACCAGACTGATTTCCAGAGTGGTTGTACCAGCTTGCAATTCCACCAACAGTGGAAGAGTGTAACTCTTTCTCTGCATCCTCGACAATACCTGGTGTCTCCTGAGTTTTTAACCTTAGCCATTTTGACTGGTGTGAGGTGAAATCTCAGGGTTGTTTTGATTTGCATTTCCCTAATGACTAATGATGTTGAACATTTCTTAAGGTGCTTCTCAGCCATCTGAATTTCTTCAGGTAAAAATTCTTTGTTTAGCTCTGTACCCCATTTTTAATAGGGTTATTTGGTTTTCTGGGGTCTAATTTCTTTATATATATTGGATATTAGACCTCTGTCACATGTAGGGTTGCTGAAGATCTTTTCCCAATTTGTTGGTTGCCATTTTGTCCATTTGACGGTGTCCTTTGCCTTACACAAACTTTGTAATTTTATGAGGTCCCATTTGTCGATTCTTGATCTTAGAACATAAGCTATTGATGTTCTATTCAGGAATTTCCCCCTGTGCCCATGTTCTCAAGGGTCTTTCCCCAGTTTCTTTTCTATTAGTTTCAGTGTGTCAGGTTTTATGTGGAGGTCCTTGATCCACTTGGAGTTGAGCTTAGTACAAGGAGATAAGAATGGATCAATTTGCATTCTTCTGCATGCTGACCTCCAGTTGACCAAGCACCATTTGTTGGAAAGGCTATCTTTTTTCCACTGGATGTTTTCTGCTCCTTTGTTGAAGATCAAGTGACCATAGGTGTGTGGGTTCATTTCTGGGTCTTCAGTTCTATTCCATTGATCCACTTGCCTGTCACTGTGCCAATACTATGCAGTTTTTTTAAAACACTATTGCTCTGTAGTATTGCTTGAGGTCAGGGATACTGATTCCCCCAGAAGTTCTTTTACTGTTGAGAATAGTTTTAGCTATCCTGGTTTTTTTGTTATTCCAGATGAATTTGAGAATTGCTCTTTCTAAATCTATGAAGAACTGAGTTCATGGGGATTGAATCTGTATATTGCTTTTTGGCAAGATGGCCATGATAGTATACTTAAGTGACCCAAAAAACTCCACCAGAGAACTCCTACAGCTGATAAACAACTTCAGCAAAGTGGCAGGTTATAAAATCAACTTAAGCAAATCAGTAGCCTTCCTATACTCAAAGGATAAGCAGGCTGAGAAAGAAATTAGGGAAATGACACCCTTCACAATAGCCACAAACAATATAAAGTATCTTGGTGTTATTCTAACCAAACAAGTGAAAGATCTGTATGACAAGAACTTCAGGTCTCTGAAGAAGGAAATTGAAGAAGACCTCAGAAAATGGAAACATCTGCCATGCTCATGGACTGTCAGGATTAATATAGTTAAAATGAACATTTCTTTAGGCCCTTCTTAGCCATTTGGTAGTCCTCAGCTGAGAGTTCTTTGTTTAGCTCCGTACCCCAATTTTAATAGGGTTATTTGGTTCTCTGATGTGTCTAACTTCTTGATTTCTTTGTATATATTATGTATTAGCCCTCTATTGGATGTAGGATTAGTGAAGATCTTTTCTCAATCTGTTGGTTACTGCTTTGTCCTATTGACATTGTCCTTTGCCATACAGCAACTTTGCAATTTTATGAGGTCCCAGGTAGATCAATGGAATAGAATTGAAGACCCAGAAATGAATCCATATACCTATGGTCACTTGATCTTTGACAAAGGAGGTAAAACCATCCAGTGGGAAAAAGACATCATTTTCAATAAATGGTGCTGGTTCAACTGGCAGCTAGCATGTAGAAGAATGTAAATCGATCCATTCTTATCTCCTTGTACAAAGCTCAAGTCCAAGTGGATCAAGGTCCTCCACATAAAACCGGATACACTGAAACTATTGGAAAAGAAAGTGGGGAAGAGTCTTGAGAAAGTTGTCACAGGGGAAAATTTCTTGAACAGAACACCAATAGCTTATGCTCTAAGATCAAGAATTGACAAATGGGACCTCATAACTCTAATCTTCATGGAATCATGAACTAGTACCTGTAGCCTCCATCTGGTTTTGTGTGTTTATGGCAAGAGACTTTGAATTCACAGTACTACTAGAGGTAAATCACAGTTTTGCACTATATCATACAGGGTCTAAAGGTCCTTGTGTATTTCAGATCTGAACTAATTGAACTTTGCTTGTGCAACTCTTGAGATTTCTTTTCTGGGCTCATTTCTGTAGTGCTCTGCTGGGAGTAGAGAGTGTCAGGAAAGGTCTCCTCTATGCCTATAACTGTGGAATCCTATTACTTGAATGGCTTCCTATTAAGACTCTGTCCTGAGGTGTTGGACTTTGGAGACTCTAGATTTGTCCTGCCTTCCAAATGCCAGGTGAAATTATTTTTAGCCTGTCCCTGAAGTTATTTTAGTGCTTTTAAAACTTGTGTCTAGATCTGTAGAAGTTTACATTTCGGATGCAACTTAGAGCATACCTCAGCAATAATATCATATCCACAAAAGCAAAGACACAGTTAGCAATTGCTACAGTCCTATTTGGAATTGCTGTGACCATTTTAAGATGTTATGAATCCATTTGGAGTGAAGGGAAAGTACACAAACAAGGAGTAAAATGGAGTTGGAAGAATTTAGAATTTGTCAGCTTAGTGGGAATAGGATGCTCACCAAAGATTGAGTTAGAATAGGGGTGTTTTAGTCAGGGTTTCTATTCCTGCACAAACATCAGGACCAAGAAGCAAGTTGGGGAGGAAAGGGTTTATTCAGTTTACACATCCACCCTGCTGTTCATCACCAAAGGAAGTCAGGACTGGAACTCAAGCAGGTCAGGAAGCAGGAGGTGATGCAGAGGCCATGGAGGGATGTTACTTACTGGCTTGCTTCCCCTGGCTTGCTCAGCCTGCATTCTTACAGAACCCAAGACTACCAGTCCAGGGATGGTGCCACCCACAATGGGCCCTTCCCCTTGATCACCAATTGAGAAAATGTCTTATAGCTGGATCTCATGGAGGCATTTCCTCACCTGAAGCTCCTTTCTCTGTGATAACTCCAGCTTGTGTCAAGTTGACACACAAAACCAACCAGTACAAGGGGGAAGGAGAATAATCAGAGACAATGGAGAAAGAAGAAAATCAAATAGGAGACAGGAAGTAAGAGAGCTGACTAGGAGACCTACCAACTTCGCTCAGATCCACCTAGCTGGTCAAAGGATGGCTACTGAGTCACCCAGTGAATGCTGAGGATATGTGAAGCTTGTTGGAGGGGGAATGTTCACCTTGAATTCACAATCAGACATAAGGGACATCCAAGATAGTAAATTCAAGAAAGTAGAATATAGGAGTCACTCAGTAGTCAGAGACTACATAGACCCTCTTTGGACTTCTCTTACCAATCTTTTGGTATGCCAGCAGATCTTGGAGGGGGTTCAGAGACATAAACAGGGAACCCGGGGACAGCTGTTCTGCTTGGTGGCAACATCCAGGTGTTGCTCTTTAGGGAATGATCTGAGCCAAGTATTGCAAGATGACTGGTCCAGCTTGTGCATATGTGCTGTGATGGAGGAGGCAGGGTTGGAGTTAGGGCATAAGTCTGCCAGCTATTACTTGGCAGTTCAGTGCAGGAGAACAGGCATAATTCTGGCTTTGTAGTAGCCATTTATTTTCCTCTTACAAACAATGGTGGCTGTACTCTATTTCCAACAATGACCTACTTTATTTAGGAGAATGGTTGTCTATGGGTGTGATGTCTTGGCAGGGAGTCAAGGAAATGTATCAGCAGTGGGGAACAGGACACAGCTAAATGCAGGTTGGGATAGTCTGTTCTGGAACCCTTCAGGTGTTTGGTAGAGGCTGCAGGAGCAACAAGGTGGTAAGAGGAAAAAAGAAACCTTTGCCATTGAGTCTATTGCTAGACTTTAAAGACTGTAGACAGCTATAGATTTTGAGCTTGAAATATAAAGGGACTTGTTTTAAAACTCTGCTAGCCACATTGCCTTCCATTACATCAAACCCTCTGAATTATGCTAATAATTCTTGGAAGGACTTTTATCACATTTACAGATGACATTCAAAGAAATGAGATATTTTGCTTAAGTTAGACAGCTAAAGATGGGTAAAAGCTGGGATTGGAGGCCAAAGCCATCTGGTCTCAGATTTTCCACCACTCTCACTACATCACTACACATAAATAATGAGGGCACATCAAACATTAATGTACCCATGAGTCACCTGGGGATCTTTTTATGATGCAGATTCTTATTAGATAGGCCTAGGTCTGAGATTCTGCATTCCCAGTAAGTTCCCTAATATCTGATGCTATGGGTCCCATGGACCACATTTCAGGAAGTAAGGAAATCATCTTCGATTTTTCACACCCTACATAAAATAGGAAGACCCATGCTCACCTCATCAGTTTGTAGGGAACAACTCAAAAGCTAGGTTCTGACTCAGGCCAGAGTAACTTCTCAGAAGCTTTTCTAGCCACTATTATCATCAGTTCAGGAAATGCACTGGCACTCAGCTTTGGTGCCATTCTCTTGACCTCTCTTCCCAAGATGTCCTTATCTTCCTGAGCCTTGGCTTTCCTATGCCTAAGTGCTCTGGAGAGTGTAGCACATATTCCTAAAGCCTTATTACTTCAGTGAGGCAAATTCTGTTTTCACCATTTTATCAAATCCTCCTTGCATTTTCTCAACGTCTCTAGGCAACCTTGTCTCTGAACTTTCTCTACTATCATTCACTTGAGATTACTGATGGCATGGCTCTTATGGGGGAAATAAACTTTACTATTCCACAGAGATGAAATAGTGCTGGTATCACACAGATGGTTGATAGATCTAGGTCTTTTGGAGGAATAAAAGGAAATGAATAATAATGTGATTGCATAGTCTAATATGAGTTTAGCAATTTATATAAATGTTTAATATTTTCCCCTGTTTTAGAAGGTTCCAAAATTTTCCTGAGGTTTTAAAGATCTGACAAAAAATATTTATATGTGAGTCTTGCATCTAAATTGTCAAAGTGCATATTTAGAAAAAATATATTCTCCTCATTTTAATTACCATTTTGGAAGTGTCTCCTTATTTTCCCCTCTTTGATATTAATCTTGGCTTGAGTAAGACCTCTGCAGTGATTCTCTCTGGTTTCATGAAAATAATTCTTAGAAGCATAAAATGGTAAAGAGAGTAATATGAAAAAATGCCCACATTCTTGTCTTTCAAACTGTACTGTTAGACGCCTCAGAGTTTTAGAAACTGACCATGCCAGGTGTCATGGGAGACTACTTCATACAGTGTCTGTATTTCATAGTTTTCTGCTTGTTTTCTGCTTTATTTAAAGCCTTCCTTCTTGAGTGGCCTGAGAATTTGTCTACTTACCTATTAAGGCTTTGAAGGAGGTTTTAGGGCAGGCTGATTAAGAGCCTGAGAGTAGATCCACACACCAGATACAGAGATGCACATGTTCTTACCCACTTTCATAAAGCGGGAGCAGAAAGGCTCGGAGTTCAAGGTAATTTGAGCTGCAGTTACCGCAACTCAGTAATAGGGGCTGGGTTTGAAGCTCAGTGTTAAAGCACTGTCCTAGCATATGAGAAGCCTGGAGTCTCACACTCAGCACTTCAATATGGGCATGTGTCTTTATATAGAGAGGATCCTTAGAGCCCTGATTTCTGTATTTTGATGAATTTGCATTTAGGTCAAATCTATTCATGGTGCAGAAAAGTGTCGGAAAGGTGCTGTCTGAGCTAGATTGTTTTAGGATTTACAAACCTCCTCAGACCCTATGAAGGAAAAACTCCCATTTCCGCAATCTGAATTGCTTCACAATGCTTCCCTAGCAGTGACTAATGGAAGAAGATAACACAGTGTGGATCAGACCAAGCAAAATGTGTCTTTGGTTCAAGGTGTAGCTTCACCATCTACTGCCATGGTCCTGGAAGAGGAAGAAAGACACAGTGGAATTAAGCAAGTGTGGAAGGGAGGGGAACATCTTTCAGGCAGATGGAAGATTTGCTTTTTTTTTCCATTCCCCAGTGTCAACCACTTTCCCAAAACAGGTGCATGTGCTTCACACCTAGATTTTCATGCTGTAGTTATGTGTCTGTGTTCACATGTGCATGTGTAAGAGTGTGTGTTTCTGTGCTGTGTCTTCATATAACTTTATTTTCTGTTTTTCTAAAATATTGTATATTTCTATAGATAATGATGCAATACAGTGGATTTATTCTGTCGTTATTTTTATAGCCATACTGTAGTCCATATGAACTCCATTGCTTCTTTGATTCTCTCTCTTTTTCCTGAAGATCACATCAGAGGCCTGAATGGAAGTGAGAAAAGGTATCTGAGTCTGACAGATACTATTTTGTCCCCAGCTTACCCTGTTGGAGTTATTATCATTTCCATTCTCCTCATAGTGAGTGCTAAAGAGCACTTTAAAAAACACTCTTGGCCTCCATATCGATTGCTCGTCACCTGTTTTTTTGGACGGGGGCATAGAGGCTTCTTTTGAAAGTCCAGTACAGCCATGGGATTTCTCTGCAGGGAGATGCACACTGTACTCTTATATGCCACTTTCTCTTGAAATGGCACATGCATGCGAAGCCAGCCATACACCCCAGCTGAAGACTCACATTTCTCAGGGAACAGAGGCAATCAGATCTCATTCTCTTCCACCGTGTGCTCTACGAGGACAATTTTGCTTTCAATCAGTGAATTAAGTATGTGCCTCCTGGGAAAAATGTGAAGATTTTCTTTTCTTTAGGATTCTTCTAACTTTCCTGTACTCTTAACCCTTTGCAAGTGAAGTAGAGATTTATAGAATTCCTTAATAATTTATTTGACTTGAAATGTGTATTTTCATAAGCATCAGTATGTATTCCTGCAGAATCAGAGACCTGAATGCTGTTATCATTCAGTTCACGATGCAATTTCTCACACTTTATTATATCCGTAGACATTTTCCTGTGAGTTTGTAGCAAGGCACAAAAGACTCTTATTTTGCCTCCAATGACTGGTAAGAAGAATTTGATAACTGTGTTAACTGGGAACCTCAAACCTCATTTCTTCTGTACTTGTTGTGATTATTTTTCTATCACACTATAGATATATGCTTCTCCCATTGAAAATACAAACAAATCTATTGGTATTTCCTTCTCTTTCTCCATAGCTTCTATCAATAAGTGATGTAGATTTGAGATTTCAACTATTTCTAAAGATTATTTGCAGACACCTCAGTTCAGTGAATAATACTGATGAAAGGAAATTTATGGGTGGGACCTATTAGATTGTAGGAGAAGGTAATAGCAACTCATGGGGATACTTCTGAAAGAAAATATGAAGTCAGGTAGGACCTATACAATGATACTGAGATACGTCATGAGCACAGACAGGATTTGGTCAGGCAGAGGAGACTGCATGTGCTCCTCTTGAATTTTCTTAAAATAGTGTTAATATCAATAAAAATTAGAAAAAAGGAGATCAAATGAAGGAAATATAAATAAAATAATTAAATAAAATAATTACTCAGTTTTAACAAGACACACAGCTAGGACATATGGGGAACAGTTTGTAACACAGGTATATGTTTTATTTTTCAGAATAAAAAAATAGGGTCATGAACCAAGAAATTTAAATCCCATGCAAAAGGTTTAGTATATGTTTTTTTAATGAAAGATTAGCCTGAATAATACTCTCAGAAGGAAAAGGACCCCCAAATACCTAAATATAGCATATTTAAAAATATTTTTAAACTAAAAACTGTCAAAGTTTGCAGTGAGGCCAAACATAAAGCCAAAATATAAACTCATAAGTTTTTCTTTCAGTAAGTTGGTCAAATTGTAGAAACCTTAAGCTTTTGTTCCCATGACAGTCTGGGGAATGTGAGGTTTGAGATTAAGCCTGAGGACTAAATCACATGTGGTGTCTAATGAAAGATTTTCACATTCAACTGGAAGCATCTTCTCTGTATGAGAGATGATAGGAAACAAAAATATCATTTCCTATTATGACTTCAGACCTGGATAAGGGAATAAAAATTGATAACTATCATGTAACTTCTGACTCATTTTAATACCCCTGTGTTTTTTAGCAAGGCTCAGAGGATAGTTCAATTTCTAGTGGCTGTAGTTGGCATCACTTTTCTAAGTGTGGCAGAATCAAGCATAAGCCCTCTGAAGTACTGTGGATGTTACTCATAGTCAAAGATCTCTTTACTAGTTCCACTCCTGTTGCCGTGATAAAATGTTCTGAAGGAAAACAACTTAGGGGAAAGGGATTAATTTAGCTTATGATTACGGGCTACAGTTACCACTATGAGGAAATCACAGCAGCTGGAGCTTGAGATAGCTAGTCACATATCCGTGGTCAAGAGTAGTGAGACACTCATTCACCAATGATATCTTCTTTCTTGGTGCTCAGCCAGTGCCCCTTATGCATTTACAGGTAAGGACCCCCCCAGCCTTAGGAATGGTTAGACTCACAGTGAGTGAACTTTAATAATCAAGATCATTCCCTGTAGACATATCCACAGACCAATATGATCAAGATAATTTTCAGTTGTGATTTTCAAAGTGATTCCAGGTTGTAAAAAGTTGACTTTTAAAATTAAACGGTTACAAACTCCTAAAAGGAATGAAAACCTAGTGAAAATGGTAAATGTGTGGAGAGAGGTAGGGAGGATGAAAAAGTGGAAGAAGAAGAAGAAGAAGAAGAAGAAGAAGAAGAAGAAAGAGGAGGAGGAGGAAGAGGAGGAGGAAGAGAGGAAGAGGAAGAGGAAGAGGAAGAGGAAGAGGAGGAAGACAAAGAAGAGGAGGAGGAGGAAGAGTTAAAGGAGTCTCTATGAGTGAGACCTAGCATAGAATTATATAGCATTATATAATAGCATAGCATAAGTGTTATATAGCATAGAATAAGTGTTGCAAAAATAGAGACTGGATTATGTGAACAGAGTAAAGGGCACAAATGGAAGGAAGCCAAATCAAGACAGGAACGAACTCGTCACCAAATGTAATAATTACAAGTTGAAAACCTTAGAGACACTAAGTGTCAAGTTGTACAAAGGTAGATAAAGAATTTTTGCAGTGCAATTTATAAAGAGATTATTTGAAGTATATCTCACTGAAAGGGCAGTGGCACAAATGAAATAGAGGTTGAGACATATGGAGGATAGAGTAACAACATTTGGTGTAGTTTTGAGAAAAGAGTGAGCATTAGAATATTAACTAGTAAATAATATTATGGCTGATGACTTTTTCAGACTGTTGAAAGAAATCCATCAAGACCCAGGATTAAAATAAAAGGCAATGAGGTACATCATAGAGTGACAGTATGGGGTGTTAAAGATATAAAAAACTGACTATTCAGAGAGAAAAGAGCACATGACCTTAGTCTCTGTACATGGTTAACTAATATCTCATGTGGAGGATGGTCTACAATAGTGCTGCTGACTTGGCAGAAATAAATATATTCTAAAGAGACACTTTAGCTATTTGAATAGCTATTAAAATAAAGGGCCCCCAAGAAATTGTAATTTCCCTGGGAATATTTTTCTGAGAGAAGAAAAACTTGAGGCAGCCTGGGTGAAAACTCTTGCCTTGGGAAAGAGCATTATAACCTATGACAAGTAAAGGTCTACAGCATGGAGGGCCACACCCATACCAGGACTGCCTAGATGTGCAGATTTCTAGCCCTTTAGACTGGAGGTGGTCACTGGTCTTCTTTGTCCCTCTTTCTAATGTGGCTATATTGAATAAATCCTACCCCCTTTTGATATTACTTTGGCTGTTATGATTAGCTTATTGAGAATGGGGCATAGACTCAGACCTCAAGTTTCATGAAAGTAGCCATACTTTTGGTTTCAAATGAGTACGTTTTAAAGGATACAGCCAACAACAATAAAAGAATAAATAACGATCATCATATAGACAGAAGCAGCAGGTAGAGAGCAGAACATCATTGAGTCAGGTGCTAATAAACAGAAACAATTAGACTGGTCTGATTGGGAGAGCAAGCAAAGGAACAGCCTTATATCGGGTGCTTACAAAATCCAGCAGAAGTGCCCAGGGCAACCCGAGGAAACCCATGCGTGCTGGAAGTCTTGGCTGAGAGATTTCTAGGCAATGAACAGCATTCTCTCCATGGATGAGTTGGTTCCCTGTTCCCACCCCAGGCATCTTTATACCATGGGATAAACAACAAAAATCTCTGTTGGGAATGGTTTACTTTCCACATGTTCTCAAAGGTGCAATGTTTTATGGACCCCCCTAGGTGTTTGCTGTTTTTCTTTCTGTCACAGAGTTAAGGAACAAGTTTGTACTAGGACAGAGAATTTTGGGCACTTGAGTTAAACATGCTGGAGTCTGGGATAAGATAACCTTCTTTGCTCCCAGGGTCTACTATCAAGAAGTTTAAACAGTGTGCAGCCATTTACCAACATGTTTATCACAATTTAATAATGGTCTTCAGAGATATTCAAGGCCTACCCCTGGATTCTGTGAATGCTTCTTAATATAAAGACTTTTTTTTTTTTTTTACAAATGCTATGAAATTAATGATCTTGAAGTGAGGATCTGAGATTCCCCAGTCTTGGATGCTCCAGACTAAATGGATAATTCTAAATGCCTTACCTTACATTTTTATGGGAGGCAGCCAAGGGAAACGTGACTGTACAGAAGAGAAACAGAGATGATTAGTTTTAATGACTAGTTTGATGGGATTTCGAATCTCTTAAGGGGTCATGCTTCCTAGTATGTATGTGCGGGCATTTGTAGTAAAGTTTAACTGAAGAAGGAAGAAGGACCCATGCATGGCTGGACTTCTAGACCAAAGAAAAGGAAGACGTAGGCAGTGAGCGTGTGCACTTGGCTGCTGCTGCCATTATCTGACTGCATGCTCAGTAGACATTTTAGAAATGGTTTTAAGGAGGATTTTTGGAGAGTTTGGAGATGTAGCCTAGATATCCACTCTGGAATTCTGTAAGCAGAGCGTCATCGGTTATTCTGCTAGAAGGGTGGAGGCTCAGAATGTGGAGAGAAATGCAGATGATGAAGACCCAGCTCATGAGACTTGAGGGGAGAAAAGAAAGACTCTCAGATGCTATATTTGAGACTGTTCATGTTACATTATGGCAAAGGACCTCAAAATGCTACATGAAACCACAGAGAATCCAGATACTGGACATGTGCCTGAGGCATGTGTTGCTTCCCTTGTTGGATTTGGTCTTCTCTTGACTTGACCTTTCTTTGCTCTATTCTCATTTTGAATGAGAATATAGACTATCTGACACTGTATATCGGAACTGTGTCACTTGGGTTTTAATTTTGTGGCTTGTGCTAGGTCTCAGAAGGGACTTTGGGCTTCAGGCATTTGAACACCGTTAAAACTGTTAGCTGGAATTGTCATCAGAAACTTCCTTGAAAGGGCATTTACAATGACGAACTTTGGATGAAGAAAAAGGAAAGATGTCAGATTTAAGGCCTGACGTCCTGAAGAGATAGTGGAACTGATATATGCATATGTATTGGTTACACAGACACTATAGGAGTACTTTTGTAAAATAACAGAGATAATGTATACTGGAAGGCCATAAAGAAAGACAGAATTAAATACTGGACATTGTTGACACCTTAGCTAAGCTTCTGGTAACTGGGAATAAGCCCTGAAGAAGAAATAAAAATACCAAATATCTTCATATTTAAGTATACTTATAAGTATATGTAAGAAAACTAATAAAAGCTAATATAGAAAATCTAATTTTCTAAAACATAAATAAATGGAAATAGTAAAAAAATTATTCCAAGTTTGGAAAAACAGTAATATACAACAAAAAGCCAAGATATATAAGTAATATGATAGAAATAGATCCAAATATGTGAATAATCATAATAAATATAAATGATTAGAATTTTTACTTATATCTCAGGTCTAGATATAAACATTTCTAGTATATTTCATTTTCAGGTATTCTAATGAAAACACAAGGCAGATAAAAATCAAAGGGAAGGAAAGAGATGAACAATGTGGATAATGACCACAATACAAGTGGCACAGCTGTGGTATAACAGCAGGCACCGTAAACCATAAGGCAAGGTGCACTTTTAGAAATAAAAAATGGTATTTAAATACTGGTAAATTGGTCAGCTCAGCAATGAGACAATCTTCTAAACCTATATGTAATTAATAGCAAGTCTTTAAAATATGTCAAGAAAACACAGGCAGAATTCAAGAATAAACAAAGTCCTCAACTACTGAACCTGAAGATAGCTATTTGACAGCAGCAAGCATGTAACAAAGCCACGTGAAACAGTTTTTCACAGTGGCCACAGATAAAAACCACATGAAACAGTCATACACAGTGGCCACAAAGCAAGCCCCTCTCTACCCAAGCTCAGAAGGGTTTAAAGCTTGACTTTATCAAACATTCCACAACTTGGAGAAGATATTTGTAGCATGTGACCAAGGCTTACTTAGAATAAATTTAAAAATAAGAGACTCATAAGTCACTATGCAGCAGACTTACCCAGTAGAAATTTAACAGTCCACAAATATAAGGAAGGAGACATAGATGCATGGGTGACCCATGAAGAATTAATTGAAAACAAACCCTAGCAGCATTCCAAGCCATAGTCATGAGACTGGCATGTCTTAAGAAGTCATGTCATCTGTGAGGTGTAGGCAGATATGCAGGACTAACACTCCATTTATTGCATGATTATAATTTGGTACAACTTCCTTTAGAAATTTGGCTCTTTCTAATAAATTTGAGCATGTTCCTATTCTCTTATCAGGATACCACAATCTTAGGAATATGATGCCTAAGAGAAATTCTTACACAAGTACATGAAGACACACAGGCAATTGTTCATAGATGCCAATGAGTGAAGCACATAGTATCAGCAGTGGGTTAATAAATGATAACCCTTTTGTCATGTTGTGTTATCATGCACACCTACACCTGGTGCCATGAACAAACCTTGGAACTTTAATGTTTAACAAGTTGTTTCATTTTAAAATACTTATTTTCACTTTGCATTTGGCCTGTGTGTACGCATGAGAATGGTGAGCATGCAGTCCCCTCAGAGCCAGACAAGAGTGTGGGAATCACTGGAACTAGAGTTACAGATGGTTGTAAGTCTCCACATGAGTTATGGCTCCTAACCACTGAGCCATCTCTCCACCCCATGAGTAAGTGGTTTTATACATTGGTGACTACTGGGGTTTTATTCGGAGTGCTCATGGAGAACCTAGAGACTTTGCTCTTTGGGTTCATGTAATTTTATCAAGCTCCCAGAGGACTCTGATGTAAAATAGAGTATAAAAAAATTGGTGTTCAAACCAGATTATGTAAGGATCCATGTTGCGCAGCTTACCCACACTCAACCAGAGTGTACAAGAGTAAGACACATGCATCTAGGCCACAGCATGACAACGGCTGTTTGTGGAAAGGCGGCAGGAGTTACTATGGGAAACCATCCAACTATGATGTGGGCATCATTTTCCTTCCCAGTTTGATGGAAGATAACAGTGAATTCATTTTATTATTCATATTTAATGTACAAAATGCTTATGCATATTTCACAGTGATGTTTATAAATTACAATATAAAAAAATTAGTCTTTTTTGATCCTGGATACTCCAGTGAGCATCTTGCCATACCGTTATTTCTTTTGCCTGTTCTTTTTCCTCTGTTAGTTTATTGACATTGCACCGTGCTGCAATCACGTTGTCCTGCTGCTTGCATTTATCTGCAGCACTACTTGAATGTTTGCTTAACTGGGACAAGGGGAAGTGAGAGGTCCAAGTGGCTCATTTCAATGGGTTGCTTGTATTTCTCTCTGTACAGCAAGTCTAGACTTTGGAGTCTCCTGCATTGGTATAGAGGCATATATCCTGTTGGAAGTTGTAGTAATTACCGAACCCTGGAGGGCTAGGTAATAGCCTAGAGTAGGACAGGAGGAGATCCTGGCATGGGGCTGCTACAGAGACTGCTCACCTATGTTCAGAATTAGGGCACGAGTAGGAGTCGATCTTTTTGGTTGCATGTAAATAACTGTAGAAATTTGCCTGAGCAGACCCGCAGATCTTGAGTGCAGATATCTCTGAATTGTCTAAGAAGCATAGTCTAGAAGCACAGAGAGTAAGGTTGGAGTTCACTGGCAGGGAGGACCATGTTGCGACCCATGACAAGCAGATTAGAACTGGGCCAGGGGAGACAGGAACATATACAAAGCTTCAGCAGATCCCCACAGTGAGGGGGGCATTGGAAGCTAATAGGTTGTCCTAGAGCTGTGCCAAGTCTTTATAGAGTTCTGAGCATATCCGAGCAGACTGGGGCAGTGTTACATGACCACCACTGCACTCACAGTAGGTGTGCAGCAGGTTGCCTTGGAAGTACGGGGCCACTCTGTAGGTCAAATCCCTAACACAGTTACAGAATATGCCTAAAGGATGGTAGTGTGAACCAGACCGAGTTCTTCTTGTTTGTCCTATTGCCAGTTGAAGAAGCAGAAGCGGCTTAATGTAAAGATTTCTATAAAAATGGATGTTGCCTCTCCAATGACATTTTGCATCAAGAATGTGTGGGAGAACCAAATGGCATGAGATGCTTTCTTTTGTCTTCTGTTTTGTCTCTAACATCTCTATATTTAATTCTAGCTTTGTCTCTTATGATACCTATATTCCTCCTTTCCTTCTTTTGCATTTCATTTATTTATTTATCTTCTTACTTAATTATTTATATCTGTTTATTTTGTTAGTTAGAGTCTGTATCCCACTCTAGGCCAGGCTAACCCATAGTTGACTATGCAGCCCAGGCTGGCCTTGAACTTGCAGCAATTCAACTTCCCTCAACTCCCCAAATGCTAGGATTACAAGCATGAGCCACTATGACTGGCTGACAGCATACATATTCTAGAATATAAGAAATCTACCCCCCCAAACCCTCTTTACTTATAGTTTAAGCAAAGTGAACTGTCTACGTGTTAGTCTTTTGCTATTCCTCCTTCCTCTGAGGTTCTGCTGTGATTTCCCACAGCCTCCATTCATCCTCTCAGAAGGGCCTGGGTCCCCAGTGCAGCTAGCACAGAGCTGAGTGTACACGGCCAGGCTCTTCCTGTCCTCTGACCACTCCCTGAATCTTTTCTGTGTTCAGGAACTGACCAACTTCTCTGCTTTTGACTATCTCCTGGTTGCAATCCATGGTAAATATAAATTTCAGTGACATGGTGCAAATCCAACTTGTAACAACATTATAACTTTGTGAGAGATCCAGATAATTCAGTATATGCAGGGACTGACTATTGCTGAAGATACTGGGATGTGCTCTCTCACAGATCTAACAAGTGCTTTCAAGTGACCAGGTCTCTCTCTCTGTCTCTCTCTGTCTCTCTCTGTCTCTCTCTGTCTCTCTCTATCTCTGTCTCTCTCTCTCTCTCTCTCTCTCTCTCTCTCTCTCTCTCTCTCTCACACACACACACACACACACACACACACACCAGTATCATCCTAAGATAGACCCTAAATTCTTGATTTAGCAATCTTCCCCCTAAATGTGTTATGCTCTCATTTAAGTGATTATGAAATTCCCATCACCGATTTTCTGCCTGCCTGTCTCCATTTGTACTGTCACAGGGTCTCAAAACTAGAATGGGTCATTCTAGTCTGCAAAAGGCCAGGCTAACCTTTTTGCAGGATCTGCAAAAAGAAAGATTTAAATATTATTTTAAAATACAGCAGTTTTGGTTAAATATTGACTTGGATCCCAGTAAGAATGAAGTAATTCCTTAGAGACAGTGAACCTGGGATGTCCTTAGTCTGCCTGCCCCTGGTTGGAGCCAGGGGTGATACTTGTTCCCACTTCTTTGTAGTCCAGTGTTAGACCAGGTATGCAGTCTAGCATTCTCCTCTCTGTCCACCACTGCCCGCACCTCATTTGTTTCTCTCTAATCCTCAGCCCATAATGCAATCAGAAGTTTTCGGAAAGGCCATTCTGATTATAGGATATTTGTACAAAAAAAATTTCAAGCTCCTTACTAGCCCTAGGGAAAATGCTCACTTTCTATGTTGCTGCTGTTGTTTGTTTAAAGTGGCATGGTTACACCCTACTTCCCTATCTGCCTCCCTTCCACTGATGCTTCTGTGTGGAAGAGAGTTCATCCAATTCCTGCAGACTCAGAGTCCTAGTTATACCTTGTCCCCAACACGGGAACACACACACACACACACACACACACACACACACACACACACACACACACACGCACGCACGCGCACACACTCATGAACACACATGTCATATTCTCACATGCAAGCATGCATTCACATATGTGATCACACACCTTCTTTACCAATGTCCATTCTTGGGTTAGTTACTTGTTAGTAACTGATTTCTTAGAAGTCTGATTTCTTATAGAGGCTCCCTATAGCAGCTCCTTTTAAAATTTCTGTTTTTGATGGTGAAGTGACCTAATAATTGGATCCCCTTTGTAGTATTCTTAGGGTTGTTTTTGGAGCATGGCATTAATAATTGCAAGCAAAACACACAGTCTATCAAGGTCTAGCACAATAGTATCCTTGATCCTAGTCGCACTCAGTGTGTTCTATGGTGAAGGATTATTATTGATATCCATCTACCTTGGAGCTAACTACAGACCAGAGCTCAGAGGAAACATTGAACAACCTTGTTTGTACCTAAGGGATGGTAAGTATTTTTGTAAATAGGCAACTAATAAAATGGATGGCCAGGGCTGAATCCACTTTGACCACTTCAGCATTAGCTGTTTGGGCTTTTGGATGTTTCCTAGTGACATTTTATTTTTTAATTCATGAGGGTATAAGCATGGATTTGATTATTTCTTCAGGAAATCAGTGACCCCGAGATCCTGGATCTGGTCCACAGTGCCCTTGGCAGAATGACCGTGGTCCGGCAAATCTTCCCATCTGCAAAGGACAACCAGAAATGCATAAGGAATAATCATCGCATCTCCTCCCTGCTCTGCGATCCACAGGAAGGCTACCTCCAAATGCTGCAGGTCAGTCCAGCACAGTCTCCTCCATGCATAGCTCTCACTACACCCTTGGTCTAGACAGGCAATATACTGGGCCTGCTGGGCTCTAGATAAACACTGTGATCCATCCACTTTAATGACTAAAATGCTGCCATTCACTGAAATGGAATCCAGTTGACTGGACACAAGTGTTTCATCTCATAGTAGCATCAGGGGTAGGTAATTGCACCTGATATCAGCAAGCAGGGACTACCTACTCACAAGGTATCACTGATATTTAAAAGCTACATGATTGGAGTGGGCAGAGTGTTGTCTCTTCAGCCTTTATGCTAAGTACCTTGAGGCAGGGTGGGAGCTTTTCTTTGTCTTTTTCTTTGTAAGAAGTCAGTTACACAGACACTAAGCTTGTAAAACACTCAGCACAGCCCTGGCACATCTAGTAAGTGCTAAGTCATAGGCCAGCCAGGATGCTGCAGATCTCCCCAGAGCAGAAAGGCCAAAGAAAAGGTTTCCAACATGGCCACTTGCTATACCCCTTTCTTAGATAAGAGCTGTAAATGTTTACGTTACTACTCCAGCCACTGTCTTGGTGTATGCATGCTCTTTGTCATCTGGGAATGTGGTCTTGGCATAGTAAAGAGGGTATTCTGCCTGTGGTCCGGATCATTTTCTGTATCAATCTTTGAGAAAAACAGAGAAACAATGCAGGGGATACATGACATATAATAAAAGAAAGTGTCCCCTATTGGGTTTGTGGAAATTACCTGTAATGTTGCCTATAGGATACACTCACCACTCATCATTTGAAATTAAGCTCACCTTCTTTCCCCAGTCAGAGTGAGGAGTAGAAACCAGAGCTGAGATCAGGGCTGGCTGTATCTATCCCATGGTGTCACCACATAAGAAGATCTTCAGAATGCGGAGGGGACCATGGGAATCTTGGGTGGGCCATAGATATGAGTCATTAGTGAAAGCCTTGAATCCACTCTCTAGTCTCATGTTGTCATAAGGAGGAGAAAGCTTGTCTCACAGATGTGACACATGAGAGATGTCCTCAGTGCTTAGGAAACACAGGTGACATCGATTATAGCTGGAGCACCTGCCCTCCCTTGGCACTCACTGTGACACAGAGTACACCATACATTAGCAAGACAGAATAGCCAAGACCTTTCTGAGGTTGTACGGATTTGACTGAGGAACCTGAGCATTGGCTTTGGCAGAGCCATGAACTAGATATATTGGCCTTGGTGTTAGAAAGGCCAATGGCATAGTTTTCCTTTGTCTGCTTTTCCTGGGGCATGGAAGAGGTGACAGGGGTCAAGTGTGTCCCTCTCACTGGAACTCTGTCTGCCGCATTCTCCCTCTCCACGTGGGTGTGTACAAAGCTGGACAAAGGGCCGGGCAGTGTGAGTGCTTCCACTCTGTGCAGGTGAGGGGGATGCTCTTCCTTGCTGGGCCTGAGGCCATGGCTCTCCTTTTCTGGCTGATCTCCCAGGTTTTCTCCCCCTTGGTGAGGTTTCTCCTTCTCTAGTCTCTGCCATCCTGCCCCTTCACCACCTCCTATCCCGCTGTCCATTTTCCAGTTCTCACTAAGTTACATTGCTTCAGTTTCCCCAAGTTAGAGTCACTTTCAGTTGTCCATGGGCAGAGCACATGAGCGGCACAGGATGGGGCAGAGGAGAGAGGCCTGCACTTCTTGTCAAGGTCCATGGTAACACTTTTTGCTAAGGGATGACTGTCCCAACACCTGTAAGAGTCAAGCTGTCTCTAGCACTTTGGTTCTGCCTGGTGCAAAGGGTCTGCTCTCTGGAAGAGAACAAGGGGGTCTAGAAGGCTGAGGGGAAGTTCACCTGATGGCATCCCGATGTGGCCCAAGCATGTAACAAAGGCTCTGGGCCACACACTTCAGGGCCCTCTTTCTTCTCTGTTCTTTCTGAGACACAGGTACCACAGAAGGAGGAGAACTAAAGAACAAAACCTCTGGAACTTGTTCATGACAGTTATATCACCACCACCACCACCGCCACCACCACCACCACCACCTCATAAACCAGACTACCTGGGTGCAAATCCCAACCATTCTAGCTACCATTCCATCACTTCTTATTTATTTTTTATTCTGTGCCTTAGTTTCTTGCATTGTTAAGCCAAGACATGAAAATCTGCTACTATGGCCAATCTCCATGAAAAGTAAAAAGTAAAGGAGAAGAAATGTGAAAAGCATTTAGTACAGGGCTGGGCTGTTATGAATACCATCAGATGAGGTGGCCAGTACAATTAATTTTCCACAGGAAGGCTGACCATGCCTGTGTACCTGCCTCTTGGCAGGTGTAAACATTTCCCTGTTATAGTTCCTATCCCTCCAGGCCTGTGTCACATGATTTGTGACTCTCGCGTCCCTATTACTTACTCAGCAGCTCGCTCAGAATGGTCTTGTCTGAAGAGAACAGACCATGCTTTTATCTATTTAGCTGTTCATGAAAGACCCTGCTCACGGAAGACCATCAATAAGAATATATGAGATGAGTCTGCTAATAATCTAGTACTTGAATCCCAAGTTAAATGGTCTCTAGAAGCCTCTTTATAGAGAGATAAGTAAAGCACTTTATTAAAGAAATCTCTTTTCTCTGTCCATTTGTTGTGTCTATATCCTTCTTTGGGGCTATGATGGGAGGGGAGCGTGGATTTATTTACTCCTCTGCCCCACACTTGGGCAGCTTGTAGATTCATCTCATTTACAAGCCCTTCCCTTCAGTTTCCTCAGAAACTATTACCACTTCTTTCTTTCCTAATGACAGTATAGAAGGCAAACTAATTTCTACTAGCCTCTAGCTGTGAGATTTATCGAAAAGGCTCGAACATGCTTAGAACAACCAACTCAAGAAAAAATTGCTGTCATGGATTATTAACTTTGTCTTGATGAAATTAATGAAAATCCCCCTGGAACTGGAGCCCCCAAGTCCCACTTTGCTCCTTCCTCAAATGGCTGCCCTTGGGATGTTGGTCCCAGCTTACGGATTGTCAAAGCACGGGGAATTATTGCAAGGTCGTTCATCATCTGGCTTCTCTATCAAAGAGCACTGGTCTCCAAGAAACTCCGTCTTCCTCTATTAGCCCTATGGTCAAGGATTTCTGTTTTTGAAAAGCCAAGCAAGTACTATTTGCAAATCAATTTGGTTGCTATTTAGTACCTATTTTCTTCCAAGTCCCTTGGAAGAAAAATACCTAGATAAGTGGCTTCCAGCGGGGCCCTTGCATTTGGCTGTGTGTGGTTGTTTATTCTTTCCTACAAAGCACTGTCTGATTTGGGTGTTTCTCGGTTTTTTGTTTCCTTGACAAGTTAGTTTAGGGCTTGTCTGACTCAGCTGGTAATAAAAGTGATAACTAGTCCCCGTAGAACCCTGAGAACTTGCTGAGATTTCCCAGGATGCCTTCCTCAGAGCAGAGTCACCATTGTATCCATCACTGGAACTACCTTTCCCAGTGCCTTCATCTTGTAATTGGACTAACAGAAAGGTTGTCACATCACCACCCCATCTATTCAAATGTGTTTCCAGGGCGTGGCAGGAAATGTCGTGAACTGTGATGTCTGGTCACTGTGCTGGTTTATCCAAGTGTGGGATCCAATATGATTTTGTCAGGAAACGTTCCCACAGTTGGAACTTTGGCATCTTTAGGCACTTAAACGTTATTGAATGGCTCAACAAAATCACCTCTCCCTGTGGCATTCAGTTTGCTGAAGAAAACCACTGACCTTCTAGTCCGCATTTCCTAGAAGCTTTCAGTTCTTTTCCCTGGTGATGGTTTGTCAATCTGGTAAGAGAAGCTTTTCCTCTGGAGCATCCCGCAGGCTTCCCTAACCAGCTACCTCAGGTTCCTGTTCCTTCCAGAGCTGTACTTAATGGTAAAGACTCCAATCGACAATGTAACAAGGGTGGTGTGGAAGGCCGCATGAGTCCCATGCAGGGGTGTTCTCTGTAGGTCCAGCTGCCTGCTATTGAGTCGCAGATGTCAGTATGTGCCTTTGTAGCTGAGAAAGGCTCATATGGGGGCAGATGCTCTACCCTAGTCTCCCTTCTGAGTCAGTGGTGGACAGGGCCTCTTACAACCCCTTTACCCTCAGCTGCCATCTGCTCCATCCTCTGGCCTGGCCACAGTGCCCTCTCAAGACAGGTGGGCTAGCAGCAGTTTGGCACAGAGGCCTTGCCTGGGGATAGACTGTTCGTGCTGGGGCATCTGGATGTCAGCTTGTCCTCCCAGCTGGACCCTCTGTTGACTGCTTATCTGACATTGCTGGCCAACCAGAGCCTGTCTGCAGATTTGGTCAGAGGTCAGTGTCTGCTGTTTATCTCCATGATGTCTCCCCAAACAGCCCACTTTGCTTGATTAATGATAGAGGGAAGGGCATGCTGGGCTCTTCAGAAGCCTGGAGGAAATGTGGCCCTTCTTAATGAAACTCTTCTTGCATTTCCAGCTCTGGATTGTGGGGATAATGGACTGGTGAGAGATTTCTGTTGGCCCACATGACTCTGACCTTGGCCTACCATTCATCTTCCTTTCCCTTCAAGCGTGATTCTAACTCTGATAATGCACTGTGCAACCATCCCCCTGGCCCCCAGAGCGTGACTGGGACACAGCTGGCATACCCTAATAAGTCTTGACTGGAATCTCAGACTTACTAAAGAGAAGTGAAGCACCAGGAAGGAGGCAGACAGTCTGGCTGCGCAGTGGGGCGCACACATTATCCTGAACTGCTCAAGCCCTTCCTTTCCTGGCCAGTGGAGGTGGCAGAGGACTCGGCCTGCTGGCATCCAGACAGGCTTCGACTCAAGGCCCTCTTGAGTTTATCTGCATATTTTAGGGAAGCGCTTATATGGCAGGAGCTCAGGCCCTAATCCTTTCTGTAGTAACTGAACAGGCTGTCTATGCCCTGCTTGGTTAGTGCCTAGGTAGGAAATATGTTTTTCCTGGTTCTATTTGTGCAACAAACCCATACCTGCATAAGCTCCTTGTTGTGGTTTGAATGATGTATTCCGGTAACATTTCTATGTTCAAACCTAGGTCCCAATGTGTTTGTATTTGGATGTAGGGGCATTGGAAACAAATGAGGTTGTCAGGGTAGAACTCTCACAAATGAGACCAGAACCATCTGTAAGTAAGACTAGAGTTCTCCACTTCTGAATCAGGACAAGGGGAGAAGGCATGCTATGAACCAGGAAACAGACCCTCATGAAACATTGACTCTGACAGGGCCTTGATTTGGGATTTCTGGTCTCTGGGAGTGTGAAGGGTCTGTGATGTTCTGTCATAGCAGTATTCTCTAAATGGTCTTGGAGTCCATGATGGTGTCACCACTGGTCAAGCCCCATGGCTTCCTGTCACCCTTCTCAGGCATGTTCATTATTTCTAAATGTTGTTCCTTCTGTCCCAGTGTTCTAATATCTCTCCAACAAGTGGGACTTCTTATCTCTTCTCTGTCATTCCCTCTGCATCTTACTCTTTAAGCAAATTCTTATTTTCTCATGAAGAACAATTTAACAATCTTTCTAGTGGCCTTTGTTCCTGCTGACACAGGAATGTTCCCAAATTAAACCCAGGTATTGGGAATTCTGTGCTAATGCTTAAGGAAAAATAGCATCGATTTTTCCATTCTTGGACTTTAGTTAACTTCATGTAATTGCTCTCTGGTTCTCCAGTGGTTAAGCAGGTCCTCTTGGGTCTTTCACGAGCTATGCACCCCCCCTACCCCAGAAAGATCATGGCTGAGTTCTTTTATCTGCTGCCTAGAACTGTTTCCTACATTTCTGGTTTCCTTTCCAGGACCCAGTTTCTGCACTGATAAATGAAATCAGAAATTTCTGCTTTATCTCATGAAGATACAGCCTTGGGTTGTGGCAGGCCATGGGGATGGAGGGTAGCCATCTGGAGCTCCTGTACACCCTTCCCCAGTGCATCCTCTCTATAGTGTACCTTATCTCTAAGAAGAGGCATCTTCTATGCAAATAACTCTTTAATTCTCAATAATAGGTTTAGAATGATCTGTTGGGCTGTCTTTAGTTTAGAGGAATTTATTGAAGTAGCTGTATGTAGTGCTTAAGTAGGACATTTTTCAAACCTTTGTTCTCACAAAAACCTTAAAATTGGGAATTTTGTTTGTATTTCTATTAGGGAGATTGTCCTATGCAAAGACCTGGGGACCTGGGAGAATAATGGCTGATATATGAGATGAAATCGGAGGAGGAATCCACCTGGATGCAACCCTTGGAGAGGCCATGCAATAGGACACTTGTAAAGGATCAACTATGCAGGGTAGAACAAGAAGGCTCAGGGTTCAGTCACGGTGGCTGATATCTGCCATCTCCTAAGGAATGAGGCACTGGAATCATACTATAGCAGTGGAGGCTGTATGTGACCCATTTTAGACAGGACTGTTTGAGAAGCTTCTTCCTACTGAGCCCAGGCAGGAGAAGGGTCTGTGCGGCAGAGTATAGAATACCATGCTTCCTACAGGTATCGACTTGCTGCTGACTCAGGTTCTCCCAGGTTCCCTATACCTGTAGTGTTCTTCTGGAAGAGTCTGTGTGCCAAAGGCTTTTATAGTTGAGGCTTCAATGCAGTGGGAATGTGTGTTTGGTTTTGCTTCCCTCTCAGGAAACTGGCTCAGAAACCCACAGAGCTCTCTTTAGACGCTACCTCCAGTCATATACTCTGGGCCTTCTCTTTTTAGACCATCTGTGAAATATTGATCACTCAGCCCCGAAAAGCCTGGCCTCAGTACCAAGGCAGATAAGACTATGCTGCCAGGAGGCCAGGGACGTGTGAGCAGACACAGGTAGAGTTACTCATCAGAGCTGATCTTTGCTTAGTTTCCAGTCCTCTAAACTATGCAAATCAAATATAACTCCCATGTGCTATATATGGCCAGGAAGCCTTGAGGAGGAAGATGGTGCTGGCAAACACGAGTTACTTTTCCATGGTCCTTATCCCTATAATTTGAGTAACAGAACCCTGTTGGGTCCCAGCAACTGAGGATACCCTGGGCATGACCTCAGCTGATTTGATTTGAATTTAGGAGCCTATATAAGTACTTCACTTACCCCTTCCACTCTTTTTTATCTCTGCTACCACCTCTGAGAATGAAAGTAAATATGAAGACACTCAAGGGAGCCTTTATATTCAGAGCTGTTACCATCAGCATTTTACAGTGTGTGTGTTGGCGCGGGGGTAGGGTGTTGGGGGTGGAGGGTAGGGGATGGGGGGATAACCAGGAATGACACATTGTACCTATCCAGGGTTCCAGATCACATTATACTTCATTGACGTAAACAGATATCTACAAGCATTCAGTAAATGTCTTTGATGTCACTCAGCAAGTGAATATGAGTAAAGATCTAATTCTGTGAAGCTTCCTGTTCATTTAGAGACAAGCACCAGGTTCCCCAAAGGACCTTGGACCTTTTGCTATATTCTGTCTTTCCCATGTTCCCAACTGCACTCCCGATGGCATCTCTGACTTGGTTCTAGTTTTATTTTTAGTTTGGCAACCATGTCTCTGTCAAGCCCTTGACTGTGGTGCTATAATATCTCTGATTCTCAAAGTTTCCTCCCATCTTGAATACTTTATTGGTTTGAGACCTTTTGTGCTACAGTGTCCATAGATCAGCCAGAGATGTGGACCTATCCAAGCAAGAGGATCAGGATCTGTCTAGTACAGTCTATGCTCAACGTATTTTCCCTTGACTGAGAAAATGTGTGTAGTTATTTGCTCTAATAGGAAGGAAAGAACTATAGACTCCTTGAAGCCACGCCTCTTTGTTTTGTGGACTGTAGCTCTAGCCTGTGCTATTTATTCCCTATGAGTGACTGTCTTTATAGCTAGGAGCTTCTTTCTTCCCAATCTCTTTGGCTTATCTAATACTGACATATACATCTATCTACCTACCTTGAGGAAAGCCTTGCCTTTATTCATTAGGATCTGGAAGAACACCCTGAGCATAGATTACATGTTCTATTACATGTTATTCCTCCCTTTTTTGCAGAACACACTTCTTAACATGTCAGACAATAAAGGCGGGGTCTTCCATGCTCTCTGTATCCTCCCACATGAAACCACCATTGAATTCTGATGAAGAAAATTGTCTATGGGTATACAAAACAATGCTAGTTTCTGTCCCAGGATAGGCAAGTACTGAGACATCTTCCCAGGTGCAAGAACTAAGTTAAAAGAAGATGTAAACTTAAGTAGGTACAAACAGCAGTGAGGAGGGGGATCCAGAAGTCATTTTCAGTAGGTTCTAAATGAGAAACAAATGTAACATCTTACCTACCAAACTGGAAGCAGCAAATTGTTTGTTCCCAATGCTTTATATTTAGATGAAGGATAAATGTATTTATTCTTAACAAAAAAGACTCATCGATTTCTTTTCCAGTCAATGTCTCCATTCATTCTCATCCTTGCTTCTCATCTACCCATCTCTCCCTCCTTCCCTTCTTCCCTCCCTCCTTCCTTCCTTCTCTCCCTCCCTCCATCCCTCCCACTCATCCATTTCAATCCTATCACTCATCCGTTTATTATTCATCATCCACCTAGCACTCAGCTACCAACACATTCATCTACCCACCCATCCACCTACTCATTCATCTATTTATCTATCTATCACTCCTGTTTGTCTGTCTGTCTGTCTGTCTATGGAGCCGTGTCTCCACAGGGCATTCATCAATCAAACACTGATCAATCATCACACTTGCATCTTGCAACTTCATGACAAGTTTCAGAGATAAACACTCAAAGAGCTCAGAGTTTAGTGAGGTAAACATGGCTATGAACTGACACCATGTAGAATGGTATGGAGGAGGGTGCATCCAGGGTGACACAGGGGTGGTTCAAATGCCTATCAGTGCCTGGAAAAGATCATTTCTCAAGCCAGTTCTTTTGAACTAGAATCCTTTCAGTCTTGTAGGCAGACATAGTTGTGGGAGGACTCAGGGCTTTATTTCACCTTTCTGATTCGTGTTCTGCCTTTTCCCCTTCGTTGCAGGCCTCTCGGCATTCAGCAGTTGTTGAGTGCCTTAATTCATTGTGATTAGAAGTACCGGGGATAGGGCGGTGGAGGGGGTGGGAAGGAAAAAGTCTTTTGAGGGTCAGTCTGGGCTGAAGCTGAAGTAGCGGAGTAGACTCCGATCTGACATGGGAAGGAATCCGCAGGCGTGGGTGTGGGTCAAAGGGTCGTAACTGACTAAATAGCACCAGCTCTGAGTGGGCAGCTCAGAGCCCCATGAATGTCTTAAGAAATCTCCACACCATCAAGGACTCTCATCTTCTAGTTATCCTCTTAGAAAGAAAAAAGGGAAAAAAATGCTCAAACTTCATACCACTTCTTAAGTGGTTTATATTCTCTCGTAAGGACATCTCCATTACAAGTTTGTATTCTAGAGGAGGAAAGAAACATCAAGACAGTTCTGCAGAAGTGGGTGCTCTGGAGGGATGTTTTGCTGGTAGGCTTAGGAAGAGAGTTAGTCTTGAAGACATGCTCCTCTAAGCTTGAACTGCCTGGGACATAGTATTGCTATCACCTTCCCCATGTGGCAGCGACCAGGTCCCAGTGGTAGGAACTGATCCTTCCTCTGATGTGATGTCAGAACTGGCAGACTTCAGGCACCTGAAGGGTAATATGACCTTGGCATGGAGTTTCCCTTTGGCCTGGAACCCTTGTTTGTCCTGAAGTCATTTAGTCATATGGGCACATTGCAGTTGTTTCTATAGTATCCATCCTGTCCTTACTCCTATAGCATGATATTTATGGTGATCACAGAAAGGATGTAGCTCAGTGGCAGACAGAACAGAGTTCTTCATCACTGGCCAGCATAAAGGAAGTGATGATCTCTTCCTGGGTATGTTATAGTACAAAGGGAGAGCTAGGTTGAGCTCATGGACAGGCCTAATATAGCAGATGGGGGCTGGTGATCTATATACTCCTGACTTCAGCTTCAGTTCTGAGGGACAGTTCCTGCTCAGGTTTTTATCTAGGAACAAGCTTCTGTGACATACATATTAGGATTAATTGGAGAGCAAGTGCAGGCAAAGAACAATGCTTTTAACAGAAGCAGTTAGGGAAGGGTGGTTGATGAAGTAGATGTAGCAGGGCTCTTCCTGTATAGAGTACAAGGAGCCTATTTGATCTTCTCAGAAGCACTGTGAGGTCATCATTGTCTCAAATAACTTTAGCAGGCTACTTGCTGCTTAAGTATGCAAAAAAATTGATCTCTTTGACCCAGTTTGTGAGGTATCAATGGGGGGAGGAGACACAAAGCTGTCTAAGAGTGGATATTGTCTCTCGCTCGCTCTTCACTTATTTTCCGGTGTGCTTTGTTGTCCTCTTGGGTGGTGGGGGTTCCTGAGGGGAAGGCCTTGAGAACAAGGCTTATGTCCTCTGTGCTGAGGGCCCTCCTGCTCCCCCTAGCAAGAGGGTGAGCCAAACCCCTTCTATCCTTGGATTACAAGGCAGGGGAGGATTGGCTCCCTCACAAGAGGGTTGATCTTTAAGTAGTAATCTAGTTTCTCATTGCCATGTCCCACATGACTTGGGTCTGGGAACCACTGAGATAGTGAGGGAATGAAGAAAGGATAGACACATGTACAGAAAAGCTGGGGTCAGGTGGGCTGTGGCGGAGTGGTACCAACTACCATAACCACCTAGAATCCTGGTGCACGTATCATGTGCAGTACACATGGGGAGGCTGACTAGTCTGAGTAGGAAGGTCTCTATAAGCAGGGTACTCTCGGGCTGTAAACTCTAGGAGGAGGAAGCTACCGTTACTAGTTCTCGAACACACTGGTTAATAGTTTGTAAACACTTGTGTTTACACACAGCCAACATTTGTAGTTGGAGCAGAGGAGGGCTTAGTTAACTCTAAGTTAGTTAACTGGCCTGTATGTGGAAGGCTTTGCTGAGTTCCCGTGGGTCAGATGCATCAGTCCTTGACACGGCCATGCATATGCTGACAATACAGATTTCTTCAGCACTGTATCTTTTTTTTTTCCACATTTACTCCGGCCTTCCTCAGCTCCCCAGACTCATTACTCTCACAAGCCCTGAGATGGAGCCATGTTTCCTCTATGGGCTAGCTTCACCGAAGTTGGCCAACCTAATTTACAAATCCCAGATGTATCTTGGTTGGCACTGCCTAGCAAACATAGGAATCTCTGCCTCTTCTTCATTGCTGTACCATAACCCAGCTCACTATTTTTGTCCAAGCATAATCACTGGCTTTCTTGTACACAGCTCCATCTCTCCAAGTCTTCCATGAAACCCCCCTTTTGCATGTCCTATAAGGTCCTGCATGATTGCATCAAGATCTCTTCTCGATCCTTTCCAATCATATTGTTGCCACCATCATATTGAACCAAGAAGTCAGCTATCCATGGCCCTGGTCTGAAGTTAGCACACCGACTAGTTTGATAAATGTCCACACCCATTTGTTTGTGAAATTCCTCTTGCTACTTTCAGGTTTTAACTGGTATTAAATAGTAAAATCAAAGAGATTGTAAGACCCCCATTGCCTAAAGATTTTACTATGTGGTCCTTTACAGAAAACTTTGGTTGTAATTAAGGCCCTGATGGAGATGTTGATCCTTTATACCTTCATGATTTTGCACATATTTGGCCTCACTTTATCCTACTCATTCTTACCTTCCTGCTCCATTACCTGAACAGGTGATACAACTGCTTGCAAGCCTTGCTTGTGCTGCTGATCCTATTGGTTCTTCTTGTTGCTATGTGGATATGCCCCCCACTCCTACTCCTGAGGCAGGTTTGGTGTTCTAGCCTAACTCCTAGCCCACTTGGGTGAGTTGCTGAAAACAAACAGAAAGAAAGAAAATACCAGGGAGCCAGAAGCTCTTTGCCCACCAAGTTTGCAGGACCGGAAAGATACTGTTGCTGTTGGCATCACACAGCCTTTTGCTGCTCTCTACCTCATTCTTTAGTAATACAGCAGTGGAGAAGGACTTATGCTTTTCTGTCTTTGTAGATTTCCAATCTCTACCTGTACGACAGTGTTCTGATGCTGGCCAACGCCTTCCACAGGAAGCTGGAGGACCGAAAGTGGCATAGTATGGCAAGCCTTAACTGCATACGGAAGTCTACCAAGCCATGGAATGGAGGGAGATCCATGCTAGACACGATTAAAAAGGTACGTGTGAGGAAGCGCAGTTCTCTAAGGTTGTCCAAGGCTGGAGACAAGTCTCTCATTGCATGCCTACTTAGTTGGTACAATGCTATTTTGCAGTGTGTGTGTGTATGTGTGTGTGTGTGTGTATGTGGTGTGGCATATGTGTGTATGTATTGTATGGTGTGTGTGTTGTATGTTGGTATGTGTATGTGTGTGTGTGGTATGTGGTGTGTGTGGGGTGTGTATGTGGTGTGTGTGTGTGTGTTTGTTTGTTTGTTTGTTTATTTGAGAGAGACTGCCTAAATCCTCTACAGGATTTTTTCTTTGTCACTTTCTTGTACCTGTATTTAAAAGCAGAGTGACTTGATGTCCAGGGTTATGTACTTCAAATGTCTCCACAAGAGATCTGACTTCAGAAGGTTAAATGACTTGCCCAAAGTCACAAGTAAAGTCATAGAGTCATAACTGCCTGTCTTCTGTCTGTCCAATGCTCCTTCATGCAAACTATACATTTTCAAAAAAAAAAGTTATCTTAGGTTATATGGCATGTGTTACTTATTCAAGAGTCCATCATGTGCATATATGTGTGAATGTGCACCCATGTGCTCTCATGTGTGTATATGTATTATGTACATGTGACATGTTTCATGTGATTAAAGAGTGGTGTTTTAGAGGATGTAATTAAAATGAATTGGGTAATGCACAGAAGACTTGTTAGAGTGAATGGGCATTCCAGGAAATCTACAATGCCAGGAACCTTACCCACAATAAATTATACATGATTTCAGTTGCAGTGAACATGTTCCAGTGTTGGTTTAAATTCACTGCTGCTCAGAGCAGAACAAGGCCTCTCTGGACCAGCGCTGTTTATGGTGCAACCTCTACTCCTTGAGGTCACAGGCATGAAGTCTTGGTAAAAGTCATAGCCCAGTCTTTCTCTGAAAGAGAGAAGGGAGAGGATCATGCTCACAACTGGCTCAGTCCCACACTGCCTATTGCTCCTGTGGAGCCTCCTGAACTGTAGAGAGACACGGGACTGGCATGCTTACCACAGCAATTCTGTATGCGGTACTATGCTCTGGAAATATTTTTTCTTCATTTGATGAGATTATGTTGTGGGTCTGATTGACTTCAGACTGAAGATGAGAGGTGGCCAGTGGTCTGCTCAAGATGGCACATGTAGCAAGGCCAAGCCCAACTCAATGCTCATATTTGCAGCCTAACCTTAAGGCATGAGTTGGGCACAAATCTTGTTGTCTTTTGACTTCCTCCTTGTGTTAGAATAAGTGAAACTGCTGGAGCAGGTTGCAAAGGCAACCTGATAAAACTTCAAGAGTGTAGATACCAATACAATCATGTTAAATTTCATGGCTAGCATAGTCTTAGCACATAGCAATAGCTGTAAACACACTGACTGCAATGACATCAGGGAAAAGCCTTATTGGTTTCTTCTGTACGATGAAGACAGTCTGTGTAGTATTTATCTTTTTTTATTATTTTTTATTTATTTTTAGTTTTTCAAATTTTCTATATTCTCTGTTTACATTCCAAATGATTTCCCCTTTCTTGGATCCCCCCTCCCCATAAGTCCCATAAGCCCTCTTCCCTCTGCCCGTTCCCCAATAAACTCCCTCCCACTTCTCTGTCCTGTTAATCCCCTACAATGCTGCATCAAGCCTTTCCAGGACCAGGGCCCTCTCCTTCCTTCTTCTTGAGCTGGAGAGATGGCTCAGCAGTTTAGAGCACTGACGATTCTTCCAGAGGTCCCGAGTTCAAATCCCAGCAGCTACATGGTGGCTCACAACCATCTGTAATGGGATCTGGTGCCCTCTTCTAGTGTGTCTGAAGACAGCTACAGTATAACCATATAACACACATAGCATTTATCTTGCTCTGATATCCTGGAACTGCTAATGGCTCTACCATTGCTATAGGCACTCATGTCTGTTCCCTTCTTAGTGATTCCATTCTTTACCACAGAAAACTTTTCCCACATCCACTTGTCTTTTCCTCCTCTCCTGCAGGGACACATCACTGGCCTCACAGGAGTTATGGAGTTTCGCGAAGACAGCTCCAATCCCTACGTCCAATTTGAAATCCTTGGCACAACCTATAGTGAGACTTTTGGCAAAGACATGCGCAAGGTAAGCTCTCTGGTCCTCTTCTCCAAGTCTTCTTGCTTCAGTACCACTAAAGATGGCAGCAGATGCAGTGCCTTGGGTTTACAGCAAGGAATAATTCACAGAAGAAGACTGCTCCCCGCTTTTCTTCATGATGCTGCCATTGATGCTGCTATTTCTGGGGAGATGCTGAGGAGGAGTCATAGAGAATTTTCAAGAAGGAAGTGCTAATAACACAAACCCGAGTCTAGCATGGGTCCCTGAGAATCATTCTCTCTTCCTTGGATGAGTAGTAATGGGGATACTGCCATAGTTGAGAAGTCAGTCTGCCTTCTGAGACAGTGCAAGTTGTGGTTGAGACTGTTGATAGAAGTTATAGCCAGGTTATCTGCCAGACTCGGGGAGGAGGGGACAAAGCCATGGGCAGAGAAAATGAGCTACAAAGATGGTGGGGAGAGGGATGCAGGGAAAGGGACATAAGAGATGGAAGGATAGGATAATGCAAGGTATAGCTTGGCTTTTCATCTGATGCAGATGCAGGTGCTGGGCCTGAGGCTATTTCCAGTGGAACTGTGTCTTTCTTCTGATGGGGGACTGAGGTGTCATCATAGTAATTGAAGGCTTGGAATAGTGACTCAAAAGGGAGGTCTTAGATATAAGCTCTGTGAGCCTATGCAGAGTGTATAATGGGTGTGAAGGAAGGGCAGAGGCTGCTGCCTCAAGTCTGGTCTACCCAGCTGCCTTGTGAGCTTTCCCAGAAATGTACTGTGCAAGACAGTCATGTGTTTGTTGGGGCCAGGGATCATAGTGCTCATGTGCAGAGAACTCAGTGCTGCCAGAAAGGATGAAAGCATTCATTGATTGGTCTACCGGCAGGCACAGGCTCACGGCATCACAAATAACCTTTGCCATATACTTTAGGGCAGTTCTCTCCACCAGTGATAATGCTTCAGAGATAGATGCTATCCTTGTGACAATGAGGCTTAATAAATTCTCACCAGAGAGGCCTGTGGCTAAGTTTGGGGCAATGCAGAGGTAGGCAAAGTTTACATGGTAATACCTGGGTGACTTGCACTTCTAGAGGATCAGGGAAAGGGGATGAGTATGTGGAGGGATGGGGGGAGGAGATTGGCAGAGCAGGATGGTGTAATGACAGCATATATGGGAGAACTGACTCTCTGGGGGAATGGCCAGTATATCCTGGAGTCCTGGTATAATAAGGACATAGGGTCTTTCAGTCATGCTGCATTGGAAGATGGAGTTATGAGTTGGTCATTGCAAGTCTAGGGATGGCCTATGTTGAGGGGGTTGAGGCTGCCTTATGATACCTGTAATAGACGGCTCAAAACTGTGACCCTTGGGCTCGTTTGAATAGACGGCTCAAAGCTGTGAGGGCTCGTGATGAATGACTGCTACTGGTCTGGGCCAAGTCTATAAGGAAAAAAAATATTTTTGTTGAGATTGTCATCTCTTAAGTGGACAGAAGGAAAGGGGAGCTCATTAGGACTCTCTGCTGTGATTGCAGAGTATGGCTCTCTCCTGAAATCACCATTCACATCAGCACCATGTCTAGCTTTGTGTCCTCATCCTTGTGAGTTTCTGAGTTCATAACTCTAGAGACTTGTCTGATGGCTCCTTCAGAACCTCTCAGCCTGTCCTTTTAACTCAGCCCCAACCCCACAGTTACCAAAGGCTGTGGAATGTTGGCAATGGTCTTCTGCTTCTTCCTAGATGGCTTATACTCAAACCCTCTAGACCCGAGCACCCGAGCTATGCTCTGCTGGGCCCTTCGGGGCCTGGAAAGAGGGGAAGTACTCTGTCATTCACTCTCCATTTCAGGTGTCTGGGCCTTCCATGTTGCTACGGCAACACTCTTCAAAAAAAACCCTGAAGCCTGTCAGAAGCTGGAATCTCACAGTTATAAGGAGCTTCAGAGCAGGAGGTCTAGATGTAATTGAGTTGGAAAGGAAACTGATTTTCAAGTGGGCTTTATTTTTAAATGTATTCTTTTGTCATTTAAAAATTTGCTCTTACTAACTGCATATTTCAGTTGTTATCTGTCTGCCTAGCAGCTTATCATTGGGAGCGAGAAGCTATGTGGGAGGCAAGGAATAGGAATTATTATAGCAAATGCCTGCTATTATGGCCTGGACATATACAAGAGAGCTGGGATGGGCTTCAGTATGTAGCAAGAGGAGCAGAGAAGGAGTGGGTGCTGGGGCACAGGACACTTTTTGAAGGTAAAGCAGGGCTTTAATGCCCTGCTAGAAAATAGTAGGCAGTCAGAGTACCTTAAGGAATATTCATATTCATTTCATTCAAAGTAACTGAGACTGGGTGTAAGATTTGAGGATAGTTTCAGGGTGTTCAGAGCAACACAGTGACAGCGCAGAGACTAGTCCTCGATGTAACCCCATAGATGGTGTTTTTCTGAGACTGCTTACCATGCCTAGCCACCAGGAGAACCAACTGGAAAGTTGGCTGGATGCTGGTTGTTGGATGAGGATTGTACTTCCCTGCCAAGATGATGCATATCACATGTATTTAAATTGAAAAGCAACTACAGCAAATGAAAGCTAACAAAAACCAAGTAGTTTTCTGAAGATGGAAACCAAAAAGAATCATCTCAATTAGGGAACATTTAAATATTTTTCTTAAGCTAAATACCCTTGGAGAGACATCTCTGGGAGGGTGAATCACCCCCATGCTTTAGATTAAGTGACATTCGGAGGCTGTGTTTGCTCGGCCCCTGTATAGAAAGGAGTAGGTGATCGCCTTTCGCTGTAAAGTGCTGAGCAAATACTGATTAAATTATCTCAACCAGGAAGAGCATTCTTGTGGAGGGCGCACTGGATGGCAAAATCAAGTCTATGAGATGGTTCACAGCCAGCCTGTGAGCCTACAAATGCTAATCTGCTACTTGGAGCTGTTTGGCCTGAATCTGCCACTGGGGGCAGTGTTCTCAGGGAAGTCTCTTCCCGCGGTAGTAGAGTTAGTTGGTTTGTTTGGAGGGCATCCATTCTCCATCCTATTAGTGGCATGCTTTTTCAGGTCTCAGAACTGTTAAAAGTCCTGCTTTGATTCTCTTTGCTCAAACAGAAAATATTCCAAGGACGGACCGTCTCATTAGCTAGTCAGCACAAATATCCTTACGTTATAACATGAGCAGGACCAGATATGTTGGAGGCTGGCTACAGTAAAATTTCCCAAGATGGGAATATGTGGAAACTGCTTGGCATAGAACAGGGAGCAGAACAGAAACTATTGAACATCTACTATATACAAGGGCACAATATGTATATTGTCTTATGGATGCCAAGGCTATTGGGTCTTCCTAGCCCTGCCTTTGCTGACTTTCAATAGTCCCATTCCTGATTCGGCCTTTTTAAAGATAAACATTCATCCTCAGAAAGCTTATTCTGTGAAACAGAGGAGCCAGGCAGAGGAATTATTCTTCTCAGGTATTAGCATTGAGAACATTCCTGTTTGTTTGATCTATCATTTTTACACACCTGAAGTCACAATTCTTTGGGTGAAGAAAAAACAGGACATAGCTTGCTGCCTCATAGTTTTGTGGACTATAGAAATTTGTTGCACAGAGTGCCAAAATTAGAAACCAGAGATATGCAGCAGACCTGTGAAGCCCTAAACAGGTATGGCTGGGATCACTAAGTTCGGTGTGCCAGGGCTATGCCCAGCCCTTCTTGTATGCCTAGGATCAGATGCCCACTGTCTAAAAGACCAGTGTCTATTGAGTTTTGAGAACTTCAATTTTATATGAGTTTTTATATTGGGAGTGGTATTGGTGTCTGTGTGATCAATAAGAGATGGTAAACATGGATATTAGTTTGTGCCCTGTGCCCCAAGCACGATTTTCCCAGATTGTGGCACCAGTTAAAGCCCAGAGTGACCATTTTCTATTACCTGATCACTAAGATTGCTGGTCCTTCTGTGTCTTAATGACACTGGTATGGGGCCTTGGTTTCTGCTGTTAAAACAGGCTCCCCTGTGTGGCAGGATGCTGGGAAATGTGCCCACTGCTTACAGATGCTTTGAACTTCATTTCCCTGGGTGGTAGCAACTTGATTAATTGGCTCAGTGGAGGGCAGTGAATTTCTTGGGAAGAAGGGTGGGGAAGTGGGTGGAGCATGGGAGGAGCCTCCACATAGCCTGTGGGGTTTGCTTTAAGACTTATGCACTAGGATTAAGGAGATCCTGGGGTAGCATAGAAGAATTTGAAAAGAAAATTGAATAAGGACCAAGAGAGGTCAAAGAAGTGTTTAGCTCGGTGGCATTTGAGCTTTTCTCTAATGGGAAGCCTGGTGACCCAGGCTTTTCCTGGGACCTGAAGATGTCAGGCCCCTGTAGGGACATGGATTGTGGTTTCAGTCAGCAAGGACTTAGGCAGGAAGATCTGTGCCACTTTCCATTAACTTCTGTCTGTCCCTTGTATTCTGCAGTTCGAGGCACATCTTTCTTTGTTTCTTTGTCTCTTTGTCTCTTTCTCTCCCCTTCCTTCCTTCTTTCCTTCCTTTCTTCCTTTCTTTCTTCTCCATCCCTTCCTATTAGCTTGAGTTCTACCACTTATCCTTGACTCAGCACCACCCTGCCACCCCACCCCGCTCTGACTCTGACTCTGGGGATGGAAGGGTTTGATCCCCCCTTTTCTGTTTTATGCTGCTGCTTTCATCTTCTTTGTCAACTCCAGTTCTTTATAAATGCTGGGGGTAGACAGGAGTCAAACAGCCCCACCCTGTGACGATGTCCCTGGGAGGACCTTGTAGCTACTGATAATTTACAGAGTGATAATTGCTGATTGCCCAGCGATTGCCACACCATTGTTTTCTAGTTCTCCCTGGGCTCCAAAGGACATCATTAGCATTCTCTCCCTATCTATGACATGGCATTACAATTTATCCCTTATTCTCAGAGTTCAGAAGTAGTTCTGAGTTGTAAGGCCAATTTGAAATGGCACCTAAGAGCCAGACTAACTCTGGCAACAAAGCTGGCCAGCCTTGACCTGGTGGCTCTCCAGGGGCTGGTGGCCAGAGCGTGGAAGCGAGTCCAGCATAGGGGAGATAGTTCTGTGCAGAGCTGGGGCTCAGGGTCTAGCCTAAGCAATGAGTAGTCTTTAGTAGCTGCTATCCTAGGGGCTGCTGTTCAAAGAAGGAGGAGAAAGAGGAAGAGGAGGAGGAGGAAGAGGAGGAAGTAGAAGAGGGAGAGGAGGGGGTTGAGGTGAAGGTATAGACTAGCAGATTAACATTCTTGCAGTATATATCCTAAGTAAAATGTCAACTCTTCTGAGCCCCTGTGTGTACCAGAACTGCTTTTGACAGAGTAGTGAACCAAAACAGACTCCACAGCTTCATCTTGAATAAAGACACAAGGAGAAGATGCAATTAAGTCTTTCATTTTAAGTAACATTTCGTCAGTGGGTGATCATTTAAGGCAGAAGACTTTGGAAATGTAGATAAGTGAAATGAAGGATGTAAGAGTCTACTAGAGTCTTGAAACTAAGAAATAATGGCCATTTGCAATTTTGGTCTAATTTGTTTGTGGGTTTTTGTGGCCCTGTGCACTGGAGGCTTTCCACGGAGACTTGTGGGCCAGTCCGGGCGAATGGGGGAGAATCAGAGCAGGGAGGGGGAATTGCCTCTGCCACCTCTGCTGTCTCTGCCTCTGTCTCCTCCACTGTCGCTTCAGTCACTCCAAGCACTTTGTACACGGAATGGTTCCAGCTCAGCCAGGAAGGCTGACTAGCCAGTGAGGGATGCGGGGCGCTTCTGGTGAAGTTTTCTGGAGAGCAGATCTCTTCCCCAAGCGGCAGTATGACAGCCTCTCAGATGATGGAGTATTTCTCTCGCATCTGTATTCCTCCTGCATATGATTCTTATATACAGTTTTGGGGTGGGTCAGCGTCTGACAACAGGTACCTCCCTGCTGAGGCTGAGAGCTTGGGGTTACCTTATCTGCGTGTGGCAGGGCTTGGGGCGCTGCCTATGTGGCTGATGGCCACAGACCTCTCTGGGGAAGGGAGGCTAGGGGGCTGTAGCTACTGACAGGAGCCTTGGTACACAGGAACAGGCAAAGCACCTACTGTCCCTGCAGGGTCACCAGGGTTTCTAACTTTAGCTCTACTGGGAACCAGGATATTTTTCACGGCTCACTGCCCCACAGGTTTTCTCCTCTCCCTCTATATAGGGTTACAGAAAGTGATAGGTATAGTTTTGCCAAGTTGTGATTTATTATATATTCATTTTATGTCCTGCCTTTCTCATTTAGTAGTATTTTGGGAATATTTTTGCATTTCTTAAACCGTTCTTTACAACTATAACTTTTAAAAATGAAAATTTATCACTGGTAAACTAAATTTATGATGGTAAACTATCATATATTTATTTAATTTTTCATAAGATATTATTACAAAGTTATTAACAATGGTGTCATAACAAACATAAAATACATGTGATTTTAAATTGCATGTATATTTGTTTCTTTTTACATTTGTTTTAAAAACTGAATATACTAAACTAAGAATAATGATTATTTTGATGTACTTCATACCTATTTTCAAGTCAATAAAGGAAGAACTTGGTAATTTTCACATTCATTCCTATAGAAATCTGTGTTATAATCCTATGCTCAAAAAATTCAGTGGTGCATTAAATGGTTCCTAATTTAGTAGCAATATAAAGATAAAGCTACTAAATTTATATTTTATGAGATATAGTTAAAATATAAATTTTGATCATGTATATTCACACTTTAAAAGTTATCTCTAAAATATTTACTCATTCATATGAGGGAAATTTTGTTGTCAACTCATTAAAAATACCCAAACTCATTAAAAAATATAAAAGGGAATCAGCATTTATTTATGTCAGATAGTTGTCTCAATAAATTGCCTGTTTTAGGATTAAAAATACCTGTAAATAACAGACACTTAGAGTCTTATGTGGTTGAATACTTAGATTTCTTCATTCAAGTAGTTATTCCAAGTTGATAATTATATTCAATTTATAGAGATTCCATTTACCCAAAACACCTACTTGTTTGATTTTCTTTTTAAAATTTAATCAGGATGGGTTTGGAGTGGGGGCGACATAGGCTCAGCATTGTAGGTCTCACTCTGTTGTTGCCATCATCCTGTGTACAGTACAGTGCACATCCTGAATACAGTGTGTTCATACTGTACACCATCCTGTGTACAGTGCACATCCTGAATGCAGTGTGTTCACACTGTACATCATCCTGTGTACAGTGCGCATCCTGAATACAGTGTGTTCATACTGTACATCATCCTGTGTACAGTGCGCATCCTGAATACAGTGTGTTCACACTGTACATCATCCTGTGTACAGTGCACATCCTGAATGCAGTGTGTTCACACTGTACATCATCCTGTGTACAGTGCACATCCTGAATACAGTGTGTTCATACTGTACACCATCCTGTGTACAGTGCGCATCCTGAATAAAGTGTGTTCATACTGTACATCATCCTGTGTACAGTGCGCATCCTGAATGCAGTGTGTTCACACTGTACATCATCCCGTGTACAGTGCGCATCCTGAATACAGTGTGTTCATACTGTACACCATCCTGTGTACAGTGTGCATCCTGAATACAGTGTGTTCATACTGTACACCATCCTGTGTACAGTGCGCATCCTGAATGCAGTGTGTTCACACTGTACACCATCCTGTGTACAGTGCGCATCCTGAATACAGTGTGTTCATACTGTACACCATCCTGTGTACAGTGCGCATCCTGAATACAGTGTGTTCATACTGTACATCATCCTGTGTACAGTGCGCATCCTGAATGCAGTGTGTTCATACTGTACATCATCCCATGTACAGTGCACATCCTGAATACAGTGTGTTCACACTGTACATCATCCCGTGTACAGTGCACATCCTGAATACAGTGTGTTCACACTGTACACCATCCTGTGTACAGTGCGCATCCTGAATACAGTGTGTTCATACTGTACACCATCCCGTGTACAGTGCGCATCCTGAATACAGTGTGTTCATACTGTACACCATCCTGTGTACAGTGCGCATCCTGAATACAGTGTGTTCATACTATACACCATCCTGTGTACAGTGTCCATCCTGAATACAGTGTGTTCACACTCTACACCATCCTGTGTACAGTGCGCATCCTGAATACAGTGTGTTCATACTGTACACCATCCTGTGTACAGTGTGCATCCTGAATACAGTGTGTTCATACTGTACACCGTCCCGTGTACAGTGTCCATCCTGAATACAGTGTGTTCACACTGTACACCGTCCTGTGTACAGTGCGCATCCTGAATACAGTGTGTTCATACTGTACACCATCCTGTGTACAGTGCGCATCCTGAATACAGTGTGTTCATACTGTACACCATCCCGTGTACAGTGTCCATCCTGAATACAGTGTGTTCACACTGTACACCATCCTGTGTACAGTGCACATCCTGAATACAGTGTGTTCATACTGTACATCATCCTGTGTACAGTGTCCATCCTGAATACAGTGTGTTCACACTGTACACCATCCTGTGTACAGTGCACATCTTGAATACAGTGTGTTCACACTGTACACCATCCTGTGTACAGTGCACATCCTGAATACAGTGTGTTCACACTGTACACCATCCTGTGTACAGTGTACATCCTGAATACAGCGTGTTCACACTGTACACCATCCTGTGTACAGTGTACATCCTGAATGCAGTGTGTTCATACTGTTCATCATCCTGTGTACAGTGCACATCCTGAATGCAGTGTGTTCATACTGTACATCATCCTGTGTACAGCACACATCCTGAATGCAGTGTGTTCATACTGTACACCATCCTGTGTACAGTGTACATCCTGAATGCAATGTGCTCATACTGTTCATCATCCTGTGTACAGCGCACATCCTGAATGCAGTGTGTTCATACTGTACATCATCCTGTGTACAGCACACATCCTGAATGCAATGTGTTCATACTGTACTCCATCCTGTGTACAGTGCACATTATGAATACAGTGTGTTCTTGAAATGGCCGTCTTATCCTGTGCTCTTCTGAGTTTGTGTAGCGCCTCATTAGTTGATACTTTAATTTCTTGGCCGTCCTTTTCTCTTCTTCCAGATTACACTTACTTCGTTTATTCACATTCTTGGATGTGCTGTCTGCAGATAACCTAGTGGCCCTCTCCACTGCTGTGAACAAGGCAGGCCTCCCCTTGCTTCAGAAGAGACCTGGAGCTACAGCAGCTGCTAGGCCTGCCCAGTTCAGCCACGTAGGGCTCTGGTTAAAAGGTTCTTCTCGTCTTTCACATTTTTCTGGGTGGCCATTTTCAGGACATTGTCTTAATTTTGCTTCGAGTTTGGGGATGGCGCAGCCAGTTCCAAGGCAGCAAGCAGCCTATAGAAGAAGTCACTTTTGATGGGTGTGAAGCGCTTCCCAGTGTTGTTCTGGTGTGTGCTTCTTCACCATGGGGACCTGCACTGTGTGAGGGTGTCTTCCACATCTGTACAGACACTCACTCGCACTTTCCTGCTCCAGTCAGCTTGTGCTTCCTTCACTGTGAGGGCCAAAAACAACTCATTTTTTTCTCGATATCCGCACAAAACACTGATGGGAGACTCCGCTGATGCAGCTGTGAGTTGGGAGCCCTAGCTTTGCTATTTGCAACTATTTTCCCCCAGTTTCTACAGTTCATTGCATTGTTTTTCTTATCTACTTCACAGAAAAGTCTTGGAAAATTCAATACTTAAGGCTCTACACAGTGTTTTCAAACAATTTAAAAAATGCATGTTGGGACAGCTGCTGTTTCATCCCTGTTATACACCGACAGTCTCCTTTTGCAATCCTCCATGAGACCTGACTAAGGTTGTTAAATTTCATCTCCACCCTGCCAAAAACTAGGTTTGCATAATCACTTTTTCTATGTCCTAATTAATAGATTTATGTTATTTTCCCCACTGACCAGTTCCTTGTATTTACTATGATTTTTAAGCCTATCACAGGAAGTGCTAGATGATTTATTTTTATGCTTGCATGTTTTACAAATGTTTTCACTCGAGTAGAGCTACAGCTGAATCCTGGTTGTTTTTCTAATGGAAACAGAAGCATAGACACACACAGGAGCATGCCTACATCTTATGTGTACCACCGTGCCTTTCAGAACATAGCACTGACACTAACATTCAGCACCTGACCCAGGATGTCTGTAGCATCCTGAGGAATCTTCTTTGTGTCCCTTTCTATTTATTGCATCTGCCACTCATTTTATTTTCTACAAGCCTTAGGTTTACAGTTTACATTCTGTCAGGTCCTCTCTGCTCTTGGAATTGACTTCGTGTGTGAAGTATGTTCGTGGGAACTGTTGTTATCATCATAAGTACTGTTGGACCATTCCTTATTGTGCTTGAAGTGAAAGTTTTATTACAGCTCAGATATAATGAGGCAAACAAACAAACAAACACAAACACTGCTACATTATGAAGATTATCCTCATAGGTTCCAAGAGGAGAGGGGATACATGTCACTAAAGGCTAACACGGGGAAGTATGGGTATCTCTGAGGACAGGGACAAAATGGAAATGTGACAGTACAATTTCAAGGTATAGTTCACTGATCTTGGCTCTTTGCTTTGCATTAACAATTACAGATCATATGTTCATTTTTCACAAGAACTTTGGGTTCACAATTAAGGTGTGTGCCAGATAGTTTATGTCAGCTTGAACCAGATGAAAGTCATCGGAGCAAAGGGAACCTCAATTCAGATGACCTAATAAATCTGAGTTGTAGGAAAGCCTGTAGGATGTTCTCTTAATTAGTGATTGAGGGGGAAGGCCCAGACCTGTGTGGGTTGGGTCATTCTTGGGCTTGTGGTCCTAAGGTTTGTAAGAAAGCAGGCTGAGCAAGCCATGAAGAAAACGCCAGTAAGCAGCACCCCCCATGGCCTATGCATCTGCTCCAGGCTCCTGCTTTGTTTGAGTTCCTGTCCTGATGCCCTTCAGTGATGACTGGTGACATGAAAGTATAAGACAAATAAACCTTTTCCCCCCTGACTTGCTTTCTGGTGATGGTGTTTCATCATAGCAACAGAAACCCTAAGGTTGTATTGACTCTTGATCAATGTAGGACACATTAATATCTTGACAATACAGAGCAATTAATAAATTAATGAATATAGTGTACTCCCCAGTTTATCTACAGCTTCTTTAATTTCTCACCGGAAATTGAAGCTTTTATGATAAAAGATCTAGATCCATTTTGTTTGATTTATTCCTAGATCTTGACGCTTATTAGCACATTATATGTAGCAAATATTCAAATTTCTTTTCTACTAATGTTTAGTATGTGAATAGGAATTTATTTCCTTTCTTTCTAGAACACTATGTTTGTTGATTTATATTCAGAAAATTGCCTGTATATCATCTGGATTCTCTAAATGCACAATCACGCTGCCTAGCAATAAGGGCGTTTTGTTTCTCGGGTGGAAGGGTCCACACTAGAGCTGAGCACCCCATATTCTGTTATTCTCTGCAAACTGACCAGTTGTGGATCTCTGCATTAGCACCGTCTTTTACAATAGAATCTTCTTTATCAAGCCATTGAGAGCTACACTAATCTATGGGTATAAATATAGAAATAATAAACATTGTGTCTATTATACAATTTTGTTATCATTCATTGTTTGGGTAAAGATTATTTCCTTAGATTCTCAATTTTGTCATAATTTTAAAAGTTATGATAGAGTATTACATTTGGCTAAAGCCAATTTAAGTTTATCAAGGTGATTATACCATTACGAATTTTTATTCTTACTTTACATTGACTCTTTTTTTTTTTCTTTTTTGCTGCTGCTCATTTCCCTGTGTCAGGCAGGCCACACTTTGATGATTTAAAACAGGCTTTAGTAATTGCTAAGACGATTGTACTCTAATTTTTCCTCTATATCAGAATACTGCTAGAACTTTTGTTTTTAGGTTATCATAGATTCATAGGCGGTCATCATGAGTGAGTCCGTCCCCCTTCCCTGCCCCCAAAGTACAACTCAGTAACACTCCTGCTCAATAACAGAACAAATGTGTCAGCATGAAGCCAACAGAGCCACAGTCTCCCAGCTTTATTTGTGTTTGTGTGCATTCACAAGCCTTTTATTCTATGCAGTTTTATTATGTTTTAGGGCATGTGTCCACTACCACAATCAAGACAATAATTTTCTGACCATTAAGATCCCTCTTGCTGCTCACTTATACCATATCTTACTTCTTCACATGCCTCTGTCCTGTGCACTGTGTCGGATGGAAAGCCAGTGATACATGTATATTCTTAATCTCCGAAGCTTTTCCATTTAAGAAAAAGTTACATAAATTAAATCATACAATGTTATAATTAAAATTCTATAACTAGCTTTTGTTCGGTCTGTGTCAGCTTCATTCATCAATGGTTCTATTGTTTGCTTATTCGGTGCCTTTCTAAGAGTTAATGGCCCGCCCACTGTTTGTTTAGCCTTTGACCTCTAAGACCCTAATGGATGCCTGGATTCTTTGCAATGGTGGGCTCTTCAGAATGAAGCTGTGACAAAGCTTATGTGCAGGTTGTCTAGGATAAATGCATAAGAGGATGCTAATGCAGCATCACGTGGTGACTGTGTGTTGGGTGCTATGAGAACAAGTATTCTTTGGAATAACTACTATTCCACACTCCAGCTGTGCAATGTGAGAGGGTCTCCTCAGCCTCAGTGGCCTGTGGTGTTTCCACTAATGTTTTGGTGCTAATTATGAAGAGGTATCTCATTGTGGTTTTGATTTAGTTTTTGGTTCCCTTAACGGACAGGATATTTAACACTTTCTGTGTACCTATTTGTCATCTGAATAACTTGTGCAGTTAAATCTCTGTCCAATTATCTAGCCTTTTTTTCTAAGTGCATGACTGATTTTGTTTATCCCAGGGATGCAGGGTTGGTTCAATATATGGAAATCCTTCAATGCAATCCACTACATAAACAAACTCAAAAAGAAAAAAACCACATGTTCATTTCATTGGATGTTGAAAAAGCATTTGACAAAATTCAGCATCCTTTCATGCTTAAAGTCTTGGAAAGAACAGGAATTCAAGGCCCATACCTAAACATCGTTAAAGCAATATACAGCAAATCGGTAGCCAGCATCAAACTAAACGGAGAGAAACTTGAAGCAATCCCACTAAAATCAGGGACTAGACAGGGCTGCCCCCTTTCTCCTTATCTTTTCAATATTGTACTTGAGGTACTAGCTCGGGCAATTACACAACATAAAGAGGTCAAAGGGGTACAAATTGGAAAGGAAGAAGTCAAACTATCATTATTTGCAGATGACATGATAGTCTACCTAAGTGACCCAAAAAAACTCCACCAGAGAACTCCTACAGCTGATAAACAACTTCAGCAAAGTAGCAGGTTATAAAATCAACTCAAGCAAATCAGTGGCCTTCCTATACTCAAAGGATAAGCAGGCTGAGAAAGAAATTAGGGAAATGACCCCCTTCACAATAGCCACAAACAGTATAAAGTACCTTGGGGTGACTCTTACCAAACATGTGAAAGATCTGTATGACAAGAACTTCAAGACTCTGAAGAAGGAAATGGAAGAAGACCTCAAAAAATGGGAAAACCTCCCATGCTCATGGATCGGCAGGATCAATATAGTTAAAATGGCCATTTTGCTAAAAGCAATATACAGATTCAATGCAATACCCATCAAAATCCCAACTCAATTCTTCTTAGAGTTAGAAAGAGGAATCCTCAAATTTATCTGGAATAACAAAAAACCCAGGATAGCTAAAACTACTTTCAGCAACAAAAGAAATTCTGGGCGAATCAGTATCCCTGACCTCAAGCAATACTACAGAGCAATAGTGTTAAAAACTGCATGGTATTGGTACAGTGACAGGCAGGCAGATCAATGGAACAGGATTGAAGATCCAGAAATGAACCCATACACGTATGGCCACTTGATCCTCGACAAAGGGGCTAAAAACATCCAATGGAAAAAAGATAGCCTTTTCAACAAATGGTGCTGGTTCAACTGGAGGTCAGCATGCAGAAGAATGCGAATTGATCCATCCTTGTCTCCTTGTACTAAGCTCAAATCCAAATGGATCAAGGACCTCCACATAAAGCCAGACACTCTGAAGCTAATAGAAAACAAACTGGGTAAGACCCTTGAGGACATCGGTACAGGGAGAAAGTTTCTGAACAGAACACCAATAGCATATGCTCTAAGATCAAGAATTGACAAATGGGACCTCATAAAATTACAAAGTTTCTGTAAGACAAAGGACACCATCAAAAGGACAAATCAGCAACCAACAAATTGGGAAAAGATCTTCACCAATCCTACATCAGATAGAGGGCTAATATCCAATATATATATATAAAGAACTCAAGAAGTTAGACTCCAGAAAACCAAATAACCCTATTAAAAAATGGGGTACAGAGTTAAACAAAGAATTTTCATCTGAAGAACTTCGGATGGTGGAGAAACATCTTAAAAAATGCTCAACTTCATTAGTCATTAGGGAAATGCAAATCAAAACAACCCTGAGATTTCACCTTACACCAGTCAGAATGGCTAAGATTAAAAATTCAGGAGACAGCAGATGTTGGCGAGGATGTGGAGAAAGAGGAACACTCCTCCACTGCTGGTGGGGTTGTAAACTGGTACAACCACTCTGGAAATCAGTCTGGCGGTTCCTCCAAAAACTGGGCACCTCACTTCCAGAAGATCCTGCTCTACCACTCCTGGGCATATACCCAGAGGATTCCCCAGCATGTAATAAGGATACATGCTCTACTATGTTCATAGCAGCCCTATTTATAATTGCCAGAAGCTGGAAATCACCCAGGTATCCCTCAACAGAAGAGTGGATGCAAAAAATGTGGTATATCTACACAATGGAGTACTATTCAGCCATTAGAAACAATGAATTCATGAAATTCTTAGGCAAATGGATGGAGCTGGAGAACATCATACTAAGTGAGGTAACCCAGACTCAAAAGATGAATCATGGTATGCACTCACTAATAAGTGGATATTAACCTAGAAAACTGGAATAGCCAAAACATAATCCACACATCAAATGAGGTACAAGAAGAACGGAGGAGTGACCCCTTGTTCTGGAAAGACTCAGTGAAGCAGTATAGAACAAAATCAGAACAGGGAAGTGGGAAGGGTTGGGTTGGAAAACAGGGGGAAGGAACGGGACTGATTGGACTTTTGGGGAGTGGGGGTCCAGAAAAGGGGAAATCATTTGAAATGTAAATAAATATATCAATAAATTAAAATAAATAAATAAATAAATAAGTAAATAAATAAATAAATAAAATATCCACACACCAAAAAAAGTTTACTAGTTCTTTATGTATTCCAGATTTTAGTCTTATATTGGCTGTATGGTGTGTAAGAAATTTATCAAGTTTTCTATTTGTCTTTACATTTTCAGTTAAGGATATATGCATGAAACACATTTGAATTTTGATGACATTTAACTTTTCAAAATTTTCTTGTTAGAGCTTTTGCTTTTGGTGTTATCCTAAGAATTTTTGTTTGTTTTTGAGTCAGGCTTTCTAACTGTAGCCCTGGTCGTGTTCCTATCAACATCATCATCATCATCATCATCATCATCATCATCATTTTCATTAGTATCATCATCATCATTATTTTTATAGGGCTGTCTCTCCTGGAACTAGCTCTGTAGATCAGGCTGCCCTCAAACTTACAGTGATCTTGCCTGAGTCTCTTTCATGATTGCTGGGATTAGAAGCATGTGCCATCATATCAGACACCCTAAGAATTACTTGCCTATTCTTACAGTACAAAGACATTTTTCTTTTATGTTTTTGCAAATATATTCACATTTTATTATATAATTCTATTTGTCTGTCTGTCTGTCTGTCTGTCTGTCTAAGCTTTGACTTGGAGCAGAACTTGAGATAGAGTGGGGTTGGCAGCTGATGTTTCCACATAGCTTTCTGTAGTTCTCAAGGGAGAGGAATAGAATGACTTTAACTGTGAGACTGGCCTCAAACCATCCCTGAAAGGTGAAAGTGGCATTTCTCAAATAGCACCGTCCACTGCAAAAGCCTCACATGTGCTGTAAATCATCAGTTGTGAAGTTGTGTGTGTGTGTGTGTGTGTGTGTGTGTGTGTGCTGTTATCCACTTGGAGCTATATTTTAAATTATAAAATTTAGGTTGAGGCTTTTGTTTTGTTAGTTGTCTTCTCACCATCAACTGTTTCTAAGGCTGCTCCCTCCTCCACCGAGCTGCCTTTGGATTTTCCCATAAATCATTAGGTAGGTTTGTGTGTGTTACTTTTGGATCTCTCGGTCGACTTCACTGTCAGTATGGCAGGGAGTCGGCCAGTACCACCGTGTCTCGGTTACGGGAGCTTTTGTGCATTATTGCTTTATATTTGCCACAGTGAAGAGTTGTGTTCAAAGTCCAGAGGCCATCATCAGGCTTCAATTGTTCTTAATTGTATTATATTGTCTGATTTTAACATTCGGGCAGTCGTAGAGCCATTGCGTAGGTATGTTTAAAACTTTCATTTGTCTTCCAGCTTACAGAACACGCTATGTAGAATCTGTTGAAATTATTTGGATGTTGGTTAAAAAATCTTCAGTGAAGCCATTTTCAGCCTGGAACTTTCTTTTTTCAGTACTTTAAATTAGAAAAGCTGATTCTGGTGGTCAGTTCCATGGTGGTTGGATCATGGTTGAAGTTACACACATAGACACATTGACATTTTTCTTCTAAATTGTTAAATTTATACATAAAGTTATCTGTATCATTAAATAGGTATAGCATGTGCAGTGATATCTGTCTTTTCTGTTGTTACATAGTCTTTCTATTTTTTGTTGTTGTTAATTTAGCCCGAAGATTTAATGATTTTTTAGAATACTTTTGGAATTACCCACCCCCCACACCTCTAAATTATTTTAAATTTATTTTGTGTATGTGTGTGTGTGTGTGTGTGTGAGAGAGAGAGAGAGAGAGAGAGAAAGAGAGAGAGAGAGAGAGAGAGAGAGAGAGAGAGACAGACAGACAGACAGACAGACAGACAGACATGTGCCTGTGGAGGTTGGTGGGCAGCTTGTGGAAGCCAGTTCTCTTTCCACTAAATGGGGTCTGGGGACTGAACCCCAGCAGGCGTGTCTACCTGCTGAGCCTTCTCACACTTTATTATGTTTTTGAAGAATTATCTTTTCATTTTACATTTTTGTTCTACTGTTTCTCCGTTCTCATTTAATACTTTCTACATTTTTAGGTTTTGCTTTTTATTTTTGCCCATTTTTGGTTTACTTTGTTTTCCCTTTTCCTGATTTCCTAAGGGAGAATCTTCTATTATTTGAGACAGATGGTATTTTGTAGTATAAGCATTCCTGCTATGTATTTTCCTGTATCACAACAACTCTAAGCTGGATTTCATTCATCTTAATATGCTTTATTTCATTTGTATTCAGTTCTATGTATCCTATAAATTTCCACAGAGATTTCTTGTCTGGCGCATGGATGACTTAGAAGTGTAATGCTAATTTTCATATGCTTAGGGGTTTTCATTTCTTCTTTGTAGTATTGAATCCTTTTCACATTCTATTATGATGTAAGACGCTAACTTGTGTCATACCAGTTCTTCAAAACTCATCGAGTTAGTTTAATAAGCCAGGACATGCCATATTCAGTGAATATTCAATAAGCACCTGAAAAAGCATATACTCTACAGATATTTGTGGGTGTTCTGCCTATGTGGTTTGGCAGTGTTGACTGACTGAATTGTTGAGAATTTAAATCACCCTGTTCACTTCTTTTGGTCAGATGCTTTGATGGGTAGTTGAATTCCTTATCCACACTTATGAATGTATCACTTCCTTTTCTCAGATCTATTAGTTTCTGCTTTCTGTATTTTGAGGATCTGTTATTTACCATATGTATATAGTCTCTTCAGATCATTAGGTCTTCCTTGTGGATTGACACTTTGAAGCTTGTAGAATATCTTATTTTCTTTCTGGTAATTTTCTTTATCTGGTACCACTATAGATGCATCTCCTTTAAAAATATTAATTTCATATGATATATATTCATATTATTTGGCTTTAAACCATATTTGTTATTGTATTTAAGGTAGGGTTTTTGTGAGCAGCATATATTTGAATACTTGATTAAATCCACTCGGATAGTATATGCATCTTACTGGTATTTTCATATCAATAAAAATAAAAATGATTGGTCTGGTGAGATGGCTCAGTGAAGAAAAAGTCTTCACTCCTGATGACCTGAGTTCAATATCTGCGACCCTCATTGTGAAACTCTTATAAACTGTCCTCTGATCACAAGCTGGCAAGAGACAGCTTGGCGTGTGTGTCCATCCCCAATACATATCAATATACATACATGCATGTCTACATACATACCTACATATATATTTAGTGAAATATTTTAGTTTTTTTTTTTTTTTGGATTTGGTTTTTTGGAGACAAGGTTTCTCTGTGTAGCCCTGGCTGTCCTGGAACTCACTCTGTAGACCAGGCTGGCCTTGAACTCAGAGATCTGCCTGCCTCTGCCTCCCAGAGTGCTGGGATTACAGGCGTGCACCACCACCGCCCGGCTAGTGAAATATTTTAAAAGTTTATTTTAAATCTGTATAATAGGAGAACCTAATGGAGCTCTTCCCTGGAGAAATCCAGTTCTTCCTCTTCCAACAGCCATTGATTATCTATAGCTCTTTATTCTGCGGCAAAGCCTTGTAAAATTTCCACAGCCTGACTCTGCCGGTCTATAGTTGTTATCATATAGGTCTTGTTTAGGCAATGATACTAATGAGATTTCATGGATGCAGCTTCCTTTGTAACCCTAAAACAAACTCCTGCACAGCAGGCATCTTACTCTTTTGATCCTTACAATCTTTCTACACTTTTCCATGACATTCCCTGAGCCATAGGTGTAGGGATCGCATCACAGATGTGCCAATTGGTGTTGAGCATCCATCCCATGGTCAGTGATTCTCAGCATTTAAAATGTATTCACATTTTTATCATAGCAGCCCTATTTATAATAGCCAGAAGCTAGAAAGAACCCAGATGTCTTCAATGGAGGAATGGATACAGAAAATGTGGTATATTTACACAATGGAGTACTATTCAGCCATTAAAGACAATGAATTCATGAAATTCTTAGACAAATGGATGGAACTGGAAAATAACATTCTGAGTGAGGTAACCCAATCACAAAAGAACACACATGGTATGCACTCACTGATAAGTGGATAGTAGCCCAGAAGCGTGGAATACCCAAGACACATTTCACATATCAAATGATGCCCAAGGAGGGTGAAGAACAAAGTGTGGGTACTTGGGTTCTTTGTAGAAAGGGGAACAAAATACCCACAGAAGGAGATACAGAGAAAAAGGGCGGAGCAGACTCTGAGAGAAAGACCATCCAGAGACTACACCACCCAGGGATCCATCCCATATACAGTTACAAAAGCCAGACAGTATTATTGATGCCCACAAGTACTTGTTGACTGGTGCCAGATATAGCTGTCACCTGGGAGGCTCTGCTAATGCATGACAAATACAGAGGGGGACACTCTCGGCCAGCCATTGAACTGAGCACAGGGTCCCCAGTGGAGGAGCTAGAGAAAGGACCCATGGAACTGAAGGGTTTTCAGTGCCACAGAAGAAGCAATATGAGTCATCCAGTACTCCCAGAGCTCTTAGGGACAAAACCATCAACCAAAGAGTACACATGGAGTTACCCATGGCTAAAGACACATGGGCAGCAGAGGATGGCCTTGCTAGGCAACAAAGTGAGGAGGGGCCCTTCGTTCTGGAAAGACTTGATACTGTAGTGTAGAAGAATACCAGGACAGGGAAGCAGGGGAGGGTTGATTGGGGAAGGGGAGATGGCTTATGGGATTTTCAGGGGAGGGGGAAACCAGGAAAGGGGACAACATTTGAAATGTAAATAAAGAATATATCTAATAAAAAAATGAAATTTTTTTATCATTTCCCACTCTCATTTCCTCCTTCCAATTTCTCCTTTTTTCTCTCCTTCCAACTCATGCCCCTGATTTCCCTCTCAAATTGATAGCCTCTGTCTTTTTATTATTATTGTTACATTTATTTATGCATTAATTGTAGCATTTTTTATATATAAATCTTGTCGGTGCATGGTTCACTGTCTGCCCCAATGGCTTACATTTGCAAATGAAAGACACACACACACACACACACACACACACACACACACACGCATATACACACAGCCTTTATATTTTAATATGCCTTAATCAGATCAATGGCTGGGCCATTTCTTAACCTCCATGAGGTTAATCCACCATCCTGATGATAATCCCGATTTATTACTTACTAAATCCCATATTCTATCTTGGCTGCCTTGGCTCCAGTCAGGGAGCCGCCCTCTTGGACCCCTCTCCCCCAGCCCTTCACATGCTTGCCCGTGCCTCTCTGTCCTGTACTATAGATACTCAGGCATAGTGGCTCACCTCTTCTTCTCCCTCATTGTGGCTCTTTCCCTTTCCTTCTCAGTCCCAAGCACAGGAGGTTCTCAAGTCCCGCCTCTGTCTGTGCTGCCCAGCCATTGGCCACCTGCATCTTTATTTCCCAATCAGAACCAACTGGGGGCAGCATCTCTCAGTGTCTTACATGCAGCAGCTCTTGTGAGCGGTTCTGGGGAATGTAATTAGCATTTCCGATACAAGCAGCTACAATGAGTATATAACTATAACCTTCGGAGCTCATTTATTGTTGCTTGTGTGTATATAATTTTAAGCCTGACCAGTTGGTAATAGAGAAACAATTAGAAGCTTTATCTTTGAAAGACTAATTGTCCCTTCTCAGTAGTCATTCTTTGCCTGTAAGTTTTTGTGTGTGGTAGGGCAAAATGAGATTTTTTTTCCCCTTCCACATTAGCATGTCTGCCGGTGCTCAGGGCTTGTTTAGACAGCTATATTGTTGACCTATATCATGTGCATAGCTTCCTGTCATTTCCAGGAGACACACTTTTACAGCATATGTCTTGGTCCTTTGACTTTTATAATCTTTCAGCCTATAATTCCCTGATGGTCCTGAGCCTTAGGTGTAGCAGTTGTGTGGTAGATCTATCGGTTGCATCTGGGCATCCCATGATTCTTGTGGGATGAAAAGCCACCAAAGGCTTTCTCCACTTCTCTTCACTCTGTTGGCTGTTTATTTTGTCATACAGAGCTTTATAATAAAAATGTATTTGCTAATCTTGCTGTCATTTCCTGAGCTAGAGGAGTCCTACTATCTAGGACTAGGAGTCATCATCTCTTCTTAGATCTTAAAGTGCTTCCTTTATGGTTCGACTTTGGTTCCTCTAGTGGTTCTCAACCTTCCTAGCACTGTGACCCTTTAATGCACTTCTTCATGTTGTGCTGAATTCCAACTATAAAATAATTGCATTACTACTTTATAACTGTAATTTTGCTACTATAATGAATTATAATGTAAATGTCTGATATGAAGGACATTTGATATGCAATACCCGAAGGGGCAGGGACACACGTATTGAGAACTGCTGCTCCAGGTGTTCTAAAGTCTCAAGTCTTACACTGTGGTTCTTGATCCATTTGAGTTTCTAAATAATGTCATATGCATGACAAAATTGTATGTGTGTGTGTATATGTGTGTACATATACATGTATGCACATGTATGTATTCAGTTTCCTTAGCATTACCTTTTAAAGAGGCTCTTTTTGCCATTGTATTTTTGGCACCACTGTCAGTAATTAGGTTGTAATAGCTGTGTGAACTTGTTCTGTTTTTTCCGATGGCCTGGGATCAAACTCATGACCTTTAGAAGGTTGTGAGGTGCTGCTAACCACTAAGCCATCTTCCCAGCCTAGTTTTTCAATTTTGTGCCTCTGGATATCTCTTTTGGTCAAGTGTTGCAAAACCTCTATCATTGTTGGTTTTATCCAGGATAATTTTTGGCTATTTGTAGTAGTTTGCATGTCCATGAGGATTTTATATCTGAGACTTGAATTTTGAAAGGAACTACTGCATTTGTCTAATAAAGTAGTAGTCAATCAATATTCTGTGTTGTGTTTTCTGTCCAGTTGTTCCTTATTCTTTCTTTAAGTTCTGATTCACCATGTTTTTGAATTTTCCTCTTGCTATTTTCTGATGATTCATACTTTAAAATTAGTTTTCCCCCACATCTTTTATCTTATTCATACAGACTTTCACAGATTTTTTAATTATTCACAGAATTGTGAATAACACAGATTAAAATATACATTTTAATTTATTATAGTTAGATGCCATTTTTGCTCTTGACTAATGTTTCCAACATGTGCCCCTTTAAACTCCACCTCTTTAGTCTTATTGTGTCCTTTGGTTAATTTGTACATTTATTTTAAACTGCATAAGATATTGCTATTATTTTTAACTATCATTATTATTCAGTTACTATTTAATTATGTTGCCCTAGATATTCACTTTTTAAAATCATTCTTACTCCTTCCTCCACCACATCCGAGTATAGCTCTTGTCCCTGAAAATGCAGTCTTCTTATTCCTTCCTTCCCATTTTCCTCTGATGCCACGATCTATTGAAGAACTCCCTTTTAGGGTTTCCAATTTTATCTTCCAGGGCAGATGTATTCTCCAGTGCATCCCACTCCCTTTGTTGTGCTCTTCCTAGGTGTATCTGTGCTCCACACTCAATGGTGAAGGCTATTTTCAGTGAGTAGAGAGTTCTTAGTTGATGTTTTCCTTTCCACGTTTTTTAAGGTGTCATTGTCCTTTCTGTGATTCTATTCCTTCTGGTACTTTCCATTGATCATTTCTCATTTGAAAGTAAGTGGTGCCTTCCTCTCCAGATGTTAAGTAAATTTTCAGCAATGGCACAATGCCTAGGTATCATTTTCCTTTTATCTCCCAAATGTAGGACTAATGGAAATTATTGATTCATCATATTTAAATTCATTAATGCTTCTGTACTGTTTTCAGCCTTGGTGCATTACTTTTAGTGCGGCCTCCCTCCTCTCTCTGAAACTCTGCTTACACGTACAAGGTTTATTCCGTATCTTGTGTTGACATTTTCCCTTTCTCTTTGTTTGAAGTCAACACATGCCATTTGTTTTCTTCTTCCTTTGACTTCATTCATATAAATTTCAGTTATATTCTGGTCATCTTAAATTCTCCACATCTTTCTGTAATTTTCTTGAATTGGGTAACACATCATTTATAGCATTATTTGGAGTACATTTTTCAGCGTATACTTCAATGACATTTAGTAACTGGGATTACTCCTAACTGAAACAAAATAAATTGAAAGTTTTTAGGATGTCAATTCCAGTAAATTTCTACACATATATGCACCCATATGTGCAAGTGCACACATATAAATATATACATGTAGCAATTCCATTATAATCAATATTTCAAACCTCAGTATAATCCTAAAATCTACCTATCCATCTAAAACATTTATATTCACCCAACCACCAATTTCCTTTTTACTATAACAAGTTTATTAGATTTTTTTTCTAGAATTTTATAGAATCATGTCTTCCCTTTTATTCTTTTACTCTGATTAAGACTTTTGTGATTCATTTATGCTATTCCCTTTTGTTGTAAAATACGGCCTTCTGTTCCTTACAGGGAAACAACACAATTTATTTTTCTGTTCATCTGTTAATGGACATTTGGATTGTGTTTAAATTTTTACTATATTCAATAAAACTGTAATACATTTGTATAACAAAGGCTTTGTGTAGACATACATTTTACTTATCTTGGTAACTATCAGAGAGGGAATGGCTGCATCATATGACAGGTTTTGATGCTTACTTGTTAAGAAACTTTCAATCTGTTTTACAAATGAACTATTTTATTTTCAGTTATCCAAGCAGTTAACTAGAATTTCAGTTTTTATGTAACTTTGGCTACACTTGGCACAGACAAACTTAACATTTCTAACCATTATAATTGCCATATAGAGTTATAGTATGTTTAAAAGTAATTTTATATTTCTCAGAAGAGTTGCAAAGACAGCACAGAACATTATTGTATTCAGTTCCCTCAACTTCCCTAATTTATCATCTCACACAACAGGTATGTCAAAACTAAGAAATGAACTTTGAAACAATGCTACTGACTATGGACTTTATTCTGATTTTACCTATATGCATAGTAATGTTCTTTCCCTTTTTCTGGATCTTTCCTAACAAGCCACATATTCTTTAGTCACTGTGGTTCTCAGGTGTCCACCATCTATATCCTTTAAAAGGTGTTCCTTGTTTCATTTTCTTTGAATCTTTAAATAGGGGTGATCATTAGGGTTTAAATAGGGTTTCCAAAAAAAAGCTGAAACAATTATCCCCAGCCTCTCTATTAGAACATTCTTAGAGACATTTTTGTTTGACTGGATGGGAGCTATGAATTTATGGTAAGAACTCCAGGGAGATGAAATACCCTTCTGGTTGTATCCTATCCAAGGACAGACACCTGTTACCCATGTGTCACTGCTGATGCTAATCCTGATCACTTGTCTAAGGTGATATCTAAGGCTTTGCCAATGTAAAAATAACTGTTTTCTTTTTTATACATTATTCATTAGAATTAAATCTATGTCTAGACCATCCCTGAAGGAAGTTAAGCTTCATCCTCAAGTGTTAGTGCTATAAAAATTTTGTAGCTGTATGGTGTGAGCATTGCACTGACTAGGAGACAGGGAGAATATACATTGAAATCATACAAATATTCTCTTTGTCCTTAAAATATTACCCACTGATTTTATCATTTGTCTGTACATTATGCCTGAAGCAGTTACTATTTCTGTTCTTCAAAGTTCTTTTCTATTTCTTTGCTTCCTCTCACATTACTCAATATTCTTGTATAAAGAATATTTCCCTTTTCATGTGCTTTTCTAACCTTCTATCTCCTTTGAAGACTTCTTTATTTTCTTATGCTTGTAATATTCTGAGTCCGTTGGATTTTCTTTGCCTCTGACATAGATATTTCTTAGAGAAGTCATGCTTATTTTATTGAGGACTTGTATTAGGAAACTATGATATAAGTGATGGGTGTGTCTGTTATTACTGTGAAGTTGATGCTTCCAAGATCTTTCAAAGGACACAGTAAAGAATTGCATGCATGTCCATTATTCCAGGTAAATTCAGAGGTGTGTATTTCTGTATGTACTGTTATCTGTCGTCTATCTAACACACTCTCTCAAATAGCTCTAACTGTCAATTATCTTGTTGTGTTTGTCTTTCTTCATCTGTCTTCATCTGTCATCATTTCCTGTGTGTACTTGTATATCTGCACATACATGCATACATAAATAATCATGCTTTCTAACTTAATTATGAAGGGCTCATTCTAACCTCCTCCTCTGGCTTGTTATTTTATTCTCTAACAGTGGAATTTGGTTCCCCTTGCCTGCAAATTATTACTTATATAACCCTTGAATATGTGCAGTGTCAGATTCCTAATAGGCTTGTGAGAGACAAATTGACCAACTATAAAACAGTATTTAACTACACTCTGTTGGTATTTAGCCTCACAAAATCCAAGCAAAACTCCATTTCCCAAAGGTACATAGGTCAACTCCCCTTCCCCCCACCGTCTTCAGTGAGTGCTGTTGCTGTGCCTTACATTTGTAATGCAGTCACATTTGTGTTTGTACTCCACTTTCCACCCTGGGATCTGCTGACATTCTGACTTTAATTTTTGTTAAATGATAAAGGAAAGCTTACGGCTTGTGGTATGTAGTTGTGTGTGTTTGATGAATGCATAACATTGCATGTCAGCCAATAGAAAAATTTCAACACTCTAAAAATTACCAAATGTAGTCCTTCTACATATTTGACCTCCTAATCTCTTAACCTTCTAGCAGTCCAGTGTCTTGTCCCTACAGTTTTGATGTTTTCAGAACTTCATATAAATGAGTTACAGTTTGTAGCCTCTGGAATCTGTCTTCTGTTATTTAGAAATATCTACTTAATATTCACCAATGTTGTCCTGTAATTTAATGTCTACTTTATTGTAGAATACTATTCCCACTCTGGGGGTATACAAGTTCATTTATTTATTCAGTTGTTGAAGGACATTTTGTTTATTGCTAGACTGTGGAATTTCTGAATTAAAGTGTTGTCAGCATTTGTGTAAATGCTTTTATATGAAAATAAAATGTCATTTCACTGGAATAAACTCTTGGATGTAGGATTGATGGGACATATGGTGAGTGTGGAGTTATTTTCATAAGAAGCTGTCCAGTTCTTTATCTAAGAGGCTGCCCAGTTTTTTATATATATTCTCAATGAATTAATGTGCTTTATGCTTATATTCTTTCTAGGATTTTATATTCTCAGTTGTTTATTAGTATCATTAATTTTATTATTCAAAATTGACATTTGTATGCTATTATTTGGTCATGTGTCCATTTGGTTGTTATGCCTACTTTCAAAGTGGAATTATTTTAATTGATTGTTGAGAAGATGTTAGCTTTCTATGTACTTTAATTTTAATATTTTATTTATCTTTTTTATCTTCTTCATTTTTTATTTTATGAATATGTATAAGTGCCTGCATATGTGTATGTGCACTGCGGTATGCTTCTCTAGAGTAGAGAAGAGGGTGTTGGATCCCCTGCATCCGGAGTTAGAGGCAGTTGTAAGCTGCCTGATGTAGGGACTGGAATGTGAACCCAGGTCCTCTGTAAGAGCAGCAAGTGCACTTAACAGCTCAGCTGCCTCTCCAGCCTTACCAATATATCTTGACATAGTTGGTCCTTGGCCCTGTGTCTAAAACTGTTTCCATTTTCACTTGCATTTTAATCTCTGTAGTATTTTGTTCTTTTAAAGCACTGTTATTTAAATTTAGAATTAGAGAGATAGAGACAGAGGGAGACAGACACAGACACCTATATGGAGAGAGAGAGCAAGAGAGAGAGAGAGCAAGAGAGAGAGAGAGAGATGAGACAGAGATAGAGAGAGAGAGACAGAGAGAGACAGAGAGACAGAGACAGACACAGAGACACAGAGACACAGAGACACAGAGAGAGCACACGTGTATTTCATCCCTGAAAGGGAATCCAGGATACAAAAGTATTAAATGGACCAAAGACCTATGTGATAAGCTAAGGGACTTTCCTTGGGGTTGCTATCAGGAATATGTGTGAGGGGTCACTTAGAGAATCAGGGGTGACTCAAATGCAGTTGCATCACAGAAAAGCTCACCCCCTCATGTGCAAGTCCCATGCTGTGCATGTGTAGGCAGCTGGCTCTGTGCTCTGGGACTCCCCTCCAGGCAGCTGGGCGCCATTCTCCTCCTGCAGTGTGGTTTACTATTTTTTGTGAAGCTGGGGAGGGGCCTTAAAGAGCCTCTAAGTCCCAGCTTTCCAGAATGTGGACCTTCTTTTACCTCCTGAGCCTGATAAGGCTCCTTCCTCCCTCCTAGAGGGGATATTTCAACTCTGATTGAAACAACAGTAGTCCAATTTGGGTTTGTATAGTCTGACCTTGTTAAATTTGCCTGTTAGTGAAACAGTAGCTTTAGTGTAATTTTCTGTATAGGAAATCATTTCAATTATCAATATATATATAGTTCTCAAAAGTCTCTCTCTGTGTCTCTCTGTGTCTCTCTGTGTGTCTCTGTCTCTGTCTCATCTCTCTCACCATAATTTGATGTTGAATTTTGTTGAATATTTTCTAGTAAGGGTTGAGATTATCTTTTCTCTCCCTGTTTGTAGTATCATGGAATGTAGTATCATCCATGGCTGATTTTGTTGTTGTTGTTGTTGTTGTTGTTGCCTTGGAAAGAGGGTGTAGTGTTTTCCAGGATGTCCTTGCATTTTCTCTGTAGACAAATGACCTTGAATTCTTGATCTGTGCCTCTCTCCCCTAATAGGATTTCAATTGTATACAATCAAATGGGTTTATGTTGTGCTGCAGAGAGAACCCAGGGTCTTGTAGGGCTATTGAGTAAGTTTTCCAGTTTTCTTGTAAAGTCTGTTCTGTTTAATTATTGGGGAATACTGACCTTTCTCTTTTTATTTGAAAGAGGATGTATAGTATCATTTCTTCTGACCTACTGATAGAGCCATCTGGGCTGAGTTTCTTTCTTTATTGAAAGGTTTTTAAATTACTAATTGGGTATCCTTAATCCAGATTAGCAGGGTGTTTGAATTTGTATTTCTTCTCAAGCAGACCTTGGTAATTTATGTCTTCCAAAAAACTTCATTTGAAAGTCTGTAGTGGTATTTTGCTTATTTCTGTTTATAGATTTTGGCAGCTTTGTCTCTTCTATTTATTTCTTGTCCAATTTAGCTATAGGTATATAAATTTTATTGATCTTTTCAAAGAACCAGCATTCAGTTCATCGACCTCTATCGGTTTTCTATTTTAAACCTTAATGATTTTTCTGTTATCTTTATTGTTTTGCCCCACTCTGTAAATTTAATTTCCTCTTCTTTTTTCTTCTAATTCCTTAATGTGGAAAAGTTGATGACTGAGTTTGTGTGTTTATTCTTTCTTTAATATAATCATTTAATTCAATATGCACATTTCCCTCTACATCTGTTTGGTTACATTCCATAAATTTTGATAAATTATACTATTTCTTAACCATGTATTTAATTATATTTAAAGGTTTGTTTTTATTTATTTTTTAGGGACTATTTATTTTTAATCCATCTGATATTTATGTTTTAGTTGGGGCTTGCCTAAGTGGTATATGGCTAGGCCTTTTCTACTGTCAGCCTATGACTTTAATGGGGATATGCTGAATATTATCATTTATGATGTCGTTAATAGGGCTAGATTTTATCTATAATGTCATTGATTTTGTTGCTGTTGTTGTTGTTGTCTGTTTGTTTGTTGTTGTTGTTGTATCTTTGGCCCTCCATGTTTCTTGCCTTCTTTGGGGATATTTGAATATTTTCATGTTATTATTTACTTTTTAGATGTATTTTCTTTGTGTCAGTGCTTATGGGATTGTCTAGAGCTCCTGGTGTACCACTTCCCATCAGATACAGTAAGCTGTGACTCTTTTTCCTTATTCTTACATTGATTTTTCTGCTAAAATATGTTAGTTATATCTGTATGTATTGGAAATTCCACTAGACAGTGCATTTTACCATTTTCAACAGTTACACACATTTAAAGGGCTAAGGCAGAAGGCAGCAACTTTAAATATTCCCTGTTTGCCTTCTTCTTCTCTCATTCCTGTATACCCGCACCCATGTTTCCCTTTGTTATCATTTTTCTCTAGAAATAATTTTTATAAGAGTTTTAATACTGCAACCTTGGTGGAAAAACTCCTTACTTTTCCTCCCTCAGAAAAGGTCCTAATTTTATTCTTTCTTGAAAAGAAATCTTAAAAACTTGTCAGTTTTTGTCTAATATATTTAATATTCTTTTATTAGACAAATAGTTTATTGTGATGTCTTAATGACTTAGTATTGTTATACAAGAAAAAAACCCTTTTCTTTGCTCTAAAATATAATTGGTTATTCATTTAATGTGATCATTACATCATCTTCCATGGCTAGCCTTTACAAGTTCATTGCTTTATTTTATTGTCCTATTTTTGGTGAACTTGCTTTTTGAAGATTTCCTCTGTTATGCAAAATAATGGGATTTCATAATCACATACACACATATGCATGCACACACACATACTCACATACAGTCACATGCACACATATATGCATGCATACATGCATGTGCATGTGCATGCGTGCCCACACACGCACAATTTAATTATTTTCAGTTATCTATACCTGTAGTGTTTTCTGAGTCCTCCTCTCCCTCACACTGATAGATAGCCTTCCTCCCTCCAAGCGAGTCCTCCTCTGGACCTCATATCCAGGTTCTCCATCCACAAGAACACGCGTGACGCTTTTCTTTCTTGCCCAGTGTCCTCTTTCACATTAGGCTGATGTGTACCTAGTACATATAACTCATGTTGTGCATCTTTCAGAATATATGTTTAGACATAGGAGAGAACACATGTAATGTCGTCTTCTTTCCTGCCACTGTTCTTTTTCCCCCGGCCTCCACTCCCTTTAGGCCTCCTTCTCTTCCCACCTTGTCCTCCTTCCCCTCTCGGATCAGATTCTGAGAGTAAGAGAATACATGAGGTTTCCCTTTCAGAGTCTGGCTGATTTTTATTTAACATGATAATCTACAGTTCTATCTATTTTCCTACAAATGATGCAATTCTTCTTTATGGTTGAGTAAAACTCCATTCTGCATGTACACCATGTTTTCTCTATCCACTTGTCTGTGTGTAGGTATTTAGGCAGGTTCTATATCTCAGCTGTTGTGAACTGTGCTACACTAGCAATGGATGTTTAAATATCTCTGTGGTATGTTGGTGTGCACCCCTTTAAGTGCACGCTCAGGAGTATTACAGCTGTGTTAGTCACAAGTCCTATTTTTAATTTTGTGATTTTTTTTGTCAACTCTAAAAAATAATTTTATAGATGGAATATTTTATATCAAATGCCTCTTTCTAGCAATCTTCATCTTTAATGTGGATCTACATTTAATTTTATTATATAGCCTTATGTTTGCCACTTTGGTATATGCCATTCACATATTTTGCCATCTAGAATTTTTAATTTTTATTTTTATGGATTTCCCTTCTATACATTATTGTATGGCTTCCTAGGACTACTTTATTACACCCCTGTAGTTATTTTTGGTATTATAATTTACTTTTGTGCCTATTCTAGCACCTACATATTTTTAATTTATCACCTACTACTATTTAATCAGTGATTCTCAATATGTGGGTCACAACAACTTCTTGGGGGGGTCACATATCAGCTATTCTCTTTTATATTATGATTTATAACAGTAACAAAATTACAGTTATTAAGTAGCATTGAAATAATTTTGTGGTTTGGGGTCACCACAACATGAGGAACTGTGCTAAAGGGTGGTAGTATTAGGAAGGTTGGGAACCTTTACAATTTTAAATAATATTAGAGCAAACGATGTATAATAATATTACATTTGCTTACATTCAGGTTCCACTGTGTGGCTCTTTGTTATATTGTTATCCGTGTTTTTAATACTTATGTTTCAGACAAAGAATGTTTTGTTTCAAGTTTGCTTAACATACTGAAATTTTTTAAAATGGGAAAGGATATAGACTACTTTTTATAACTCTATTGTTTGTTAGCTTTACATTTTCATATGATAATGATTTCCTTTACCATTTTTTGTTGGACATTTGTTTAACCTTGAAGTGACTTTCTCTATATATCTTACATGTGTGTCTACTTGCATGTGTGTATAAATGTGTTTTAAACAAGAGATCAACTTTAGTTGTCATCATAGTTTTTGATAGAGTCCTCCACTGAGTCTCAGGAATCTTGTTTCTACTTCCCTGATGGTGGACGGCAGATGTGTGCCACTCTGTCTGGCTTCACATGGGTGCTGGGGGGGCAGACAAACATCTTCCTGTTTATGAGACAAACATTGAACAATTGAACCATTGCCAAGATTCCTCCACATCTTTTATAATAAGGCTTTATATTTTCATGGAATTTAAAATTGTATTTTGGCAGTGTTTTATTCATCTTTTTTTCATTTTTCTTCTTTCTTGGATTTGTAAATCTGATAATAGGTTTTTATCTTTACTTTGATATTTCTTCATTCTGAGGGGTTTTTATGATACTTCCATCATTTTAGCAATATCTGTGCATTCTGTATTGTGTTGTGTGTGTGTGTTGCTGTAAGAATGAATATGCTGCACTTTGAAGTTCTGCTAAGACTATATCTGTTTCCTATCTATTGATCTTCTAAAGGTAATAATCATACACTATCTCTTCCCCAGCTGTTGTCTTTTTACATTTTTCGTTCTTTTTATTTATGGTGGAAGAGCTAGAGTTAGTATGAGGATTGCTCTGCTGTAGCTGTGATTAGGTTTCTTTTCTAACAGTAAGATATGAAACTACCTGGACATAATTCTTTGGCATAATATGAGTTTGTATTTATATTTCACCTAGTATGTGTGTTTGTCTAATCTCTTCATGTGTGTGTCTATACAGAGCTTCACATCTGTGCACAGCCTCACACATATGTACCTACACACATGAACATGTACACTTGCAGAAAATTGTACTTTCAAAAGTTTTAGGTATTGTATCCCAGTTTTATTTGTTGACAGTCCTTCCCCCTAATGATTTATCACATTCCCAGTTCACACAGATGAATTTCTGTGTGCATGTGAGTGTGCATGTGTGTGCACTTGCCTGTCTGTGTGCTTCTGACTTCTCTATTCCATTATGAGTGTGACTTTGTCTATCACCTTACAACTGCAATGCTGGACTTTTCTCAGCTTCTATGATTTTTAATAAATAATAAAAATGAGACCAAGTAGGGTCTTTATTCCCAGTATTTGTTAAATGCCTTAGCTATTGTTGTTTCATTATTCTTCTGAGTGTCTTGTAAATGTGATTTTAAAATCAACATTTCTTGAGGCCTGGAATGATTAATTTACAGAGAACTGATGTCTCTGCCATGGGTATCACTCTTTCTTTGATCATAGCTTACTATTCATTGTAAGATAATTCTTTTGTGAACTTTAAGCCACTTTATCATTTTTCTTCATGGGGGTTTTGATATTTTAAGATTTATTTACACTTTAAGTTGCTCTAAAGATATCTTTCTAATTGGGGCACAAAATGCAATTGGCACTATATATTATGTTAAATGAATAATATAAATTCTTATTAGAGTACACTTCTCAAAATTGTTTTTCATTTTATAAGTGGATAAACATGTCATCTAAAGCAATGACCTGTATTTTCTCATTTATAATCCATACCTTGATGTCCATTTTCCATAATCATATGTTGTATAATATATGCTAGAATATGGAATACAATACATAATAGTAAGCATCCTTTTGTAGTTATTGTTTTGAAGTAATTTCCTTACTGCTTACCCATTTATGACTGGGTTATTAAATGTACTTTGTAGATTTTTCTCTGAGTGATGTACTCTCTTTTCTTATACTGTGATTTCCATTATGAGATGTAACAGGAAGCCTTTTTTACCTAAGTGATGATATGATTTTTCTCTATTAATTTACTTAATCCAATGTATGTGCTTCTGAATTTACTAATTTGGAATTATGTTTCAATGATTTCAGCTTAGATACTTTGCGATTGTGTGTGAGGGGGACTCATGAATGCCCTTTGCACGGTGTGTGTTTCCTTGGGGGTCAAATGATACGAGACTCATAATGTGAGTTAGAGTCTACTGCTTTTTCTTATAATTTTAGCAGGGCACATACTTGAAAATATAGTTGAAAATGACTGTAAAATTGCCAAGAACTTCCTTTCGGTAAAATTTTAATTGCTACTTTTAATGTCTTTAAAAGCTGTAGAAACTTTCATGTTTTATTTCTTCGTAAGTCCTTTTTATATTAACCTTAACATGTCTCTCTTTTCTATAATGTCCAAAAAAGTTATTAGCTTGAAAAAAATCATAATATTCATTCATATTTTAATATTCTATATCAAAAATTGTGTCACTTCTATATTTTAATCTGGAGGCTTCAGCTTTTAATTCCTCTTAAATTATTCACTTATACTTCAAGACCTCTCTGTTTTAACAAAACAAATAGCCCAAGCTTTGCAACTATTTCCTTGCTCCAGAAATTACTGGCTATGTCATCTTATCTAATTTACCTACATTATGTGTTTCAGTAGCTGTCTCTTTAGTAAGGGAAATAGTAATTTGTATCCACCTCTTAAATTACCACAAGGATTAACACTTACCCCTCCTCACATGATGTGCTTGGCACAGGTGGGAACATGTAAAATTTGTTTTGTAAATACATGTCCTGTTCCTTCTCTCCTTTCTGTTACAGTTTTGGGTGTTATTAATACTCTCATTCTAGAGTCTTACACAGTTTCTTTTCCAATAAGCGAATTAGAAGCTACTTTTTTTCTCAGTTCATAGTTCCATTTGATACATTGTATAAGTTTACAATGTGGTTGTTACTTCTCTGATATACATGATATAATCATATACAATTATGGTATGGTGTGTTTCTTCAGCTCATGAATGCATCATACACTGATAAAATTAACTTTTTCTAGTTGGTTTTGAACTATTTGATTTAATTTTTTCTATGATATCATTTTTTAATTATGTTAATATTTTCTCTATATATGAAAATTTTATAAATGTTTTTCTGCTTAAGTTGTAACTATTCCTTACAGTCACCACTTGTTTTTGTCTTGTATAAAATCAGCTCTTGTAAATGAACTGTATGTGTCTGAGAATGGTCTGGGCTTTTAAATTTATACAGAGTTATATGCTCATTAAATTGGCTGTTCATGTTTCTTGTATGTTTGATAATTATATGATTTGCGTGACAAGTGATTATGGAAGTCTCTTAATATTTACTCACACAACTCAATGAATAATTTTTCTTTGTTTTAATTTCTTCTTGGTGCTTAACCATACCCAGAGACCTCTTTTATACTTTTATTTGTTATTTTTATTTTATGTGTATGGGTGTTTTGCTCATATGTATGTGTCATTACTATGTGCATGTTTGGTGTCTGAGGATACCAGAAGAAGGTATCAGATTCCCTGGTACTGGAGTTACAGATGGTTGTGAGCCACCATGTTGGTGTTTGGAGATGAGCCCAGGTCTTCTGGGAGAGTAGCAAGTCCTTTTAATGGCTGAGACACCTCTCCAGTCCCTAAGCTTTTATTTTGACAGAGATTCTAACACAGCTGCTTGGTTTGGCCTTGAGCTCATTCATTCTGTGGTATAGGCAGCCTTTGAACTTGTGATATTAATTCTCCTGAGATATTGAAATTATAGACTTCTGCCCCCTGGCCTGGCTTTGAGTCTATGTGTGATTTTCTTTATAACTTTTTAGATGAAAGTATCAGGTACATAACTATTTAGACTGACAGTATCTTGTGCTTTTTTATGTGTTTTTGGAGATAAGAAGAATTTAGTGCCTTTATACCATTAGTTTTTCTCATTCACCCAAATAATCTTATTTTCTCCAATCTTCATTCTACTTTATTATGCATGCCCTTCTTCATTTACTGTTTGAAAATGCTCTTAGATTCTTAAGAAAAAAGCCAACCTTCTGCATTTCCTTTCTTCTACTTCATACACTTTTTGCAATATCGGCTAAGTTGCTTCTTATTTGAGTACTTTTTCATAAATTCTTTTAAAGTGGTTTTCAATGAGGTAAATTTGATGCAGTCTTATATGTCTGGCACTTGGAAGACTGACTGGATATAAAATTTCAGGTGTGAAGTTCTTTCACCTAAAATGTCTTGAAATTTTTATTCTATTGTCCAAATGAGCCTACTGTTGCTGTTGACAAGTCCAGTGTCAAATTATTTAAGATTTCTTTGAATCTTTCTCTTTGAAAGTTGTAAGACTATATCTTTGTTCTTTTCTGAAAACACTTGAATTTCACTGTAATATCAACTCACATTTTCTCATTTCTTTGAATTTTATACAATGATAATCTCAATCTCTCATGGCTAGTTTTGTGTCAACTTGAAACAAGGTCAGAAGGAACCTCAATTGAGAAAATTCCTCCATAAGATCCAGCTGCAGGTTCATTTCTACAGTAGTGGTTGATGTGAGAAGGCCCAGCCCATTATGGGTGATGCTTTCCAAGGGCTTGGGGTCCTGGGTTCTCTAATAATGTAAGCTCAGTGAGTCATGAGGTGAAAACCAGTGAGCAGCTCTTCTTCATAGCCCTGCATCAGCTCCTGCCTCTAGATTCCTGCTGTGTTGAGTTCCTGTCCTGACTTCCTTCAATGATGAACAGTGATATGGAAGTGTAAGCAAAATAAGCCCTTTCTTTCCCAAGTTGCTTTAGTCATGGTATTTTATCATAGCAATAACACTAGCTAAGATACTCTACATGACAGTACAACTTTCTTCTTTAAGTCTTGGGAATTTTCTTTTTCTCTTTTCTTTTTTTTTTTATTAGATATTTGCTTTATTTACATTTCAAATGGTATCCCCTTTCCATGTTAATCCTCCGAAAACACCCATATCCCCTCCCTTCTCCCCCTGCTCCCCTCCTCCCAATTTCCTGACTTGCATTCCCCTATTCTGGGGAATTGAGCCTTCACAGGATCAATGGCCTCTCCTCTCATTGATGTCCAATATGGTCATCTTCTGCTACATATGCAGCTGGAGCCATGGGTTCCTCCATGTGTACTCTTTGGTTGGTGGTTTAGTCCCTGGGAGCTCTGGGGGAATACTGGTTGGTACATATTATTGTTTCTCCTGCAGGGCTGCAAACCTCTTCAGCTCCTTGGGTCCTTTCTCTATCTGCTCCATTGGGGATGCTATGCTCAGTCTATGGGTTGGTTGTGATCCACTGGTATTTTGATCCACTTTCCAATAAGGATCAAAGTATCTACACTTTGGTCTTAACAGCACAGCTGAAGGCTCTAGAACAAAAATAAGCAAATAGACCCAAAAGGAATAGATGGCAGGAGATAATCAAACTCAGGGCTGAAATCAACCAAGTAGAAACAAAAAGAACTATACAAAGAATAAACCACACCAGGAGCTGGTTCTTTGAAAAAAAAAAAAAACAGATAGATAAACCCTTAGTCAAACTAACCAGAGGTCACAGAAACAGTATTCAAATAAGAAAAATCAGAATTGAAAAGGGAGACATAAGAACAGATACTGAGGAAATTCAAAAAATCATCAGATCCTACTACAAAGGCCTATACTCAACAAAAGTGGGAAAATCTAGATGAAATGGACAATTTTCTAGACAGATACAAGGTACCAAATGTAAATCAAGATCAGAAAAATGGTCTAAACAATCTTCATTACCCCTAAAGAAACAGAAGCAGTCATTAATAGTCTCCCAACCAAAAAATGAGCAGTACCAGATGGGCTCAATGCAGAGTTCTATCAGACCTTCAAAGAAGACCTAATACCAATACTCTTCAAACTGTTCTACAAAATAGAAAGATGGGAATTTTATTTCTAGCTTTCCTCTTTTCTTCCCCTTCCTTCCCCTTCACTTCACTTCCCTTCCCTTCCCTTTCTTTCTTTTTTCTTTTTATTCCTTTTCTTTTCCATTTCTTTCCTTTCCTTTCCTTTCCTTTCCTTTCCTTTCCTTTCCTTTCCTTTCCTTTCCTTTCCTTTCCTTTCCTTTCCTTTCCTTTCTTTTCCTTTCCTTTTCTCTACCATGTTTCAGCTCTTCACACACAGATAATTTCTCCTCTCATCTTCACCCTGTCCTTCTAGTTTATGAACCAGGAAGGTTTTATCGTCATTCTGTATGGCTCTAATGCCAGTTCTAGAGAGATGGCAATAGGTTAGTCCTTGGAGCTCACTTGCTAGCTCAATCAGTTAACTCCCATTTTGTGAGATTTCCATGTGAAAAAGAAACTTAAGATGGAGAACAATGGAGAAAGACACCTCACACCAACTTTTTGGACTACACACACACACACACACCACATGTGCTTGTTCTGTGTACATAAACTTTAAATAGATAAACACATAATACATTTCCTAGATTATTTTGAAGATGTTGTCTACTATATCTTTAGTGTTTTTTCCTTGGTCACCTTTTCTGGATTACTGCTAAGTAACTGCAATTAATGTTGCAAAATACTCAGATTCTTTCTAAATATGTGTGAGCAGAATGTTCTTTGCTAACAGGAATTACATTTCCCAAAAATTCTTTGTTCCGTTCCTTGTCTTATTTCTCCTCCCCTTTTTATCGTGGTCTTTCTTACAAGAAAATGGTAGTTTTCCCTAAATAAATTTAGAGCATTGTCTGAAAATGTGTTTCAAGAAACATTAATTCTTTAGGAGATGTATTGATGTTAAGTGAAAAATTATGGTGGCCTGTATTCACTTGTGTTTGTGGAATGCATTGAATTAAACAGAAACAAGCAAGATTCTTTACAGAATGGCATTTTCAGAGCCGTTGGTCACTCTGTAGCTTCTGAAGTTGGGGTGAACCAGCTCCGAACAACATTCTTAGGACTGATACTCTGTGAAGCAAATTCGGGAGTTCTTTGATGTCACAGTTTTAGGAATATATAGAAAATTATCTGGCTGTCATAGCAGTAAGAATTATACCAGTAGAATTGTGTGGGATTTTTTTTTCATTGTTTGTTTGTTTGTTTTGATTTGGTATAAAACTTGAGCCTCTGATATTATGAGCAATCATGGAAGAGGCAGGAAGGTTAGAATTCATTGCTATGAGATTTCAGAGTGGTGATCCTGTTCTGAGTTTTGGAGAAAAGAGCAGAAGGCCCAGTGATTTAAAATTTTCAGTCCATATTCATCCACTGTGTGCTCCAGGGAGCAATCTCCCAAAGTTTTATAATAGGACAATGACTAAGTTTAGTCTTATCTGTTTATCTCTTTATCATCTTTTTGATTTTACAAATGTTTGATTGATTGAATCATTGAATGAATGATTGGGGGGAGAATTTTAAATCAGAGACAGAAAAGGTTGGGAAATCACAATTTGGAGCAGGAAAAGCAATCACTTGAAAATTTTCCATATTTACCTGTCTCCAGGAGGATTTGACTCCAAGGAAATCACTACATATTTTTTTCATGATTCTATCAGGGTAATCTAGGCTTCTCTCTGGCACAGCACCTACCTCTAGTACCTCTCAGTGTAGGTCCTAGCTGTACTCAGATTCTGGTTTAGAACTAAAACTTGAACTCATTACTATTTAATCCCCACCAAAGATGGGTTAAACGCCACTTCCAATAGATTACATAACAGCTATTTGCCATTGGCTCTTTTCTCATACTATAGTAAAAATACTGGGTGGGTATTAAATTCTTCATAAGGAAATTAGGTTTATTTTGAGTCACAATTTGACGAGCTTGAAAATCAGAGTATGACTTCTGGTACTACTGGATTTCTAGTAGTTTCTGGTGGAAGACTCATGGTAGATAGCATTGCATGGTAGGAAGTCTTTTTAAGAGTGGCCAGTGGGCAAGCAAACATAGGAGAAACTGAGGCAATAAACCAGACCTGTTTTGAAGCAGCAACTCTTCTGTTTGCTAAGAGCAAATCCCCGAGTAAGAACTTGCTCCTGGGGGAAGGCATGAGTTCCTTTCTACACTGCTACAGCAGGGAATCTGATGTCAACACGGGTTTGTAGAGACAAACTACATCAAAACTGTAGCATTATTCGGTCCATCAATCCTTTGGACACTAATGTTAATAATCAGGTAAAGGAGGCATTCAGCAAACTTGCTCCCTTTGTGAGAATTGCTTTTCTCCTTGGACACTCATCTCATCAAATATTTTTTTTTTTGGTGTGATGTCACAGGCTGTCATTCAGGATGTGCTCAGACATATGCTGATGTAACTCATTACTGTCTTTTTTGTGCTTGTGATCCTGGAAACATTCCCTGGCCTCTATCTGCACTGAGCCTCTGCACTGGAATACCAGGGAAGGGAGCAGCCATGCTTGCTTCCTTCTTGTGATGTTATAAATCATGTAAATGATTAGGTTGCTGACCATATTAAGAAGCTAAGATGATGGGTGACAAAGTTGATATTTAAATCATTATGGCAGGCTGTGTGGGGGCTAACCAAATAACCCCAGCAGGGGAAAAGCTACAGCCTTCATCTGGGCAAAAACAATCCTCTGCAACACCTGTTCTGACAGAGAGATTAATTTGGCTTTTCCAAAAGTACACTCTGAGCAGCACTTCTTCCTGGAGATGCTTCCCGGAGGAAGGGCCCTGGGGAGGGCTCAGACTGGGAAGTGCCCTGTGTTAAATCTGTCTTAGCATGATTCACAGCACACATTAGCACATTAAAACCCTGCAGTCAAGAAATCAGTTTAATTTTTTGGTGTGTGTCTATTTTTGAATTCCTGAGTTCTTCTGTCTCGGGGCGTTTGCTGTGGCTGTTGTCCCATAGTGCCTTGTGGCCCACTCTGTATATATCACCAAGCTAAACTATCCCAACCGACACCACTGAGTTTTCTTTCTCCATATGGATTACTCCCACTATAATAATGACTTCATTTCTTCCCCACGTGTTTCTTATTCTCTGCCCGGAACTTTGTTTTCTTTCTGGTGATGGAATAGTTAACATTATAGAGTGTGGAATAGGCCCCACCCAGCATAATGGAGATGCTAAATGGCGGAGCCCAGAGGGAGCATCAGGTAGCCCGCAGGTTGGAGACTGCAGTACAAGCACTGTCAGGTCAAGAACAAGACTCTGTTCCTTCACTTACATCGTCCTTGACCATCTTTCAGGACTGTGATGGATTGTATGGATAAAGTTGTACGTTTTGTCTCTTAAGGGCTTAAAATTAAAAGCAGCCATCACTCAAGTGAAAAGCCAAGGGCCCTCGCCTGTGCAGGAGGATAACTAAGGGATTCTCAGAGAGCAAGTGATTGATAGGTAGAGATTCTGGTACAGCTTAACCAAGAGAGTCGTGCATATCTGGTTTGCTGGGTGGACAGGAGATAATCTTTGGTCAGTAGGCTCTAATTCCCAGCAGAGAGGTAATCAAGTCCCTATAGTATGCTGCACAAAGGTGTACTTTGGGGTGCAATAGTACTTGCTTCTAGGTGAGGGAGTGGGGGGTCCTGTGTCAGGATCATGGATTCCTTTTAGATAGGCCTTGAGCGGCTGCAGAGACCATTCACACACACACACACACACACACACACACACACACACACAAACACACACACAGAGAGAGATACATGTATACACACATACACACACACACACACACACACACAGACACAGACACATACACACACAGACACACACACACACACACACACACACACACACACACACACACACACACAGAGCCCCAGAGAGTAGCTATATATCCACTCTGCTGCAAGCAACAGCTAAGGTTAGCTATACCTGCTAGCCTTTGCCAGCCAAGTGCTGGATCTTGTAAGAGTCCCCAAGGTGTGTCAAGGCTCCAGAGCAGGCTCTGCCATCAAATTGGTCACCTAACTCCTTGCTGTGGTCACAGTAAAGGATCACTTTGTTTTACTCTCTGAGAGCCCCATCTTCTCATGTGGCAGACTTTGGATCCCCAAGACTTTGCGGCAGAACTCCCGAGGAGGTTATTGCCATTATTCTTTGGGGACCCCAGGAGCTAGAAGCTTTTCCTCAAGCTCGAGATGCCTGAAGGCTTCTGTGGAGTGAGCCTGTCTTTGACCTCCATGCTGACACTGAACTATAGCTGGGAGGGGAGAAAACCACAGGTTTCAATACATCCCAATGTGAGCAGGGGTAAGCCATGTACCCTTCCAGAGAAGAGATCACTGACTGCATTTCAGAGCGAGAGCTGATTCTGGCTTCTAGTGCCAATGCTTTCTTAACAAGTACAGCTAAGAGCAAGAAAAAAAATCACCTAAAACCATCAAAAGTTACCTTGCCAGGGCTCCCTCCACTGGTGAAAGTATCAATATGTGATCTATTTGAGTCCTGTGGCATCATCTAGACAGGGACAACAATGCTGCCTTTCAGAGCTGACGGGTATAGCGCTTCTCTTCCTGCAGCTGCCGCTGTTGCCTATAGGAACTCCATATGGCAAGATGGCTTTCTGAGGACTCAGATGATGAAGTGCGATTAGCCTGCTGGGGAAGTGATGGATCCCAGGGGGCAGAGATCCACGCCCCTGAGGAAGAAAGATCTGAGAAAGTCATGCCTCACTGTCTGTCCAGCTTGAGTGGAGATGTTTAGCTCAAGGCCCCGCCACACTTCCAGTGCCTAAGGCAAGACTTCTTTCCTGCGCAGTTGCCTCCTCAGCCCCTCTCTCTGGCTTCCTGCCCAGGCCTTAGGGACTAGCTACATTCATGCCTTTTAGGCTGCCTCCCTTCCCTGACCTCTGGCCCCAGTCCTTCCTCTGTGACTTCTAAATGAGTATCTGAGCCCCTTCCTGGCTTTGTTCTCTTTCTAAAACCCAGTGTTAGTTTTTCATCACCATCTGTTGTTTTATAATCTTGTCTTTGAACTCTAGTATAGCTTACATCTCTTTTTTCCTTTCAGAGACCGTGTTATCTGTAAATTCTTTGAGGTTGGGAATGTATTTGTCTAAACTCTTAATCTTTTTATCTCCCTCAGAGATAATTCTCCACAATGGTGTTTACATTTTTTGTTCTTTGGCTTTTTCTCATGCTCCTTTCTTCCCTGGCCTAGCTTATCCCTATAGCACTCAGTATTGGGGTTGGGGGGGGGGGATACTCTATTTGCATATTTGCTGTCTGTCGCTTCCATCCTGAACATCATCCCATCCCTGAAGAGAGATAGGTCCCTACTAAAGAAATAGCAGGCAATGGGTCAGGGGCCAGGGAAGCTTGCTGGTCCAGCCTCAGCTCTGGTAACTTCAGCAGTGCTCTCCTGCTGAGTTTATTACTTAACTGCACTAGCAAAGTGTCTCTGTTGTTTCAGGATTTGAAATACAGGGAATTTTTTGGACTGTTTCATTAGATACACACTTTTCTTTTTTGTATCTTTAACTGGCATCTTGGCCTTAAGCTCTGTTCACCAAGCCTAGGTGCATATCTTAAAGAGAATGTACCTTTTGTCCCATTCAGTCCCTTCTTGATGCTGGAGGCTGAACAGACTTCCCTGAGGACAGGACTCACTTCCTCCCTGAGTCCCCAGTAGCATGGGGACATCTAGGGTATCCCCAGTTCATAGGGGTCTCGTTACTGGCCAGGATGGTTTGAGACCTACAGGCATGAAAGTAGTTCTTTGTTTGTAAGAAAGGTGGAGTTAGAGGGAAAGGGCTTCGAAGTCCCTCCTCCTGCTCATTGGCTATTGGCAGTTGATGAAAGAGTCAGTTTTCTTTGGGAGTGTGGCCCTTAGTAAGTGCCCCAGCCCTGGTGGGTGAACCTATACCCATGTCAAATGGGCAACATTATTAATTGGACTCAGTGGGATAAAACAATAATTGAAAATAAATAAAGAAAAAGACAGAGTGCAGTAGAAGGGGCAGCTGGCTGCTTGCTCTCTTGGGATCTTTCCTTCACAGAGGAGAAGGAGCTGGGACACAGAGGAGTCTGTGTAGCTCAGGGGCTAGATGGGGGTCTCGAGAATGGCATGGTTGATGAGGAGGAGGATGAGTCAGATAGCCTACTCAGTAGTAACCTGAGCAGCTGTCTGTCAGCAGCCATCTTCTCAGCCTTGGGATACCAGCACGCTCTGGAAACACGCTGGTATCCTTTCCTATGTACCTTTGACCAAACCAGGAAACAGCTGAGTCAAAGGCTTGGCCACCCATTACTGAGTGGCTTCTGGTCTGTCCCTAAACAAGGCCTGACCCAAACTCAGGGACTCAACACCTGCTGATTCTCCATGTTCATGGGCTTGAACTCAATTCATCCTATTTGCTATCCTGTTGTGTACACAGCTAGGCCTTCTCTGTGTAGACGTGCTCCCTGCCAGTTCTGAGTCTCCCTGAGAATCTCTCTGTAGATGTATATCTTTTTTTTAAATTTTTTATTTGATATATTTTTATTTATATTTCAAATGATTTCCCCTTTTCTAGCCCCCCACTCCCCGAAAGTCACATAAACCCCCTTCCCTCCCCCTGTTCTCCCATCCACCCCTTCCCACTTCCCTGTTCTGGTTTTACTCTATACTGCTACACTGAGTCTTTCCAGAACCAGGGGCCACTCCTCCGTTCTTCTTGTACCTCTTTTGATGTGTGGATTATGTTTTGGGTATTCCAATTTTCTAGGCTAATATCCACTTATTAGTAAGTGCATACCATGATTCATCTTTTGAGACTCAGTTACCTCACTTAGTATGATGTTCTCCAACTCCATACATTTGTCTAAGAATTTCATGAATTCATTGTTTCTAATGGCTGAATAGTACTCCATTGTGTATATATACCACATTTTTTGCATCCATTCTTCCATTGAGGGATACCTGGGTTCTTTCCAGCTTTTGGCTATTATAAATAGGGCTGCTATGAACATAGTAGAGCATGTATCCTTATTACGTGCTGGGGAATCCTCTGGGTATATGCTCACGAGTGGTATAGCAGGATCTTCTGGAAGTGAGGTGCCCAGTTTTCTGAGGAACCGCCAGACTGATATCCAGAGTGGTTGTACCAATTTGCAACCCCACCAGCAGTGGAGGAGTGTTCCACTTTCTCCACATCCTCGCCAATACCTGCTGTCTCCTGAATTTTTAATCTTAGCATTTCTGACTGGTGTAAGGTGAAATCTCAGAGTTGTTTTGATTTGCATTTGCCTAATGACTAATGATGTTGAGCATTTTTTATGATGCTTCTCAGCCATCAGAAGTTCTTCAGGTGAAAATTCTTTGTTTAGCTCTGGACCCCATTTTTTAATAGGGTTATTTGGTTTTCTGGGGTCTAACTTCTTGAGTTCTTTGTATATATTGGATATTAGCCCTCTATCTGATGTAGGGTTGGTGAAGATCTTTTCCCAATTTGTTGGTTGCAGATTTGTCCTTTTGATGGTGTCTTTTGCCTTACAGAAACTTTGTAATTCAATGAGGTCCCATTTGTCAATTCTTGATCTTAGAGCATACACTATTAGTGTTCTGTTTAGGAACTTCCCCCTATACCGATGTCCTCTAGGGCCTTCCCCAGTTTCTTTTCTATTAGCTTCAGAGTGTCTGGTTTTACATGGAAGTCCTTGATCCATTTGGAATTGAGCTTAGTACAAGGAGATAAGGATGGATCAATCGCATTCTTCTGCATGCTGACCTCCAGTTGAACCAGCACCATTTGTTGGAAAGGCTATCTTTTTTCCACTGGATGTTTTTTAAAGCCTCATAACACCTTTTTTTTTTTTTTTTTTTTTAGAAATCCCCCCTCACCTCTCCCCACCCAGTCTAGAGTCAGCTTCCTTGAGGATAACTGCCTAGTGACAAATTGCAGCTGTTCTGCAAGCTGTGTATCATCTCATTTAGGCATTCTTGGGCTTGCTCTATATTTATTGACTTTCTGGTATTTGTCCATCATGGAATTAGGTGACAGGAAATGACAGCAGATGAAGGGAGATGCAGCCTTGCCCTGCCACTTGTTGTAGCTGGTGACTGGTTCTTGCCTCCTTTGTCTGCAGGTCCAGTGCCTCCTGCGCTATGGTGGAGGAGATGGGTCTATGGGAGAGCACTCAGAAGTGCTGTCCGTTATCACTTCATAGGTCAGGAGCTTAAGGTCCAGTTTCCAGCTTAAAGAACTTCAGAGGCCTGAAGCAATGTCAGCCTAAGGAGTAGAAAAAGACTGGGGCTCCCTGCAGCATATGTTGGGAGAAGTGTGAATGCTAGAGGCATAAGAAGGGGTGTTGCTAGTACAGTGTCCTGGGTTTTTCAGGGAGAGTAGTAAGTCTTGCACAGGCAAGAAACACACTATCTGGTCTATAGTTTACCATACTCTGCCAGTGTGTGTGTGTGTGTGTGTGTGTGTGTGTGTGTGTGTGTGTGTAGAAGGGTATCCACAGCAGGCTGAGGGTGGGGCATTGTTTACCTCTTGCTGTATCTCTGTCTCTAAGCAGCTCCCAAACTGCACAAGGGCTATCTCATCCCTGATAGGAGGTGGGTCTGAATCAAGCCCGTTTCCTTTCCTTCTTCCCCTGAAGGCTGATTTTTGGCTGTTTCTCTTGAAGCCAAAGAACCACAAAGCCATGGCTAAAAGGGTCCCATCTCAACTTGGCTCTGCAATTGAAAGTTCTGATTGAACACAGGAAGTGTCACAGCTTGTGACATGTGCTGTTTCCCATAGGAGACAATCTTAGTCCTCAGCCCCCTCTTTGTATATAAATTGAGCTAAGACCCAGTGATCAGGGGTGGGGCCACCCCTAAATTCCTCCTTACTCTTTTGTCTTAGACATTCTGCCCAAATCCAGAGGCAGAGAGGCCCTTCCACTTTGCAGAACCACCAATGTCTCCCCTGTGGGGCTCTGGGTAAGGAAGAACCTCTAAGCAAGCCATAGGGCTTCTGCAGAGTATCAGCTCTGGCAGGTGTCTTGGCTTCAGAGCCAGCTCAGCAGTTCCCGCTCATGCAATCAGAATCTTTAAATTTGAAAATAGATCATAAAGGCACACGTGGGTGACCTAAATCCAGAGTGGGGCACCCTGGGGGCACACAGAGCTTATTTATTTTTATTTATTTATACCATACCTCATTTCCAGAAAAGGATTAGTAAAAGCTTATCCTTATGCAGAAATAATATACAACTGAAAGTATGTTTTTTTTTTTTCCTAATTAAGAAATAGGGGAAATCAGGGCAAGAAGAAAATGAGGGCGGCTACACAAGACAGAGCTGGCGGAGTGACAGTTGTACATCATACACATTCTACCGCACCTACCTCCACCACTGAATTCCCTAGTCCAGGTCTTTCTATCAGCTGACTCTTGACTGAGTAAACGGCCTTGAAAACAGCCAATGTCTTCCTGGTTGGGATGGTTTGGTGCTCTGCTCATATGGCAAGGGTTGCCCGATACTCCAAGTCAGCCCTAGAGACTTCTGCATACTCTACTGGCAACAGTGAGTTGGAAACAGGTACCATTCAAAGACGGCAAAAGAAAGTCAATGACCCGGGGAGGACGGACCTTGTCAGATACTCTGACCTGGGGAAGTCTTCAGTTCATGATTTACATTTGAAGAATTACCACTGTCTTTCTTCATTAGAGAGTAAGTCAAAATGGTCAGCCAAGAAATCTGCCACTGACTTTCCAAGCCAGCACCATGCTAGGAGTTGCAACCAGGAACATGAGAAGACGGAGCAATCTCTGTTTTTCTGACAGTCCCATTCTTCAGGGGACATAGTTCAAAGGCCAGTCCACACCTGATCAATGGTCTCCAAAACCTGAATAGGCATAGGAGCTCTGGTGGTGATGAAGAGGGGCGTGCACGTGCTAAGATGGTTTTGCATAATCTCATCTATAGAACCTTTCTGATGGGGCAATGGACCAGTAGAACATAAATATGGAGTTGCAGAAAGCTAAATAAAGAGCCAGGGGAACTGCATTCCTGGCTCAGGAAGAGACAGAGCAAAACTGCCCATCGTGATAAACCTTGAGAGCTCTAGTAACAGACTCACAAGTAGCTGTTCTTCTGTCTTGGTTTTGAATGGCTGAAGACAGAGTGAGGGCTGCATTTTCTCTGGTTTGATGGTCCTGCCTGACAAGAAGGGGAAGAAGATGAAATAGCAACTAGCTTGACCTGAGGAAACCCTTGAAGATTTTGAGGGTATGAGTTGAGACAGAGTAACAAGATTGGAGGAACCCTTATCCTCTCAGACTCCAGGGTCCACCTTGGCTAATAGCTTTTGCTCACATTCTCTCAGAGGATGCTTATGAGTAAATGCATGCAAGAGATCCTCAGCCATTACCTCAGTTTACCCATCAGTGATCAAAAGGAATTCTCTAGGAAAGATGACAGGGGTCTTTCTTTTTGGTTTCCATTACCAGTGATACCTGAATAATGAAGATCAGACATTTCCTACTTATCTCCTGTCAGATACTAGCCCCTGTGAGCCATCTGGACACCATGGCTAGTGTGAATCCCATGTAAAGAAGCTGACCTCATGGGTCCTGCTCCCAGAGAGACAGGATCCTGACCTCTGACACATGCTTAGCTTTCTAAGACTGCATTCTGCAATGTCCACAAGGCGAGGGAAGTTACATGGTTAAGCACGCTGGCCTTTGGATGGTTTGTAACAGGAACTAGATTTGATTTGCAGGACAATGTGTTGTTACCACTGAGGCTTCCCATCAAGGACACACCTGGTAATTTTTCTGGAACATAGAAACCAAAGGGCATGTCTTTGAGTCTCAAAGAAAAGCAGCTCAATCAGTTATTTGGAAAATTTAAGAAAAATGTTGGAATCCTGCTGATTTTTTTTCTGGTTGTAGTAAGCAGAGATGATTCTTTAGCCATGAAATGCGAGCACTATCAATCCCATATGCAGACTGGGGATGTCTACCTTTGTGGGGGTGAGGCAATGTGGAATTAAAAGTCTGCTGCTCAGTGTCTACCAACTAAGACTGTAATAGAGGGATTCAGTTTCCTATACAAGTAGAGGCCCTACCCTTCAGTGCTGTTTCCAGCTCAAGTGCTTTACCAAGGAGGCAGGGCCCTTCCCTTTCTTTTTCCCTTCTTCCCTCCTCCCTGCCCCCTCTCTTTCTTTTCCCCTCCTTCCTCCCTTTCCTTCACTGGACCTCACAATACTATCCTCTCTCCACCGAGCACTTAGATGATACTTGCCTCTGAGAAGACTTCCTGAAACTTCTGTCCCAGCCCTACTGAAAAGTTTCCCTATACAGAAGAGGTAAATCAAGGAAATAAAAGGCCAGACTCCTCAAGGCATTCAATAACTCCTGACGTTTTCATTAATTCATCAAGTCTTAATTGGTGTCTGCTGTGTGTCAGATGCTCTGCTAAGGGGTAATTAAAAGGCAACATAACTTTTTTTTTTCATGAATTTTATAGTCTCTGGAGGGTGACCACCGAGTAAGCAGATACTCAATATGTGATAAGCATTTTGCAGTAGTGATAAGAGACAGGAGCAGAGTGTGTAGGCAGAGCTGACTTCGGGGAATGCTTTTGGAGTCAGAAAGGATTTTCTTAGAGCATCATCATCATGTGTTGGAAGAAACCTTAGAATAGAAATACTTGTACCTATGGAACAGAGCAGTGGAAAGATGCCAAGAAAGGGGCCTTAGCAGTGGGGATCACGTTCAGTACGACCAGGAACAATTTGTCATGGGTGATGGGAAAGATCTAGCTAGTGGGCAATTGCTGGGCTGGGTATAGACTGGCACCAACATGATTCACAGTAATGGGTGGCCCTAAAATACTGGATTATAGAAAGGGAGATGGGGCTGGTTGGACAAGAGATATCCATTCCTCTCCTGTCATCCTACTGAAGGATCCTGAACAGGCCTCTAGGAGGATGAATACAAATGATAGACTTTGACTTTGGAACCAGTATGAGGAAGGGGCCTTGCCAGTGGCAATACTACTGTGGGAATCAGAAGGAAGACAGAATGCAGGTGCTGGAGTCAAATTGTTTAGTTTGGCATAGAAAGGATGACTGTGCCCCAGAATGGCAGGGCAAGGGAGGGGGCAGACATTTTTGCTATGATATCTCATCTCCCATCTCCAGGCATTGTCTGCCCTAGACAGTGTCTGTGATCTCACTGCACTATCACATGAATGGGAATGACTTCTCCATCTGACCTGTGTAGAGAATGAAGCTACTTACCCAGTGTCACTGCTGTCCTTGGTAGATACATGGCCAGCGGGCATGTAAGACACCAAAGGAGACAGAATCCAGAGCAGGAAGGCAGATGGGAGAGCCCCTACCATGCAAGCAGTTCAGGCTAAAATGGTACCAGCCTACAGGGCCAGCCCTGCCACAATTCTGCTCAACACGTGGGCATGACCTCCAGGCAGGAGGGTGAGAGGCTCTACTCCCTAATGACTGGTTTGTTTTCAGCTTGATTGCATCTCCCTCCTCCCACCTCTGCACTCTGGCCCTGCCCTTTGCTGCCAGGGCCCTAGGAGGCCATAGTGGCATCCAACGCTCACAGCATGTTCATTGTGTTCTACACAAATCTCCTTCAGTCAGCTAGTCTATCTGGGGGGGGGGGG